>NW_021703782.1:28611262-28759755 GCF_005190385.1 Monodon monoceros | reverse complement strand
TATATCTGAAGGGTTATTGAGTAAAATAGGAAACCATTTTCCTTTGTGGTACCAGAGGGTAGAAGGAGGAACAATAAGTAAAAGAACACAGATTGTTAGGCAAATATTTTAAAGAACTTGTCAATAGTCAGTACTGTCCAAATATGTAATGCACTGCTTGAGGTATTTGGGAGGGGATGGGTGGCCACAAGACAGAAATAATTTTACAGAGGGATGGGACATTGGACTAAGGTCTTAAGGTTCTTTGCAACAGAATATTTCCCCTGTGAGCTGAGGGAAACATGCAGAGAAAGGGATGTACCTAGAAATGTAAAAAAAAAAATTTTTTTGCATTTAAAAAAATATTTATTTTATATTGGAGTATAGTTGATTTACAACGTTGTGTTACTTTCAGGTGTACAGCACAGTAATTCAGTTACATGTCTATATAGATTCTTTTTCAGATTCTTTTCCCTTATAGGTTATTACAAAATACTGGTATAGTTTCCTGTGCTATACCTTTTCTTTTTTTTTTTTAACAAAATAAAACCATGTTGATGTGTAAAGCTTCCAACAAACAGCATTTTATTTGGAGAGTTCCCTTTCCTCATTTTAAAACCAGCTCTGGTGAGCAGAACCCTGTTTAAATCAACAAAGTAAGGGGGGAAATGTTAACTGTTATTCGTGGAACTCTCCCTGCAGTTCCCCAAATATCATTCATAACAACCGCTCGAAGCAGATGTCCCCTCATTAGGAGGTTAGTGGTATATAGATGGAAGCATCAAGTTGAACAGTGAAGTCAATATTTGTCTTACTTTACATATCAAACTAGAAAATCAAACAACTCTTGTTATAACAAATGAATTGGTCTTGATAATTTTGTTACGCTATTTTGATAACAAGCTTGCCAGGGCCTCAGAAGGTATTTATCGAGGAAGTCACACACAGAGGTAACACGCTTTTCATAAGACCACAAATATTATGAAAATGTGATACATAATTGTTTGCAATTCAAACATCCCATTCTTTAGGTGTTGACAGAAAAAGGCCACCACAGTGTATCTGAGGACCGAGGCAGCTGCCTCCGTTTACCTCCAAGTACAATGGGAGGTTACCTGCACAGGGGTGGAAGCAGGTATTTCTTGGTAGTGGCATCTGTCTCCAAGAGGAAGAGCTGAGTTACCTCACCAGAAACCTCCACCTCGCTTTCACCCTCCCAAGCACAGACCTGCTTCACAAGGTTAAGGACTGGTCCGTTAACAACTTTTTTTTTTTTTTTTTTAACATTGGAATATAATTGCTTTACAATGTTGTGTTAGTTCCTGCTGTATAACAAAGTGAATCAGCTGTACTTCACACTAAAGACTCTTGAAAAGGTTTACTTTGCAAACAACCAATTCCTTTTTTTCTAACATAATGACTTTTAACCCCACAGTTTAAATAGCAAATAGATTGCTCAACATTACAGTTCAGGCAAAGCCATACTCCATACTCGCGAGTTTACCCAGAGACGCCCGCGAGGGATGATTTAGGATCGTGTTCCACGTTCGGGTGACTCTGAGATGTTTGGCTTTGCCTAGATACACCAGAGGGATGTAGAAGTGCCACCTCCAACGACTCCTCCCCCTGTGCTGTGCAGCCTGTTTCCAGGTGTTTCATCACAGCTCTTTCATTTTGCCCCAGAAATGCCTTTCTGAGTTAAAATTTCATTTTGCTGTGCAGTTTTCATGCAAGAAAATCATGAGCCCTCAAAAGGTAGAAAAATTGGTGAAGAAAATGGAGCAGAAGAGAGAAAAAGACTTCATGGTGTCTCTCCTCCATCAACCACCAGGAGCCATCGTCTTCCTTCTTGGGGACCAAAACCCTTAGCGCATCATGGACAAACTGTATTTATTGACCTTCAGACTGTTCTTTAGGACCTATGTAAAAGTATCATTGCTCAAGTGATATACTTTTCTACCTATGCACATGGTTTGGGCATCTTAGTGCTGGTCTGGAATACGTTCTAATTTTTCCTATTAAAATTAATGGAAATTTTTCTTCCCTTAATGGCTTTTCACTTTATAGCAAGATTTGCAGGAATGAATGACACTTACTAAGCAAGGGATAGCTATAGCCTGGTCTTAACCTGATCTATACAAATGCATTCTTCCACCTCCTCAGTGGAATCTTCTCTAATCGCTAATCTGGTATAGCGATTAGATTAGCTAATCGGTAAACTTCTGGTATATTTACTGGGCCCCGAAAATGGCTCTGTTTTCCCTGCCTCTTTCCTTTTGGCAAGTTATTCCTGTTCCCTGCAGTTCTCTCTCGTGGCAGATCACCCTATGCAGATCGTGCACATGCTTCAATACCTTACTTGAATGCCTCCGCTGGCACTGCTTTCTCTGACATTCTGATTGTCTGGTTGGTTGCACCCATGTAGCCACATCTTGCTGAACATTATGGCAAACTGGTAGACAGGTCCAGGTCCTTCTCCCCAGTAGACTGTAAATTCTACTGTTTTCTCTCCCAACCACCATCACCCAGCCTCACAGCACTTAGCAGGGAGCTGGACAAGATGTAGATGCTCAATAAATATTTATTGAATTGGAATTCTATGGAATGAATTATCGTTTTCTAGTCCAGCATACAGTGGAGGCCAAATCTCTGCATGCCCAAATTATTATTTTTATATAAATTTATTTATTTTATTTATTTATTTTTGGCTGCGTTGGGTCTTTGTTGCTGTGCGTGGGCTTTCTCTAGTTGCGGCGAGCAGGAGCTACTCTTCGTTGCAGTGCACAGGCTTCTCATTGCAGTGGCTTCTCTTGTTGCAGAGCATGGGCTCTAGGCACACAGGCTTCAGTAGTTGTGGCACATGGGCTCAGTAGTTGTGGCTCGTGGTCTGTAGAGTACTGGCTCAGTAGTTGTGGTGCAAGGGCCTTGTTGCTCCATGGCATGTAGGATCTTCCCGGACCAGGGCTCGAACCGGTGTCCCCTGAATTGGCAGGTGGATTCTCAACCACTGCGCCACCAGGGAAGCCCCAAATTATTTTTAAAGAAGTACGCTGTTGTATTTCTTCCTTCAGGATGGTCTGAAACAGGCAAAGACATTTTTGCTCTGACACTGATGGGGGATAATAATACAGTGCTTCACTAATTGGCTTTGTACTCAGACCCCTGACTGTGACACCCTGCTCTCCTAGTTACTGGCTGTGGGACACTGAGCTAGTTTCTTAATCTGTCTAAGCCTCAGACCCTTAATTAGCAAAGAACAAAATGACACCTCCTTTTCTAGTTATTGTAGGTTCAAACGAATGTTTTTCCTTCCTCTGTCTCTTTTGATTTTAGACATACTTTATTTATTTATTGAAGTATAGTTTTTTCAACATTTATTTATTTGTTTGTTTTTTTTATTTATTTATTTATTTGGCTGCACTGGGTCTTAGTTGCGGCACGTGGGATTTTTTAGTTGCGGCACGTGGGATCTTAGTTCCAGCATGCAGGATCTAGTTCCTTGACCAGGGATCGAACCCAGGCCCCCTGCATTGAGAGCACGGAGTCTTAACCACTCACCACCCGGAAATCCCTGAAGTATAGTTGACTAACAGCATTGTGTTCGTTTCTGGTGTACAGCAAAGTGATTCAGTTACATCTATGTGTCTATGTATGAGTATATATATGTATGTGTGTACATACATATGTATTCATTTTCAGATTCTTTTCCATTACAGTTTATTACAAGATATTGAGTATAGTTCCCTGTACTATAAGGTAGGACTTTGTTGTTTATTTTATATATAGTAGTGAGTATCTGCTAATCCCAAACTCCTTACTTATCCCTCCCCAACCCCTTCCCCTTTGGTAACCATAAGTTTGTTTTCTATGTCTGTGAGTCTGTTTCTGTTTTGTAAATAAGTCCATTTGTATCATTTTTTTAGATTCCACATATAAGTGATACATATGATATTTGTCTTTCTCTGGTTTACTTCACTTAGTATGATAATCTCTAGGTCCATCCATGTTGCTGCAAATGGCGTTATTTCACTCTTTTTTATGGCTGAGTAATATTCCATTGTATATGTGTACCACATCTTCTTTATCCATTCCTCTGTCGATGGACATTTAGGTTGCTTCCATGTCCTGGCTATTGTTAATAGTGCTGCAATGAACATTGGGGTGCATGTATCTTTTCAAATTAGAGTTTTCTCCAGATATATGCCCAGGAGTGGGATTGCAGGATCATATGGTAACTCTGTTTTAAGATTTTTAAGGAAGCTCCAGACTGTTTTCCATAGTGACTGCACCAATTTACACTCCCACCAACAGTGTAGGAGGGTTCCCTTTTCTCCACACCCTCTCCAGCATTTGTTATTTGTACACTTTTTGATGATGGCCATTCCGACTGGTGTGAGGTGATACCTCATTGTAGTTTTGATTTGCATTTCCCTAATAATTAGTGATGTTGAGCACCTTTTCATGTGCCTGTTGGCCATCTACAGACATATTTACTTTAAAGTCATTTTCAGATTGCTCCATTATTTTCATTTCCTTGGGAGTAAATCTTTTTTTCAGCATCAGCTTTCTTCACATGCTTTGGACTTGGAGTCTGAGAGCTCCTCATGAGTAGGAGTTCAAGGGTATATATGTTCCCTTCTCTCTAGTTTAGTCTTCCCTTACTGGCAACTTAGCTGTTTCCTCCACAATCTATCCCTGTGCTTCCAGGGAGATCCAGATCTTTTTTTTTTTTTTTTTTTTTTTTGCGGTACACGGGCCTCTCACTGCTGTGGCCTCTCCCGTTGCGGAGCACAGGCTCCGGACATGCAGGCTTAGTGGCCATGGCTCATGGGCCCAGCCGCTCCGCGGCATGTGGGATCTTCCCGGACCGGGGCACGAACCCGTGTCCCCTGCATCAGCAGGCAGACTCTCAACCACTGCGCCACCAGGGAAGCCCGGAAATCCAGATCTTAATGGAGAATCTCAGGGCTCCCACGTGAAGGTGATATTAAGGTATCACAGAGGTATTGACTGTGGCTACCTAGTCGATTGGACCCCTTCCTAGAGTGAGGCTGCATCTGTTTCCTTCTGCCACTCAGGCTCATAAGTTTATGACACTGCCCCTTCAGGTAGTACCAGCACTTCCCTCAGCCTCTGTTTGTGCCAGGATTTGGTGGAACTCCCCAGTTTTAGGCAGTGTGCCTGATACACCTCTCATGAGGTATTTGGTCCCAATTACCCCACAGACATTGAACTGTTCCCTCAGACCCAGAGAACAGCCCGTCGTAGTTGCAACCCCGCTCACTGCTCCGTCCTGTGTCCGAGTCTAGAGAGATCTTTATCTTGCTTGGAGGATCTTTATCTTGCATGCCTTTGTTATTTATTTATGTATTTAATATTTTGATATTTTTGTATATTACTGATGTGTGTCTGGAGCTACAGATAGAAAGAGATGGTGATGGGGTTGCTGTGCGTGGTTGAAATCACAATGCTGTCCTAACCTGCCAGGAGCACTGTGGAAGGCGTCCTGAAGGAGGTCCATTTGAACTGGGTTCAAGAGATGAAGCAGGACAGGGAACCAACCCTGAGAAGGGGCCTGAGCTCTAGTCTAAGGAAGAAACATGTAAGCGGTATGTCAGAGAAGACAAAGAGATTGATTTTAGTTGGTAACCATAGCTCCCAAACAGAAAACTGTATCAGATTGAACCATCTGAAATTGCTTTTTACTTGCAAAAACAGTGATTTCATATGGTTCAACCTAATGTGTGTGTGTGTGTGTGTGTGTGTGTGTGTGTGTGTAAGGGGATGTCATGGGAGTTTAGGCTGAAAAAGGAGGCAAGAGCAAAATTCAAAGCCCACAGAAATTAAATGACATACCAAGATGGCTGAGCTCTGTCCTCCTCGAGGCACCTAATTTTGAACAAAACCACAGCAAAGCCATAGTAGGGGATGGACAGCCGCACAGGGAGGAAGGAGGAGGAAGAAAAGAGGAAGAAGCAGTAGAGGAGGAGGATATGGAGCAGAACAAGAAGGAGGAGTAGATATAAAGAGGAGCAGGGGGCTTCCCTGGTGGTGCAGTGGCTAAGAATCCGCCTGCCAATGCAGGGGACACGGGTTCGAGCCCTGGTCTGGGAAATTCCCACATGCCACAGAGCAACTAAGCCCGTGCTCCACAACTACTGAGCCTGAGTGCCACAACTACTGAAGCCCGTGCTCTGCAACAAGAGAAGCCACTGCAATGAGAAGCCCGCGCACCGCAACGCAGAGTAGCCCCCGCTCACCGCAACTAGAGAAAAGCCCGTGCGCAGCAACAAAGACCCAACGCAACAAAAAATAAAATAGATAAAATAAAATTAATTAATTAAAAAATTTAAAAAATAAAATAAAATAAAAAATATAAAGAGAAGGAGGGAGAGGGGAAGAGAGGAGCTAGGAGGAGCAAGAGTACTGTTTTCTCAGGAAGTTTACGCTTTGGTTCTGAATGTCCAACACTCATAAATAGCATATATACAGGTTTGATTCTCAAGATCTTTTACAAAGTAGAGTATGGTAATGAGTAAAATGGGATAGACCACAAGTGAGGGCATGAAAATGAAAAGAAGGACCCCTGGACGTGACTGGAGATCATCTAGTCCAACCTCCTCATTTTATAGGTGGGGAAACTCAGACGCAGAGAGACTCAGTGACTTGCCTGAAGTCATATAAATTCAGACCCAAGACTAGCACACTAGTCTTGTGCAGTTTTCCTCTCATTTCCTCATCAGGGAGAAGTTAGTTAATTGAGAAATACTCACTGGAACAGATATATTTTGAGCCAAACGAAAGGAAGCAGCATTTATAATTTTGGTTCTTGCAAATGCAAATTTTGTAGACTACTATGTTGGTGGGTCTAATGATTTGCAAAATGTAATGGAAACGTCTTTTGAGCAAATAAAATGCATTCCATATAAATACTCTATATTTTGGAAAATGACATAATTGACAGAAGAAAGGAGAAATCTTTAAAAAAACAGGGTGGCAAGAAGCCATCACTGGTCACAGGGAGCTATGGTCATGAGTGATGACAGACCAATAAGGCAGCCACCTCTTGACTGACTCCTTAGATCACTGGACTCTGACATTCCTAATGTGTCTGTTGACTTCTGGGAATAAGCTCCTGAAGGAGGAGATTAACGTCTAAACTGGACCATGTTTTTCCCTCAAACACAAACTTAATGCGTAGATACGGCATCTCTTTTCTTTCTGATCAAAAGCTGACCTTCTATACACAGCCTCTATACAATGAGTAGTATTGAATTTTGACATTTTATTAAACTTTGGTTTGGTTTCTAAAGCAAAATTCAGCACTCCATACCTACTTTAGGAGACACCAATAAAATAAAGGAATTTATTGCCCTATCCTAGCCATGCTGTAGTTCTAAAAATTGTGTTATAGATAGGATAATCTTTTTACTGGAAAGACTGTGATTTTTATCATTTTTAAAGTTCTATTTTCTTAAAGAGAGAAGTTTAGATATTTTAAGCTAGTAATTCCCTTTCTAGGAAGCAATCCTAAGGAAACAATCAGAAACTCAGATTAATATACAGATATGCTCATCATTTAATCATTTATTATCATAAAAAATTAAAATCAATCTGCATGTCACGAAATAATAAGGTAATTAAATTATCACATATACATACACTGGAACATTAGATACTGTTGAATTCATGTTTCAAAGAATATGTGACAATATCTCCTATAGAATGTAAGCTTCCTGAGGATACAGACCAGGTCTGATTTTCCTCAACACTGTATTCTCAATTCTTAGCACAGTGCCTCAATTAATATTTGTTGGACGAATGAATGGGTGGATGAAAGTATTAAGGTAGAAAATAAAAAGAATTCAAAGCTATGTATATATTGTAAATCACACTATTTCTTCTCAAGTAAAACACTCCAAAGAGATACTGTCACTATTATTACAAACAAAAGCAATATTACCAAAAGCATTACCTTCTTGTGGCTTCATACCACGTAAATATAATGAAAATGTGTTTGCATTAAAAAGCAGAAATATGTTCTTGGGTGCTCATGTAGAGTTTTGGTGCATATGATAAACAGGTTGAGAGTAAAACAGAAGATAAACTGTCCTTTTATTTTAATCAATTTTCTCCCCAAATTCTATTATATTGAACCTTATTTTTCAAAATTCGTTCTTTGTTGCCATAGTGATCAGCTCCCAGTGTGAAATTATATCACACTGGCTTTCTTTCAAGTTTCAATAACATGCCGTCACCACCCACTTCTCTTTCAAAATGTTCAAATCCTCTAATCACTCAGTATCTTAATAGCCTCACTTTTGGGGAGTTGAAATGGGAGTCTGAAGCTAGGAAAGGGTTGTATACAAAGAGTGGGAGTGAAATAAAAGGAAAATAAAAAAGTAAAGTTTGGAAATAAATTATTATATAAAATAAGGTTTGACCTTCTCCATCGAGCAATCTACTCTTCTCAACATACCTCAAATTTTCCTTTTATACATTATATACTAACGAATGAATTAAGCCTTAACTTAGAAGGAGAGCAATTTGAGAATAAAGGTACATTGTCTGCATTAGCACTTATAGATTATCCTTAATATAGAAAGAGTCTTTACAAAGCAATAAGAAAATATTTTCATATAAAAGAATGAAGGAAAGTTATAGATAGACAATTTACAAAAGAAAATAATAAAATTGTCAATAAACACATAAGAGGATGTTCAACTTTGCTAGTAGTCAAAGAAATAAAAACAAGATACTGCCTTTTGTCTGGTGTTTGGTAAAAATTAAAAAGGACAATAATGCTAATATAGCTAGAGTTTAGAGAAACGGGTACTCTTATACATTGTGGTAAGAATGTAAATTGGTACAGCCTCACTGGGTATCTTTTGAATTAGGATTTCCACTCCCAGGAATTTATCTAAAGGGGAAAAAAATAGAGAAATGGGGATATATTCCCATTCACAAAGATAGATATACAATGATGTTCATCTTCTCTTTGTTTTCATACAATAAGTGGAATCAACCCCAATGTCCATCAACAAGGAATATTATATAGATTATGATTTAACCATATAATGGAGTGTTCTGAAGACATTGAAAATGATGAGGTAGATCTGTATTTCTTGACATGAAAAGTTTTCGCATTGACATGGAAAGATATCCACATAACATGAGGTGGGGGAAAGACATATGGAGATTTGGAAGACTTCTGAAAATACCCTAGGAGAAACAAATGTGTATGAGTCTCCACAGAAACAGGTCTAGACGTGGCTACACCAAACTACAGACTGTGGTTATGGCTGAGAGGTATGTTTACAAGTGATTTTTATTCTATAAATTTCTGTATTGTATGAATATTTATAACTGGCAACTTAAAATCAGGAGAATCAACTGAGATGGTTCCATTTTTGTTACACACCAAGTAAGTTTCTCACAGAATTTGAAACTTAAGTTCCCAGACACATAAAACTCTTAGGACTGAAGAGGACCTTGGAAATCAGAAATGAAGTGGTGTTGATTGGGTTGAGGAAGTCTTATGGAAACACCTGACACAAATCTGTTACCCAACAAGTAGTTATTGAATAAAAGCCTGGATTTAGGCCCTCATTTTTCAAGACAGGAAGCCCAGGCTCAGAGGATGCTTACTCTGGGTCACACAATGAGTAAGGGAGTAACCCAGGCTTCCAGACTCTGAGTCTCCTGGTTTTCTCACCTGAACAGGCCAACCCCATTGAACAAAGTAACCTTTCCCTCCAGCAATTTCAGGTGACTGCCTATTTTGTATAGCCAAAGGCGTTGTTTTCTTAATGGATGACACATCTTGGGCAAAGAAAGAAACATAGCATGACTCAAACAGTGAGCTGAGTTTACATAGAAATTATAGGCTGTGCCACTGTTTGGTAAGAGTTTGGAACTAATTACAAGGTATTCCCAAAACAACACCTCTTTGGGCATCACATGCATTTCTGAAGATTTCCTGTGGAGGACTGCTGGCCAAGGGCATTTCCTCTGTGAAAATCCAAACATTGCTTGTTTATTGTTATGCAAGATTTCTAGGAATCTTTCTAGTAACCATAACCAAAGACTGGATGTGTAGCCTCTCACCACGGACCTTCCCACATAGGGACCTATTCAGATAAGGAAGCATTTCTGTTGTTAATGTAAACCATCACTCCTGAATAAAAGTGATTCCATTCTGTCTGCCTTTAATACAGGAGATGGGTATAAATGGAGTCATATTAATGGGAAAAACCCATATTTCTCTGATCCTTGACTGAAAAGTGTCACAGGTTTTGTCTGAGTGTCCCCGACTTGTGTCTCATCTGGGCTCCAAATTTGACCCCTAGCTATATCCCCTACATCCCCAAAGAGGGACTCCCACATTCTTTCTCTCTCCTGGTCTCTTCTTTGAGGCTCTCTGCTCTTAGATACACTGACCTCTGCTGCCAGTGCCCATCACACGGAGGTCCAAGTCCATGGTCTGGCTCTCTCTGAATGCTCCCGATTGGACCAAACTTCAATGATAGTCTGGTGACATATTCTCCGAAGACTGGGGAGAAAGCATCACTGGCTCTGGGCCATATTTTGTCACCAGGAGCTTGAGGGAGCTGAGTCTCTCACCAATGACTCCCCAACGCCGGCAAGGTAGAGACAGGACAGGCGCAAGAACACCCTCCCCACGCCCCTCTCTCTCCCCAGACACACCAAAATCCTCCTCACCCTTCCTGCAACAAAAAACAGGCTGGATGCAGACCAACTCAGGCAAATCACCGCCTAATGACAGTTCTTCAGACAGGTCTGAACCTTGTCACAGGCTCAAGTAAAGATCTCGGCTACATGCATTTCCCTTGTCATTTTATATTCCAAAACAAAAGCCTATTTTTTTTTAAAAAGGGACCACCTTGAAAGTCTCCATTAAATTTGTTACAGAGTTGCCTCTGCTTTACGTTTTGGTTTCTTGGATGCAAGGCATGTGAGATCCTAGCTCCCGGACCAGGGATCGAACCCGCACCCCCTGCATTGGAAGGCGAAGTCCCAACCACTGGACCACCAGGGAAGCCCCACAAAAGCCTATTTTGAAAGAATGAAACTAGTTTGCACTGTGCTAAAACAAATTTAACAACTGACTACTGTAAAGCAGTCTGTCGATTCAGGCTGAGCTCACTGGGAAGGAAATGCAAAGCAAAACACATAAACATGGATATGAAAACCAAGGAAGACAACGATGAAATCCAACAGTGAAAATGACGCCCTTTCTTTTTGGCTTCAATTTGTCATTTCTGTCAGAACAGATCAAACCACTGTGTGGACAACTTTTTTAAAGTGAGCAAGTTAAAGTTAAGTTTAAGCTTCATTTTATTTCAATTTTCAAAGTGAACTTTAAAAAGTGCTTTGATGTGACTTTTATGAATAAACTGAAACACTAAACACATTTCCCAGCAGCTGAAAGAGAAGACAGACTCCGTTTCCGTAATATATGGCTGGGCCCGAGTGAATGCGCTCAGATCAATGTCAAACATCAGGGATTAGCTACACAAACACACAGAATTTAGCACCGCTGAAGTTGACCACTCAGACTTACATGCAACTGTTCTCAGAGAAGATCAATGTTTATAGCCTTAAATTCATTCGATATTTCATTTAAATGCAAGTTGGTTTATGCCTGAAGCCAAGGCCTGACATTTCACGGGGGTTTCATCCCCAACAGCCCCAACCCAGCATAAAGCCTCACGCAGACCCCCAGGTGCCAAGGAGGCTTCAGGACCACAACCTCAAGGCCCACCGACCAGAGGTCCAGAAACAGTGCAGGAAGGCACACCCACATATGCAACCAAGTCCGGAAAAGCCTAACGCCAGCTACCTAGCTGGTTTCTCTGCCTACCTCTTACCCCCTCCAGCGGTCTCTATGGGGCTACCAGAGCCATCCTTCCAGGGGCAAGGATGAGTAACATTCACCCCACCATTCAATTCAAGGCCAAGTTAAACACTTAGGAAAGCATTGCCAAAGAGCAGAGCAGACATAATAGTTGAAAATTAGAAGCAGAACCCAAAGAAAGACTCCAAATAAATCTAGGTCCAACTCATATCGTTTCTTTCACTGGGTTTCTTTTCATTAGCTTGCATTTCAAAAGTTGTGCACACCCAGCACAGAAAAATCAGAAAGAATACCTCAACAGCCACACTTGCATCTCCTGGAATGGCATTTTTGTACATATCTTTCAAGATCCTTCCTGTGGGCACACATACATAGAGATAATATTTTTACAAAACTGGACCCCTGCAGTAAGTGCTGTCTGTTACACACCATACTTTAGGTCAGGGGTTCATAAACTTGGCTGCTCATTATAATCACCTGGGGAGACTTTGAATCCCTTGATGGACAGGCCTCAATCCTGACCTCTAAATTAGAATTTCTGGAATGAGACCCAGGCATCAGTATTTTTAAAAACTTCCTAGGTGTATCCAAGGTACAAAAGAGATTGAGAACAACTGTCTCGTGCACAGTAGCAGACTAGGACACCCCAAAATATGCATATGCGTCTTTGGCATAAAGATTATTTTGAGAAACTGCAGACACGGGAGAAGGTCCGAAAACAGAGTAGAAGTTATCCTTTACTAAGGGACATTTACATTTATAAGGGAAATCTCCATCTGTAGGGATGTCTCCCTCTATACCAGGAGTAGCAGGATGGCTGTAAGTCACAAGAAACTTGTCAGTGGAGAAGGCACCACTCAAGTCTGCGGAACAACCTCACTCTCCTTTCCTGGGCGTTTCCTGGTACCCTCCCACAGCTGGCTCACCTCCTGCACACCCCACACCTCCAACACCTTTCTTTTGTCTTTCACTGAAGATATATTTACGGTGGTAGGTTGGGCCGTTTCAGGGAGCTCTACTCAGTTTTCCTGGGCATCTCCTATGTATATGTAAGGTATACATGCTAGTAAACTTTCATTTGTTTTTCTCTTGTTAACCTGTCTTTTATCACAAGGGGCACTCAGCCAAGAACCTGGAAGGGTGAAGGGAAAATTATTTTTCCTCCCCTACACTTTCATAAAGAACCGAGAGTAAGGAGATTGGGTTTGGGGTGAGGTAGGGCGGTAGCAGACAAACTTTGCCGTGTATCCAATCCCCTGGGGAACTCGGTGAAGATACCTGGTCCCAGGCTGTCTCCTACTGCCATGAGTCTTGGACTCTGCATCCTGTATTAGCTCTCTAGGCAATTCAGATACACACCAAGCTGGGAGGCCACCAGCTCAGACGACCAACCTCCTGTTGTGTGATTGTCTCTTAGGTGACCCTCTCCTTCCTCATGCTCACTAACCATAACCTCAGGGGCTGGGCTGTTCTCCATGGCAGAAGCCTCTAGCCACTATTGAGTGCTTGAAATGTGGCTGGCTCAAACTGAGAGGCGCTGCAGATATAAAACAAACACTGAATTTCAAAGACTGAGGACACATTGAAATGACAGTATTTTGACTATATTGGGTTTCTCTCTTTTCTCCTCTTTTTCCTTTTTCAGTGTGGCCACTAGGATATTTAAATTACGCATGTGGCATATAACTTATTTCTATGGGACAGGCTGCTCTAGGGGACAAGACTTACGCCTGTTCACTACTGTCTTTCCAACACCTAGCTCAGCGATTTTGCATCAAATAGGCAATCCATCAATATTTTCTGGAAAGAGGGAATGAGTCAATGAATTAATGAATGAACATATGGCAGCCCAGGCATTCACAGTATTATTCCACAGACAAAGGAGAAACTTTCGAAAAATAGTAGCTATGTTGGTTTGGGTTCCCCCAGAAGCAGTCACTGAGACAAGGATTCAAGTGCAAGTGATCTATTTGGGATCTACCTATTTGCTCTCCCATCCCATCCTAGAGGCGCCAAAAACAAAAGCCAGGGAGTGGAGAAGTGAAACTGGGAAGGAAGGAGGCTAATAAAGGGTGTGATCTCAAGCCAGTTACTACTGTGGGCGACTAGAACTTGATCCTGCTGGGAAACCTTAGGGAACAGCACAGAATTAGTGCTTTGAAGTTATCTCCTTCCGCCAGGGTATTTCTACACCATTCCTATCTATCATTAGTTAAAGCTGCTGGGAGGGCTGCATGTGTTCATCCCAGGCACTCTGTCCTACTGTGGGACGCAGACAGAGAAAGCCCGCAGGCAAAGAGACATCAGTGTTAGCAGGTGGCATGTGCTAAAGTGGTATGGCTGAGGGGCGGGGGCATAGCCAACGACACCTAACTATAATTCCTTTCAAAGCAAGCCTGTTAATTCCATCAGCTAATAATTAAAATTGGTACCACCATCATACAGCTCTCCACATCCACAAGACAGTCAGTAAAGCCCCTTTGGGATCCTGTGGCAGCTCTTTCCTTGTTAACTCCACTTCTTGCCCTCCCATCCCATCCGAGAGGTGCCAAATGCATATGGGGAAGAGGTTACCAGTAATGAGCCCAGTGTGGCTTAATGAAGTGTTGCCCAAGTTGGTTAAAGATGACCCCAGCTTTGCTGTCACTGAGTCACAGCTCTGCCCTTCATCTCCTGTTAGTTCACCCTAGGCAGGTGTTGGCGGGCAATTTTCTTTCTTCTGGTTTCTGCATCACGATGCATACTCACCCAGAAATGTGACTGGCCCTTGTCTTTGAATTGCCCTCAATACATGTACACATGAAATGATACATGTGTGTGATACATGAAGTGGTAGCAGCTCAATATTTTAACAAAGAGTCACAAATTTCTAGTTCAGAAAATGTGACTTCACTCAGTATTAAGTCATTTCACAGAAACCAGACCATAGCGGTTCTGTTTTTGGAGGTTAATTTCTTCTGGTTCTAATTTGAAATGAATCAGCAGAGGCTCCAGAATAATTTCATTAAGCACAGTGAAGCAAGGCAAATAAAACAAGTAGTAAACAAATTGAAAATAAGAAATGGCTGATCTAGGGGGAATTGAACTCAAAGTAGTCTGGAGTCTTTATAGTAATTTTAAATCTACTTTATACCATAAAAATGGATGTGTTTTCCATGACCAGCGCATTTCACTAAGGGCCTTGGTTTCATTCAGAGGACTCGGGGCAAACCACTGTCACAACCTGTCACTGCCGGAACTTTGCATTCAAGGCCCTTTCCCCGGTCTAACATTCTAGCATTTATTTTCCTTTCCTGGAATTTAGGTAGTGTAAATATTTAGGTTATTTAATTCAACTTTTAGGTTATAAATAATCAGGTTATTTAATTTAGATAGATAGATAATCTTAAAGGTCCTGCAAATAGTTGGGCCACCATAACTTTAAAAATAAACTGGATATTCCAATAAAGATATACAAATTTAAATTAATTCCCCAATCACTGATCCTTCTGTACTTAACAAACACATGTGAAGCATCAAGAGTTGGCAAACACATAGTTTCTACTATACAGCAAAGTGAATCAGCTATACGTATACATATATCCCCTCTGTTTTGGATTTCCTTCCCGTTTAGGTCACCACACAGCACTGAGTAGAGTTCCCTGTGCTATACAGTAGGTTCTCATGATCTATTTTATACATAGTATCAATAGTGTATATATGTCAATCCCAATCTCCCAGTAAGAGGACTTTCTGTGAGGGTCAGGGGCAAAGGTGGGACGCTGGGGCCATCCGCAGGAGGTCTGACAGAGTGTTTCTCAACCACAGACAGGAACTGTGTAGAGAGAACGGCCTTGTACAGGGTCCTCATAAGCAGCACGTGATGTCTGTGACACAGAACATTCAGAGTCAAGAGATCACTGCTAAGAGGACCACCAAGCAAAACCTCTGAGTTCCTCCTGGTCCCCTCAACCCTGCTGTGACCCAGAAAGACCCAGAAGTAGGGAGGAGGAGTGATGGGTAAGAAAAAGGGGAAGAAGATCCCCACATCCCTCCCCACTTCTGACCCAAGCAAACTCAGCCTCAGCTACAGGAAGAGGGATGTTTCAATATGGAGGGACAGAGAAGTTTGGACTTCGACGTGATGTTTTAATACCTGAAAAGCTCTAAACTGACCAAATGGGACTTGTTCTTACGAATGGAAGCAGCCCAGGAGGCTATAGAGTGAACCCAGGAAGTTGTATGGGGGCGAGGAAGGGGGAATCTCCCATTGCAAGAGCTTGTGGTGGGGGAAGGATGAACTCGCTTCCTTTTGCACCCCAGCAAGTTCATCAACCTGGTTATGCTGTCAAAGATCCTGTGCTTACAATAACCTAACACCAAACTCGTGACCCTTTTCCTTGGCCTTCGATCTGACTTGAAC
This sequence comes from Monodon monoceros, assembly GCF_005190385.1. Classification (NCBI taxonomy): domain Eukaryota; kingdom Metazoa; phylum Chordata; class Mammalia; order Artiodactyla; family Monodontidae; genus Monodon; species Monodon monoceros. Next base: position 28,743,496 of record NW_021703782.1, on the reverse strand, counting down.
TTCCTTTTGCAAGGAAAATTGATGTTGACTTGATAGCAGGAAAAAAAAAAAGAGCTGGCAAACACAGATGTCCATAGTGCATTAGAGAACAGCTCTGCCTGGGCAAAGAACCCCCATAAAGATCCCAAATTGCGTGCTTCCCTGGTGGCGCAGTGGTTGAGAGTCCGCGTGAGACACTGGTTCGTGCCCCAGCCTGGGAAAAGATCCTGAATTGTTGCCATGGAGGAACATGGGCTCCATCTTTCTTAATCTACTGATTTTATAAGAGAAACTGAATCCACAAATTTTTATGAGAAATACCCCCTTTTTTGTTTAACATTGGCAAGTAATTTTTAAAATTTTAAAAATACTGTGCAGATCCACATGAAACGAGCCAAGTGGGGGCAGGCAAGGTTGTGACTTTGAATCTACCATGGGGTAAGTACAGTCATAGGTGCTAACTGGGTCAGATACAAAGATCTGTAGCATGTGCCATGTCATCCAGCAGCTTCCTATCCAGGAGGATAGATGATGCATACAACTAAACTGCATACGAAGGGGAAAAAAAGGTGGGGAGCAGCGTGTATTAGTCAAGGTTCTCCAGAGAAACAGAACCAGTAGGCTCTCCTCCTATTGGTTCTGTGTATATATATATATATATACACCAATGTATATTGTCTATTATCTATATCTATCTATCTATCGAGAGACAGACAGAGAGTTTGAGATTTATGATTTCTTTGAAGGAACAGGCATGGGGACTGCAAGCCTATAATTTATAGGGCAGGCTGGCAGGTTGGAAATTCAGGCAGGAGTTGATGCTGTAGTCTTGGGGCAGAATTTCTTCTTTTCTTCTTTTCCAAGGCACCTCAGTTTTTGCTCTTAAGGTCTTCAAGTGAATGGATGAGGCCCACCCACATGATCCATGGTAATATTCTTTACCTAAAGTCAACTAAAGTAGCTAGCCACATCTACAAAATACCTTCACAGCAACATCTAGACCAGTGTTTGAATAACTGGGTACTGCAGCCCAGCCAAGTTGACACGTAAAATTAACTATCCCGTGGATAAGTGCTGTAAGAGAGGTACGAAAATTACTACAGGAGTTCAGAAAAATCTGAAATTAAGGAAGGGTAAAGGGTTGAGAAACAATCCCCATGATAAAAGACTAAAGAAATACAGACTTCTCCATAGAGAAGACCAAGAAGAAACACTGCTAATCAACAGTGCCAAGCACGTGTTGGTGGTTATTACGTGGTATTTCATTTAATCATCTCAACACCCCCTAATGCGGTAGCAACTATCATTATCCCCATTTTTTAAATGAAGCCACCAACCCCAGTGTTTTCAATATTATATGACTATTAAGTGATGGAGATGGGGACTCAGATTCAGGCAGTTTGAAATCTCTTGAGCCTTAACCACTACTTATACCACCTCGCAATGAAATCATACCCCACATGTTACCTCATTAATTCTCACAAAAGCCCCATGAGGTGGGTATTACTATATCCCCACTTGACAAATGAGGAAGCTGAGGCTTGAAGTACAAGGTAGCTACACAGTTCCATCCTGGTCTCTGATTCTGAACTTGTGCTCTGACCACCCCCAGCACCCTGCATGCCTCCCACCTCAGCTCCAGGTATGCAAAGAATAACATGTCAAGTGCTCTCGTTTATGTCCACATGCGACCCACAAGAGGAATGGGGCTTAAATTCGAGCAGAACAAAACATTGACAGAAAATTGGAAGTAACTTCTTGGTTGTACATCAGGGAAATACACACCTCAACCAGAGAAAGAAAGGTTTATCCTTGGAGACCCTGCTGCTTTCAACATTCACCTCCTGAAAGACAAGACAGGTTATAGTCATTTAATGGGAATGTGTATTGAGACTCTGAATTTTGGTTATTGATTGGCAAGAATAAAAACACAGCCACCCACACAGAAAACAACAGCAAAGTTGGCTTCTCCTAAATGAAAATACTTCTTTGGCTTTCTCTTAGCTACATATTTTTAGCAAAAATTAAACATACACTGCAAATCATGCCTTCATTTCTTGGGTAGGGAATAGACTCATTTCAATCTAACTTCAAAGGAGCAACCAGGAGACTCTTCTTTCTCAGCCCAATTTGAAACACTCCCACACTTTTTTATCCTTTTCCCTCTGTGAGTTATTTTTTCCCTCCTCAGAACGTAGAGTATGTGAGAAAATGTACTGTTCTATTTTTGCTGAGGAATGAATTTTAAGCTCATAAACTGTTAACTATTCAATTGTTATCCTTTCTCTAGACCTTTATATTAGAGTCAACGCTAGGTCTTCCTTCCTCCCATGATCATAAAGATAACATGAGATATAGGCTAATAATTTAGCTACTGTCTAAGACTAAATGATGCTCTTTAATTGTAAGCATTATTTTTATTCTAATTATATCTCTATAACGGTAATCATCCAACCCCTCATAGTTTTATGTGTGGTCATGATATTGTAGGTCGAATAATAAAAACAAAATTTATATTCATTGAGCCCTACTGTGTGCCAGGCATCAGGCTATACACATATTTAAAACTCACATCAACCTTCTGAGGTAGGGACTAATTGTCGTCCCCATCTTTCTAAGGAGAAAGCCGAGGTATAGGGGACTTCTGTAACTTCCCCGTGTTTACACGGAATGGGGCTGAGATTTAAAATGAAGCACCTAACTGCAGAGACCATCTGTGGTCATAACAACGTGCACAGCTCCCACTAAAAATTGGTGAGGTTTTATTTTCTTGTTTTACTCTTCCTTCGTGGGAGTTTGAAACAACATTCAATGAGGGCAGAACAAATAAATAAACACAAATACTCCAAAGGGAAACACGGCGAATACGTAGGTGGCCTTATCCTCACTCAGTGGAGATGCCAGTCAGAAGGTGGGCTGTGAATCTACACGAGACAATAAGCTGTAACGTGGAGGTGGAGGTTTGGGAGGTCATTTACAGCAACCACTTGACCTTAAGGACCATAATAGGATTTCCGGGATGCAGCAAAGCTTATGAGAAATCACAGACATAGAGCTTGACACCTGTCTTAGTCTGTCCGGCCTCTATAATAAAATATGATAGACTGGGTGCTTGTAAACAACAGAAATTTATTCCTCACAGTTCTGGATGCTGGAAATCCAAGATCAGGGTGCCAGTGTGGCTGGGAATCTGGTGAGGGCTCTCTTACGGGCTGCAGACTGCCAACTTCTTGCTATATCCTTACATGGTAGAAGAGAAGGGAGCGCTCTCGGATCGCTTTTATAAGGGCACTAATCCTGTTCATAACCTAATCCCAAAGTATTAGGGATTTGGAGGTGCTAATACCATCACATTGAGCACTGGAGTTCAACATATGAATCTGCTGGCAGGGGAAACACAAATGTTCAGTCCATGGCAACACCCAACCCATCTCCCTCTTTTTATCAAAGTGACAACAGAGGTCTAAAGTGGGAAAATGGCTTACCCAGATTCATAGAGTTTTTGGTAAAACTAGAGCCATTTATTCAGTTAACCAATTTCTCTGCACCTCATGACCTCTCAAATAGGTGAGTTTAGTTAGGCAAAAGGGTGTGGCTTTCAAAATCAATTCAACAGCTCAAGTTAAACACAGAGACAAAAATATTACGGTACCAGATGTTCACTTTCTTTTTTTTAATTGACGTATAATTGACGTATAACATTATATTAGTTTCAGGTGTACAAATAATGATTTGATATTTGTATACATGGTGAAATGATCACCACAGTAAGTCTAGGTGACATCTGTCATCATACATAGTTACAAAATTTGTTTTTCTGGCGCTGAGAACTTTTAAGATCTACTCTGTTAACAACTTCCAAATACGCAATTCGGTGTTATTAACTATAGTCACTATGCTTTGCATTATATCTCCATAATTTGTTTCTTTTGCAACTGAGAGTTCGTACCTTTGGGCTTCCTTCACCCATTTTCCACATCCCCCAGTCCCGCCTCTGGCAACCACCAACCTGTTCTCTGTATCTGTGAGCTGGTTTTTTGTTTTTGTTTATGTTTTTTAGATTCCACATGTAAATGAGATCATACAGTACTTATTTCACTTATAATGCCCTCAAGGTCTATCCGTGGTGTGGCAAATGGCAAGATTTCATTCTCTTTCACAGCTGAATAATAACCCACTGTTTAGCACAATTTATCCATTCATCCATCAATGGACACCTAGGTTATTTCCACATCTTTGCTATTGTAAATAATGCTGCTGTGAACATAGGGGTGCATATGTCTTTTTGAGTTATTGTTTTCATGTTCTTTGGATAAATATCTGAAAGTAGAATTGCTGGATCATATGATAGACCTATTTTTAATTTTGTGAGGAACCTCCATACTGTTTTCCATAGTGGTTGCACCAGTTTACATTCCCACAAACAGTGCACAAGGGTTTCCTTTTTATTTGTCATCTTTTTTTTCTTTTTGCAGTACGCTGGCCTCTCGCTGCTGTGGCTTCTCCCGTCGTGGAGCACAGGCTCCGGACGCACAGCCTCAGCGGCCATGGCCCACGGGCCCAGCTGCTCCACGGCATGTGGGATCCTCCCGGACCGGGACACGAACCCGTGTCCCCTGCATCGGCAGGCGGACTCCCAACCACTGTGCCACCAGGGAAGCCCTATTTGTCATCTTTTTGATAACACCCTTTATAATAGGCATGAGGTGATGTCTCGTTGTAGTTTCAATTTGCATTTCCCTAATGATTAGCGATGTTGAGCATCTTTTCACATGACTGTTTGCCATCTGTATGTCTTCTTTGGAAAAATGTCTGTTCAGATCCTTGGCTCATTTTTTAATTGAATTGTTTGGTTTTTTTGCTATTGAGTTCTATGAGTTCTTTATACATTTGGGATATTAACTCCTTATCAGATATATGATTTGCAAATATAATCTCCCACTCCATAGGTTGCCTTTTAATCTTGTTGATGGTTTCCTTTGCTGAGCAGAAGTTTTTTAGTTTGATATAATCCCACTTGTTTACTTTTGCTTTTGTTGCCTTTGCTTTTGGTGTTAAGTCCAAAAAATCATCACCAACACTGACGTCAAGGAACTTAAAGCCTATGTTAGCTTATAGGATTTTTATGGTGTCAAATTTTGTGTTCAAGTCTTTAATCCATTCTGGGTTAGTTTTTGTGCATGGTATAAGAGAGGGGTCCAGTTTCATTCTTTTGCATATAGCTGTCCAGTTTTCCCAGCACCATTCATTGAAGATACTGTCCTTCCCCTATGGTATATTCTTGGCTCCTTTGATATAAGTTAATTGACCATATAGGCGTGGGCTTATTTCTGGGCTCTCTATTCTGTTCCATTGATGTATATGTTTGTTTTTTATGCTAATACCATGCTGTTTTGATTACTACAGCTTTGCAATATAGTTTGAAATCAGGCTGTGTGATGCCTCTAGCTTAATTCTTTCTTCTCAGGATTGCTTTGGCTATTTGGGGTCTAGATGTTCACTTTCTATGTGGCATTACAGCAGATTTTAGCAATATCTCAGTCCCTCCAAATCTCTATTAACTGGAATTTCCATAAAAGATGCTCATAATTCTTCAAGATTTCACTGTGCTTTCTGGATCATTAAAGAAAAGATAAAATTGTGGTCAGTGCAGTTTCGCTGTTATGCAGTCGACTTTATTCTGTCTCTCCATATGGCATTTTATCTTGCATCTTCTAAACTCAGAGTCTGCTTATTAACCAGAGCAGCCAGGCTGAGCAGGAATGGTTAAAAGTTCGTGGAGGTGGGTCTTGTTTCTCTCCAGAAAACTCAGTAGGTTCTAAGTATAACTGGAAGAAAACTGGGGCAAAATATCAGAGAGAAAATAGCTATAATACAGCATCACCAGCGTGAAGGAGAACAGGAAGCAGGAGAAATACAGTGGGGGTAGAAAAATAAGTAATTAATCGTACTTTACATATGCAGGATGTTTTATGTTTTTCAAAATTCTGTGTGTGTGTGTGTGTGTGTGTGTGTGTGTGTGTGTGGTCCCAGTATGCTAATTCTGCCCCTAGAATATTTATATTAAAAAATATCATCTGGGGCTCCCCTGGTGGCACAGTGGTTGAGAATCCGCCAGCCAATGCAGGGGTTCCAGGTTCAATCCCTAGTCCAGGAAGATCCCACATGCCACGGAGCAGCTAAACCCATGCGCCACAACTACTGAGCCTACGCTCTAGAGCCCACGAACCACAACTACTGAGCCCACGTGCCACAACTACTGAAGCCTGCGTGTCTAGAACCTGTGCTCCGCAACGAGAAGCCAACACAATGAGAAGCCCACCCACCACAACAAAGAGTAGCCCCCACTCGCCACAACTAGAGAAAACCCATACACAGTAACAAAGACCCAATGCAGCCATAAATAAATAAATAAATAAATTTATTAAAAAAAAAATCTGTGAATGAATGTGATAAATGCTTGTAAAACAGCTAATCAGAATGTCTCTCTCTGTCTCTGTCTCTGTGTCTCTCTGTGTCTCTGTCTCTGTCTCTCTGTCCCTGTCTCTCTGTCTCTCTGTCTCTTGTCTCTCTCTCTGTCTCTGTCTCTCCCAGGCCTCTGGAGTTGTGAGCAACACCTAACATATGAGTGAGTGTCTGGAGCGTGTGGTTTTTGTAGGGGCTGAGCCGTAGCAGATTTCATTGGCTTCATGACCATTCTTGTCCAGGAAGCCACCTCTAGTGGCCCTTTCTTCTCTTCACCCTTCACTTTCCTCATTCACAATGTTAAATGACATCACCATTTTTTGGAGATTCACCCAAGCTGTGAAGATGGCGAGGTAATGTCACCACTATGACAATAACAACACTTTAATGTTTAACCAAACCACCCACAGTGCTGTCGGTGACTCAGGACAACCATTGAACATCTTCCTCAATCCGGCCTGGGGGATTGAAGCGTTTTGTGCGGGGGAAAACATAAAATAGGGAAAGATAAGACCTCAGCAGTCCTAACTGTCAATCAAACATGACTGCAAGAGGTGATGTTAGAAAAGAAACTGGATGTCTCCCCAGGTGAGCATAACCTGTTGTTGTAAGACCGAAGCATAAATGAAAAAACGAAAGTAAAAGGTAGCTCCTAGGACTGCCTATTAAGTTCAGGGGTGGACCACGTCCCGTAAGCTGGTTTGAATGCTTTGCAGAGAAGGCATCATATATACACTTGAGGGACTGATTGGAAACTTCCACTGCTAGCTGCTCACAAGTGATTCTTTGATGTCACTTCCTTATTATCATAACAGGTGGAACCTAAACCTTCAAGGCCAATTAACACATCCTTTATTCAGGTATTTGCATGCTGAGAATTATTGAGGAATGTCCTTGCATGGCAACATCATCCTGTCTATTCTCAAGTGAAGAATTAATTAATGGCCTTGCTCCAGTATAAACACATTGTGTTTTCAATAAAATGATGAAAAGCTTATTTTTTTAAAAAAAGTATCTTGCAAGTCACTGCACTTGAAATTGTCCTTCAATACAAAATGCTGAACAATTATTTTAAACAAATCTATTGTAATAACAATTGATGAGGATGTCAATTCTGTAAGTTCTCTGACAACTAATTCAGCCAGAGACTTTAAGAATACATTTAGGATTTCCCTGGTGGTCCAGTGGTTAAGACTCGCAGGGGGCTCAGGTTCAACTCCCGATCTGGGAACTAAGATCCCACATGCCGTGTGGCAAGGGCAAAAAATAAAAAAATAAAAAAATTAATTTTTAAAAGGAATATCGTTATATTGTATATTACATGTAAGGCGGTATGTTCTGTCACATCACAGCAGTACTCTCCTTGAAGAATTTCAAGAGTTTTCTCAATGCCACTCTGACTAAAATTCTGCAATTCTTTTTTTTAAAAGAAGTTTTATTGAAATTCACTTGTTTTCAGTGTTCAATTCAATGATGTTTAGTACATTTGTTATTCATTTTCAAAGTGATTTTCCCTGGTAAAACCATGCATTGAGTTTTCCTCAATCATATGAATCATTTCCAATTTGGGTGTTTTGGTTACTCCTGTATCTAGGTTACTCGTTTGTACAGAACTCCCAATTCTTGCTAGCTAGAAGACTGAAAGGCCTGGGTTTCCCTGATGACAGCTTTTAACAAATATTTGGTTGCCTCTGCATTGTAATCAAAATATTGATAAATCCACCTGGTTAATCCTATTTATTGTCACAAAAGACTCCAAGGGCAGGCCATGATATGTTTAACATTTACAAAGCTGCATATAAGTCTGTCTTTTGCAATCGTATTTTAAAATGGTTTATTCCACTGTCAAAATACAATGCATTTGATCATCATTAAATAAAATATTCTCGGGGTTCCCTGATGGCATGGTGGTTGAGAGTCCGCCTGCCGATGCAGGGGACACGGGTTCGTGCCCTGGTCCGGGAAGATCCCACATGCCGCGGAGTGGCTGATCCGCTGAGCCTGCGCGTCTGGAGCCTGCGCTCCGCAACGGGAGAGGCCACAACAGTGAGAGGACCGCGTACCGCAAAAAATAAATAAAATTTTCTCTGCTTTTTGGCAGGTGGACAACCTATCAGTCATTGGGAAAGATTGCCACAATGCAGAATTTAAAGGTGCTGTAAAATTTGCACCTTAAGAACACCTGTGCCTTGGTGTGCTTAAACAGCTTTCAGTGCATATTAAAAGCCAGCTGATCTAATTTAGCAGTACAGTGATCCACTTGGAAAATAGGTAGAACTGTTATGCTTTCAATTAACATATATGTAATCAAAAGGTAAAGAAGGAAAGCCTAGGAAAGAAACAATTATTCGGCAGTTTTAAATGAAATCCATGTGTGTACCAGGTGTAGGACACTCAGCAGTTATACAAAGCACGTTCCTGAAGAAGCAAACTCTGTACTGAGAGATGAGAGCAGCAAACATGGAACAATGAAGGCTATATAAGGGAATACATATATGGGAATAAATTGTATAGAAAGACCTAAAGGGTCAAAGCAGTTTAGAGAAGAGAGATCAATGTAGACGATAAGTATTAGGGAAATTTTTATGGAGAAAACAGGACATGCTCTGGACCTAAGGGATAGTTAATATTCTCAACAGAAAGTTTCCAAATTTGGGAATACTTCAGTACATACAGTAATAATTTTGATGGAGTGGCATAATTTATATTTATATCCAACTAAATTGACTTAGGAATAGCACATAAGTAAAAGTGTATCCATATCCTTATATGCAGAACAATAGAACTGGAAGATATAAAAAGTAGTTTGCACATCTAGAATTCCTGGGCAAAAGAGAAGATCCAATAATTTAGGGAGACCAGGCTTACCAAATTCCTGACTTGGAGCCCTACAAATGATGATATTAAAGGTCTCAGAAGTTGAGCTGAAGAGAAACTGTTTAACTCTACTGTAGAATGTGTGTGGTTTTTGTAGGGGCTGAGCCGTAGCAGATTTCATTGGCTTCATGACAATTCTTGTCCAGGAAGCCACCTCTAGTGGCCCTTTGTTCTCTTCACCATTCACTTTCCTCATTCACAATGTTAAATGACATCACCATTTTTTGGAGATTCACCCAAGCTGTGAAGATGGCGAGGTAATGTCACCACTAAGACAATAACATCACTTTAATGTTTAACCAAACTTACTGGAGAATTCTGTAGAATTCTCCATGATTATCTGACCATGGAACACTCTCACAAAATACATGTTACACAGAATACACATGTCAAAGAACTGAATTCCATGGGACACAGATTGGAAATAGAAATCTATAACAATAAAAAACAAGCAACCCAGTTTTAAAAATGGGCCAAAGACCTTAAAGACACCTCACCAAAGAAGATATGCATTAACGTGCACGCACTACTATACATAAACTAGATAATCAACAAGAACCTACTGTGTAGTACAGGGAACTCTACTCAATATTCTATAATAACCTATCTGGGAAAAGAATCTGAAAAAGAATGGATATATATATATATATATATATATGTATGTATAGCTGAATCACTTTGCTGTACATCTGAAACTAACACAACATTGTAAATCAACTATGCTCCAATATAAAATAAAAAATTAAATTAAAAAAAGAAGATATGCAGGTGGCAAATAAGCATATGAAAAGACGTCTGCATGATTTGTCATCCGGGAAATGTAAATTAAAACAACGAGATACCACTACACACCTATTAGAATGGCCAAAATTCAAAACACTGACAACACCAGATGCTGGTGAGGATGTGGGACAGCAGGAACTCTCATTCACTGCTGCTTCAAATGCAAGATGGTACAGCCACTTTGGAAGACAGTTTAGAAGTTTCTTAAAAACCTAACCAGGATCCAGTAACCACTTTCTTTAGTATTTACCTCCCCAAATTGTAAACTTAACGTCTACACAAGCAACTGCCTATGGATATTTATAGCAACTTTATTCATAATTGCCAAAACTTGGAAGAAACCAAGATGTCCTCAGTAGGTGACGAATAAATAAACTGTAGCACACGCAGACAATGAACTTATTCAGTGCTAAAAAGAAGTGAGCTATCCGGCCATGACGAGACATGGAGGAAAGTTAAAAACGTATTCTTAAGTGAAAGAAGCCAATCTGAAAAGGGTACATACTGTATGATTCCACATATGTGACACTCTGGAAAAGACGAAAACTATGAAGACAGTAAAATGATCGGTGGTTGCCAGGGATTAGGGGTGGGGGAGGGAAGGATGAATACTCAAAGCACAAAGGATTTTTAGGGCAGTGAAACTAGTCTGTATGACATTATAATGGTAGATACATGTCATTCAATTTGTCCAAACCCACAGAATGTACAACACCAAGAGTGAACCCTAATGTAAGCTATGGGCTTTGGGTGATGGTGATGTATCAATACAGGTTCATCAATGTGACAAATGTACCACTCTGGTGCAGGATGTTGATGATGTTGATAATAGGGGAAATTGTACGTGTGAGGGGCAGGAACTCTATGGGAAATCTCTGTACCTTCCCCTAAACTTTCCCCTCAATTAATCTGCTCTAAAAAATAAAGTCTATTAAAAAAAGTAACCCAGTCAGGCGTGCATTACACATCAGTGGAATCTGGTCCACACACATATTTTGTTTGCTACTTTACCTACTTACATTTCCTGTCTGGTACAAAGCTTCATTTTAAAAAGAGAGAGAGAAATTGGCATTGAGAGCTATTATGTGACTTGCACAAGGCTCCACGGTGGTGTTCATGGCACAGTGAGTGGTGGAAACCAGGTCTCCTCAACACCAGTCTTGCGCTTCTTCTGCAAAGTTCTACCTTACAGAAGCTTCCTTGTCTGTATCCTGAAACACTCAGAAAGACAGGTGAACAGTTTAGAATAATGTCACAACTAATATTGAGAGGAAAAAATTAGGAGCCTAAAATGTAACCTACTTAAATGTGGCCAAATATAAATAATCTTTAAGGTGATGAAAGAAAAATGCCTTATGGTTTTAAAAGTGTCAAAATTGTTCAAATGCGTAAAGATGATCACAAGAAGAATTTGCAATCACTAACCAATTCCATAAGGATTTCTGGTCTTTTTTTTTTTTTTCTGCACTGCGTGGCTTGTGGGATCTTAGTTCCCCGACCAGGGACCGAACCCTCGAGCTAGGCAGTTAAAGCGTGGAGTCCTAACTACTGGACGGCCAGGGAATTCCCTCTGGTCTACTTTTTAACCACACAAATCTATTATTTCTCCTTAAGAACTGGTGTACTTCCACCCAATTCTTACCTTGAAAAAGCAGACATTTCAAAAAATCATGGCTGAATGCAGTATTTGGAAAATGATCTGATTTAGTCAAACATGTATAAGACCCTCAGCTCCCACTTTTCATCTTTTCACATGGAAGTTCTTGCATTCCATACTGCCTGACAGTAACCTAACGACCCTTCTCCATTTGTGTCCTTTTATCATTTTTAAGTTTGATTCCTTCTTCAATGGCTTTAATCATTTTAAACATTCTTATTTTACAACCTCTATCCAATTGTCCCATTAACTAAAATTCTGGGGAGAGAAGTTATTCCCGACATTGATTAAGTCTAGTGGTTCCTAGTTCTGTTGTACTGGTTCCTTGAGGGTTCTACAGTTTTCAATTATGAGCTCATCTTCAGTGGGGTTTGGGTACCCTTCCTGGGGTGAGATGAGGGCAGGTCTCTCCAGAGGAGTTTACCAGTTCAGGACTACTTTCCTGACGTAGGTGATTCTGGACCAACATAAAGTGTCAATTTTAAACTCAATTCCATGTGAGAAGGAGACCTGATGTTAAAAATTCTCAAACACCTTGTGGCAGATCAGCTTTTGTCATCAACCCATATTAATGGGTGGGTTTTTATCCAGTCCAACTCTTACTGAAGGTTCAATCTCTTAAAGAGTGTTTTTATCTAAAACTGCCCAAAGTCTCAACTCCTGTCCCACTTGAGTATTAAAACTCCCAACCCCTTATATTCCTGAGGCTGACACCCATCCCCAGTGCTGTCAGGATCCACTTGTACCTTTATTTATTCTTTTGGTTGTATCTTTCTTACTTTCTTTCAGGTACAGATGTGCATGTAAATGATGTTAATAGAGTTTCTAATACATCACAGCTAGAGGGTTTTAGGGTTTCTTGTTCACCATACAGCCAAGTTCAAAATGCCCTTTAGCTTTCACTGCACGGCTTCTGTTAGAGAACAAGGGAACAGCTCAGGCTGGTCAGATTATGTTATACACCTTTCTTGATAACTCTGTTACAATACATAAAACTACTATTATAAGTTCAAAGTTTTCCAATGAACTGGAAAATGCTGTTGTGTATTCTTTTCTGGGAGCTTTCCTTATATTTCATGATAAACAGAATTTGTAAATCAATTGAGGAAGGGAGAGATTTTTGGTCACATTTGAGATTCTTAAAAAAATACTTCTCTGTGTAGCAGCCATTGATGTCAGCAAGTAACACATGTTCATAACCTCATACCATCCTTTGAAGCAGCACAGATGAACTTCAAAGCTTCTTGTTGCTTTAAGGAACTTTTCTAAGAGAGAAAGGGGAATCAGCTCAAACCTTCTTGGACAGATATTGGAAATTTGGCCCATGCCAATTATCCCCCAATGTCCCTCCAAACTCTAAGAAGATAAGCACAATTATTGTTGATGAACTGTTTAATCAATGCATGTATTATTCAGCGTACTACTTTAACTAGAATTTATGATACTATAAAGTTGCATTTTATGTGATATACATATGTATACGCACGTGTATCTGTAACAGTGGAGTGCTGTGGTGATACCTACAGTGCATTTATGCCCATTTTTATTAGGCTTGGAGCATAATTTTACTCTTTTGAATTTTCATGGAGTTATTGTTGCTGAGCCTTGGCTTTTATGACATATTTTTGCTTACTGCCATAGTTTTTCCTTAGTCAGTAGTACAACCTCCAATTATTGCATTCTTTCCACGGAAAAGCGCTATACGTTTACACCATGGGCTTCATGATGCTCTAGTTTCCTGGAATGCATTTTGGTTAAAAGCAAAAATTGTTTGTATACCAGAACATGATTGTAGCTAATTAATTACACCAAAAGGCAATTAATCCAGGAAAAAATCTCACTGTGTGCCATCATGTGCCTAGTACCATGCTTTTTTAGTACTAGCTTTTTGAGATATTCTAAAAGATATAAAACATGGACCTCTAACACTGAAGGGGCCTACAAGTACCTTAAAAGCTTATATAAATCAAATACCTAATCAAATATTTGCAAAACATTTGATTTTGCAAATCAAATGGACAAAACCCATTTTTAAAAAGATGTATTTAAGTCATTTAAGACATACTTAAGTCAATTAAAGTGTAATCTTTTTTTTGGTCACGCTCTGCGGTATGCAGGATCTTAGTTCCCCAACCAGGGATTGAACCCATGTCCCCTGCAGTGGAAGTGCCGAGTTCTAACAAATGGACTGCCACGGAATTCCCCCAAAATGTAAATTTTTCTTTAATGTAAGAACCTAGTTAATATTTGAAAAATTAATCACCTTTGCAAAAAGTTAGGATGGGATGGGGGGTTGGGAATCTATGTTTTTTAAACATGAAGATAGTGAGGTAGACTGGAGAGATGGGAGTGGCGTGGAGGTCTGCAGAAGAGGTGGGAAATGCATTTTCAACTATTGTGTCTTTTTTATTGCATAACCTTGATTAGGAACTACTCTCATTGATTGTGGCTGGAGAGCTCCACTGGGGGGATTTCTTCTAGGAAACTTAAGCAGGAAATTTCAGAAAAACCAAGTAGATCCTTTCTTTAAGAGGATTCTACAGAAATATAAAACGTGGCTACTTCTTAGTCATTATTCCCTGGGTTTGTCTTATTCACCATTATCCTTACCATTCAATAAATAATTAAATCAATGAGTGAACATTAAATTACTAGAAGTAATTCTGAATTCCCAGGAGGTTATAAACCCAGTGTAGTGTTCTTAAGTGGTATTTCCTCAGAAATTTTCATCATCCGACATTTCTTAAAATTAAGAGAAAATGGCAGAAATACTTAAACAACAAATTAAATGAAGCCCATTATTCTTTTTTTTTTTTTTTTTCGGTACGTGGGCCTCTCACTGTTGTGGCCTCTCCCGTTGTGGAGCACAGGCTCCGGACGCGCAGGCTCAGCGGCCATGGCTCACGGGCCCAGCCGCTCCGCGGCATGTGGGATCTTCCCGGACCGGGGCACGAACCTGTGTCCCCTGCATCGGCAGGCGGACTCTCAACCACTGCGCCACCAGGGAAGCCCAAGCCCATTATTCTTATACAGTTTTTTGAAAAGAATATATTTGGACTTATTAAGTCTAAACAAAAAACATCAATTATCTATAGGTGTGCAAATTTATGAGAATACAGCACTGAAAGGGTCAAAGATTATTGCTTTATTTGCAAATCTTCAGACTGACAAAACCGTCTGGAAAAATTTATGATGTTTGTCTTTTTTAAAAAGCAATGTTTCTATAAACCCTAACAAACTGCTATGAATAAGGCTGTAAATCATTTCACTGGCTTGAGTAATGGGACTTGTATTTCATGAAACCATGCCAAGAAACCTGGAGGCTTTCATTGATATTCTGTAATATCTCCTGTAATAAATAATCTCCTGTAATATTTAATATCTCTGTGTCCCCAAAAAAGACAAATTTTGATACTGACCCAAAATACTTTTACCATAATTTTTTTCTGAAAGGAAAATAAATAGAAATCAATGATATTGTCTGATGGTTTTAAAGAGGTTCATTAGTTACCAAAAGAGAAAAAAAAGTTAGAAGCAGTAGAAAATAAATAGAACTACCGTCACTAAACCAACGTGGCTGTAGGTTTAGATTTTATCTGTAATTATGATTTATTTGTACATCCAGTTCTAATGGATGAATAATGTTGACTTCCTTCTGGATGACTTTTCTTTCAGTCTTGCTTTAAGTTTGTTTTGACAAAACAGAAACTCTGTTGAATGTTCCACTCTTCCCCTTCCCCATTATATCCAAATGGATATAATCCCAATTATATCCATTTTATGCAAATGGGGAAATGTAGAATCTGGTAGCTAACTGCACTAAAAATCCAATAGCAGGAACTCTGTGGAGAGAGAAGCGTACGTGTTATATGAATGCTACATTTGCATTTAATAGTAAAATAAGCGACATGTACAGTGCTTAGAGACAGCTCTGTGTACCTCTAGTTAGGAACCTGGCTGACATTCTGGGCCATGAGTTTTATGAGTGCTGTTCAGTGTTACCAATCTTTTGCTTCAGGTAGTGTCTGAACCTAAAAGAAATTGGGCCAGGAATAAAAGAAATCAGGCTAAGGACCAAAGCAAACCTGCATCCCCAGATGTTTATAATCTCCTGTGGCCTTTCAGACACTGGTCAGTGATTTGTATGTGTTTATTTACATACCTCTTGGGGTTTTTTTACAAAGGATTTAATGAGGGTTAGCGATGCATTCAATACCACAGGATACAATAAATAAAAATTGGAAAGAAACTGAGTCGGAGGGAAAGTAGGTGTAGACAAGTAGGCAAAATCCATGCCATGGGGTCTTAAACTCTGGGTCCTGTACTCCAGTGCAGAGGGCCAGGCAGGTAATGTCAAGCCCTAATCTTTAAACCCATGAGCTACAAAAAGGCTGTGAGTCTGGTACAATGGCAGGAGAAGGGGTCGGAGAGGTGCTTCAAACAGCTCACAGCTCAGAAGGAGTTGTGTAACGTGCATTTGATATTTTGTTTGTGAATATTCGATTCTGTTACAGAAAACAAGAAAATAAATGGGATGGATGAAACTCACGAGATTTGTTAAGCACGGAGAGGAAGTTAGTAACCTATTAGACCAAGAAGACAGCAAATATTTATGAGGCACTATACATACAGGATACATACAAGGCACTCAATATTCATGAGGTCTTAATTCACCACTCATTGGTGGTACCCATTCTGACTCCAAGAAACACAAGTAAAACCCATAGCTACTCAGCAGACTAATTGGCAATCTATAGCTACTGGCGAGGCATACTTGCCCCTCTGTATTTGCTTGAGTTAATATGCTTCTGTTCTCAAGAGTTTTGCCCCTAGCACTCTCCTTTTTAGTCCTTCATCCTGTTCCTAAATGGCCTCATCTACTCTCATGCTTGAAGCTCCTCTGGGGTACACCAAAATTACCCTCGGCCATCCCATAGGTACCCAACTCCACCTGGACATTATCTAGATGCCCCACGGGCACCTCAGACTTCATATCTCCCGGACTGACCTCATCTTCTCTTTCCCCACACAGCTTGTCCGTCTGTATTTCAGCCCACATAGCAGCAATATCTACCTAATCACTCAACCAAAAATTTGGATACTGCCCTGATTCTGTCCTTTTCCTCTAGCACCAAGTCCTGTGATTTCTACCTCATTCAAGTTTCTCATTGTTTTCCTCTACCCACCATCTCCAAGGATGTGCCAGATTAGCACTAATCACACTGTGTATCAAAGAGTCTTCAGAGCGAAGACCTAAGTGTCGAGCACAATGGACAGGACTGCAAAGATCTCCCTTGGTTTACCTCTCCACTCTCCTCCAAGTCCTGGACACAGTGCAAAAGACGCTTCCCCTCTCTACCCTTACCCCTTGACATTTCACTGACTGAATTCGGATTACTTACAGATTCCTGAACGAGCCATTATCTCTCACATCCACGACTCCATCCTCACTGTTTTCCTCTCTCTAGATGTCCTTCTCTCCCACCTCTACAACCCCACAGTCCACCACCCCATCATCCACCATTTTATTCTGTTAACTCTTAATCTTCTTTTGCATGTTTTAGTGGGACTGTCAACTCCTCCAGAAAACTCCCCTGGAACCCCAGGCTCACCCCTATCATTCATCCTCCATCCCTGGCCTTTATCTGAATTAAGTGCCCTCCCTTCGTGTTTCCACAGCAGTCTGTCAGGGCTGCAGAGGAAGGAGATGGCACACTCAAATTAGGATGATTCAGGGAGGTGTGGGAGAGGTGCAGGGGAGCCATAAGGGACGGGGCAGGAACCCCAGGTTAGTAACGTGGAGCTGCCACCAACTCTAGGTCTGAAGAGACTAGGGGAGAGAGTGGTTACCAACACCTGGACAGAGAAAGTCACGTAGAAGAGTTTATCTGGTGAGGAGCCTTTGTTTGATAGTGACCAAGGCAAACTTGCAGTGAGAAAAGCATGACAATAATTACCCTGGCCTCATTCTTCTCCCTTCTCCTTGACGCCATGCCACGTTCCCTGCTGGCCAAACCAACCTGCAGCCAGAACATAAGGAAATGAGTTAAAATAATCTTACAGCTCAGCCTGCAGACCTGTAGGGGTGGAGAAGGATAGAAAATACATCTAGAGAAATAAATGGATTATATCTAGCACAACCACACTTTAATAGAATTGTCTCTTTGTTCTTTAGTCTCCATCACTAGACTGAGTTACTCGAGGACAGAGAATGTTTTATTTATCTTTGCATCCTTAGTATCTAATATGTATTAGACAATAAAAGCTTATTCAGCGAATATGGCAAATTGGCCATAACTTGGAGGATTACATTTTCTGATCTTGCCACTTGCTTTCTCACTCTGGAAAATGGAGAACAGAGTGAGCTCTACAATTTTCATTGTCTGACAAAAAAGAAACATCATTTGGTCAGGAGTAATGAGTTCTCTTAGCACTCGGTGCTGAGAGGAATTAGAGTCAATCATGTGACTGTCTACCTAAGAGGCACTCAACTGCATAATGGGCAATATCTTCAACATGGAAAGCACAGGTGCAGAAACATTCTTCATGGGGTCATTTAAAAATATTAGCCCTTGATAAAAGCCAAAGGCATGTTATTAAAAAGTAATCCAAAGGTGAATTGAGCTAGTGTGTTCCACTCTGATTAATCTTAGAACATCTTGCCCAAGAAATGGTTAAGCCTTAGACTTCAAACCTGACCCACTAAAAAAACTCCAGTCCTCTCTGGATTCTCTCATCTCTCGTCAGCCAATAGATGAAAAGGATCAACTGAGAAACTCAATGCACTGAGGAGTCATGGATCCATTAGAGGGCAGAAGCCTGGGTCCCTGAATGACTAGGTGGAGTGGAGCCCTTTCTCTAATCTCTGCAAACCTCTGTGCTGAGAGCAAGAAATAAGCCTTAAATGTGTCAAACCTCTGAGATCTGTGGAGTTTTATAGCAGCAGTTATTTTACCCTGACTAGTGCAGTTATAAAATAATGTCCTAAATTCTATACTGGAGTCTGTTTTAAATGTTATCACCATTATTATCATAAGCCATAGTCCATATCATATTCAATTTCTTTTCATGGAAGTCCTTTCCAGCTTGAATCTCATAATATCAGGATTATAGTATTGTCTTCCATAGGAGAAATGTCTCTCAGAGCTCTTCTTGCTTGGACTATGATAGAAAATATAACACCAACATTCTGATGTATTTTATAATGTAAAAAGCCCTGTTTCATGCATTATCGTTTAGAATCTCCCAGCAACTCTGAGGAATACACTCTATTATTATCCTCATTTTGCAGGTGGTGAAACTGAGACTAAGAAAGATAAAGTGGAGAAAACAATTTACAGAGTTGTTTGAAGATAAAGCAAGAGAATAATTTAGTCTGCCTGGCATTTGGTACATGTTAAGAATTAAGTTTTCTTACATGTTATCTATTGCCTCGTAATAAACCACCCCAAAATAATGACTTAGAACAGCAGCAATCATTTACTCTGCCAGCAGAATTTGGGCTGTGAAGACACAAATAGCTGCGGGTGGGGGTAGGGTGGAACAGCTGGTTTCCTTGGGCTTCTCTCTTTCTGTGGTCTCTCCACATGGTCTCTCCACATGGCAGCCCCAGGGTAACCATGGCAGCTGAAGGCTTCCCGAGTGAGTGGAGAGAACAAGAGCAAGAGAGCAAGCAAGAGAAAAAAAAGAGAGAGAGAGAGAGAACATTAGGCAGAAGCTCTAACACGTTATGACCCAGCCTTAGAAGGATATCACACTGTGTCACTTCTACTACATTTTCTTAGAATCAAGCCACTACAGACAACTCATATTCACAGGGAGGAGAATTAGACTCTGCTTCTTCATTGAATTTTGGGGCACATTTCCCTCTCTAAAATGCTTTCCTGAATTAGTACAGACATGAAACTAACAGGTAAGGGACACAGCCAGGGTCATTCACAGCTAGGGTTAAATGGTTCTACCACTATTAGATCCAAATGTGTGACTGCCAAGCCCCTGCTCTTTTTCACTACTCCAGAAAATCTCCTGTGATCAGCATGTCGAATAGGGAAGACATGCTAGTCCCCAAACAGAGGCAGTTCTGCTCATTGCCTTGGAAAGCACACTTAAACATGTATTTTGCAGGAAAATATTACCCTTAAAGCAGTCATCCATAAGCACTTTCCAAGTATCTGTGTTTTTAATCTTCCGCCAACAGATGTATTCATTTGCATTTCCCCTAGATGAACCACGTTTTTTTGTTATTTTTGACTGTATATCTCACTTCTCAAGATCCTTTTGTATTAATTCTCAAACCCATCACTAAGGTTGATGCCGCCACCCAATTTGGAATCTTCCCTTGATTCCATGGTCATGAATGTGTGCCCTTCCTGTGGGCCATTTTAAGAGGAGGGTCTGACATAAGATCTGAGGGGCATTCTTTTTTTTTATCTCCCAAGAATTTCTATTGAACTAAAGAGAGTTTAAACCATCTCATTTTAGAAAATCTGGAAATTTGAACGATGACATGGATCTGAAATCTCAGAGCGTTCACATACCGGTTTTTGTAACTCTCAGCAGTAAGGCAAATTTCCCTATAGGAGCTTTTCTCTGTTTAGGGATCCCCAGCAGTCCCTATGGGGAAACATCCTTTTTGTTCCCCCTGAACCCCAGGGCTTGGTGGGGGCCTGGGGTAAGAAGTAGAGAGAATGGATAAGGGTCTCCAGTCTAGACCAGCACAGTCCACAGTCCACAGGAATATAACTGTAAGCCACATAGGTACCATATTTTCTAGTATCTGCATTTTAAAAAGTAAAAAGCGAAATTAATTTTAATAATACATTTCATTTAACCCAATACGTACAAAATACTATCATTTGAACATGCATTTCATATTAATATAAAAATATTCAAGAGATTTTTTCATCCTTATTTCCATACCAAGTCTTGGAATCCCATGTGTGTTTGACACTTCTTGCACACCTCATTCCG
The DNA here is from genome assembly GCF_005190385.1 of Monodon monoceros. NCBI lineage: Eukaryota > Metazoa > Chordata > Mammalia > Artiodactyla > Monodontidae > Monodon > Monodon monoceros. The sequence continues at coordinate 28,722,765 of NW_021703782.1, read as the reverse complement.
GACTAACCACATTTCAACTCATCGATGGACAATACTGTACTGGACTGCACACATCAACCCTTCGTTTCTGTTGCTGCAGTGGGCCTCTGAGACCTCAAACCTTTCTTCTCTGATTTCATACCTTCTTACAGTTCAGATCTCAGCTCAAAACACCTATCCTGAACAGAAATCCCTTCTAATGCTGTCCATTCCCGCCCGCCCTGTCATTCTCTATCCCGTTACCCTGCAGTATTGTCTCCATGGAACCAATCCCTTCTAAAATGATCTCATTTATTCGTTTACATATTGATTGTCTAGCTTCTTCACCAGAATGTAACTTTCAAGAGGGCAGGGATTTTTTTAAAACCTATTATGGTCTCTGTGATTTTCCGGTGCCGAGCACCGTGCCTGGACCACGCGGGGCGCTCAGGACACCTCTGCAGGATGAAGGAATCTCATTTCTCTGGAGCCCCGCCGAAGGGGTCAGCGTAGCAGCGTGTCACAGGTGGGGCGCGCATGTTGCGCGCGGCCGCGCTGGCTGAGCTCCTGGCGCGGGTGTGGGGTGAGTGGGTGTGTGCGGGGGTGTGCGCGGTAGAGCGCGCCAGCGAGCCCAGAGCGCCGAGCGGGGAGGAGCAGCCAGCGCCGCGCAGCACCCGCAGCGCCGGCCCGGCCGGGCAGCTCGGAGGTGGGTGGGCCGTGTCGCCAGCCCGCCAGCGGGGTCCCCATTGGCCGCCTGCCGGCCGCCCTCCGCCCGGAAGGCGGCGAGGAGCCGAGGGGCTGCTCCGGAGCAGGAGCGGGAGAGCCCGGCCGAGCCGACGCCGGACGGACGCGCGGGGTCCGCGCCCCCACTCGCTGCCTCCCTGCGCTCCCGCCGCTGCCCCGCTTGTCCCCGGCGCTGGCGCCTACCGTCGACCTCCGACAGCGCCCCGGAGAGACCCGGGCAGCTCCCGGGCGCCCGGGTGAGTGGCCGCTCGCGGCTCCCCGTCTCCTCCCGGGCCCCGCCGCCTGCTTTTGCTTTCACGGCCGCGGCGCGGCGGGGTTGGCCCGGGCAGCGCCCAGGGCAACCGGGAAGGCCGAGGCGGGGTACACTTGACTGAGGGGAAAAGGGGAATGGCAGCCAGGAGATGACCCCAGCCCCGCGGGCCGGGTGGGAACAGGTGGCGCGGGCCGGGCGCTTTGTGTCGGGACGCGGAGACCGGGAGCGGGCGGCCGCGCCTCCCTCGGCCGCTCCCTTCCCTCCCTTGCTCCCCCGGGCGGCCGCACGCCGGGTCGGCCGGGTAACGGAGCTGGAGTCGCCAGGAATGTGCCTCTGGGGACTGCTTGGCTCGTGGGAGGAGAGAAGGTGGCTGAGGCGGCCGGGGAGGTGCGGGAGCCGAGAGGTGGCGCGGGGGCTGCACCGCCGCTCCAAGCAGGAGAGGGATGCTTCCAGCTAGGCGCGTTCGGCCCCGGCGAGGGCTTCATTCTTCCGCTGCGCCCCTGGAGGTGGGGAGCTGGGTGGGCGTGTGTGCAGAGAAAGGGGAGGCGGGGAGGCCAGCCACTTCCGGAGCGGGTTCTGATCCGTGCCGAGCGCCCTGCTTTCGGGGACGCGGACCTTGGGGTGCGGTTGTGCCCGGCCCCACGCGTGCGCCGGCGATGCGGGGCTGGGGGCGTCCCTCGCCCGGGTTTAACAAAGAGTGCTGCTCTCTACACGGCGGGGTGCGGCAACTCCGGAGAGGTGGTCTTCAGCGAGCGAGTCTTAGCCCTCGGGAGGGATACTTCGTTTTTGGGGTTGTCATTTTATTGTTGTTATTGCCTTTTTTTTTTTTTTTTTTTTAAAGGACTGTTGACTGATGCATGAGGGGCCCACGGAGGCGCAGGAGCGGTGGTGATGGTTTGGGAAGCGGAGCTGAAGTGCGCTGGGCTTCCGTGAGGCGTGACAGTTTATCATGACCGTGTTCAGGCAGGAAAACGTGGATGATTACTACGACACCGGCGAGGAACTTGGCAGGTACTGGGGGTGCCGGAAGCGCACGTTTCTGGGTCGTGGGAATGCACAGTACTGCGGGCAGTGGGCGGTAAACAAATGCAGTTTGAATTCAGGCGTCTCCCTCGTCCTTCCAGGAGATGTGCAAATTATAGAGAAAAGAGTTAACTAACCCAGCAAGGACTAGGGACCGGAAATAAACTACCTAAAACAAGGAGCTGGCGGTGGAGAAGCTATTTCAGTGTTAGATTATGGTGCAGAGTGTACTGATCAAGACCCCTGGACAAGAATAGATTTAGTTGTCTGCAGTAACGCTTGTCAGCTTTTGCCCTTCTGAGACAGTGAGGCAAAAGCTGAGACACAGTTGAAACTGGAGTTAGCTCCAGTTAACTGTGAGTTAGCCCTTATGTGTACAGAGAGTACAAACTAATTCATAGGCTTTTAAAGGCTTAATACTTTCCCTCTTTCGGAATTTTCAGAATAACATGCACAAGTATCGGTAGGTCACACATGGAGACTTGCCAGATGTTGATGTTGGGTTTGGATTTTGAAACTTCCTTGAACCAGGAGTTTAATTACCCAGTTGGTGTCAGTGGTTGCTTTGGTTTCATTCACGATGTTAAATTTTTAACACGTCCCTAGTTGAGAGTCTAATATGGCTATCTGGATTCAGAGCATACTTCCATTGCTGCAGGAGCTGTGATTCTGAATGTGAAGCCTTTCAGTGCCAGGTGAACAAAGAATGATTTCTTTGGGGGCCTCTAAGGGCTGGATGGGTTTCCCCTTGACTGGGGATTTGACAGGGTGTGTTATGCTCTGGTCTAACTTGAGCAGAAAACCCAGTTTTCACACCTAAATTTAAATTCAACATAAGAAATTTGACTGCAGTGTATTTGTATCGTGAGTCAAGTAGACAAAAGGATCTTTAAACCAACAAAAAAGTATGTATTTACTTACATGTGTATCAAAATATGTATTTTTCCGTACACACCTGATGTCCTGATTCAGTGCTTCCTGTTTCCCCATGAAAAGGAAATTCAAAACTACCCACACCCTAGATGACCTTGTGAGAATTGTGAAAGTTGAGTTTAACTAAAATTTTTTCAAGTTCAAGTAATAGTTCAGAACAAAAGCAATTTTTAAAAAGTTACTGTATCAAAATATTTCTGTATACATTTAGTATGGATTCAGAACATCACTGGGAACTTGTGCTTAGGGGGAGCTTACTATATATTGGAGATTTACTGAGTGAATAAGTAAGAAGGAAAGCTGTCAAAAATATTTCGTGGATATGTTTAATGTTAAGGTTTAAGGGTATGTGGTTGAAATAATTGGTTTAACTAGAATTAACTAGAATTAAGTCACTTTATTCCTGTGGTTTTTAGCAAGATGAGTGGTACATGGTGTTTTCCTTTGGGAGCAGGGGAAAAAGGCAAAAAAGTATGTTTAAATTCTGTTTGTGTAGTGTGGCCTGATTATATGAATTCTCTTATAAAGAAAGATGATTAAAAGTAGGTGAGATGATTGCTTTATAGATTAAGTATGTTGACCTTATTTTCATTAAGATCTTTTGGTAGAATTATGTGTTATGAGAAGGAAAAATAATGAGGCCTCCCTGTGGCTGGCGGGGGAGTTTGTGATCTTTATTTCGTGGGTGGGATGACAGGCTCTCTGCCTCTGCGCTGGAGAGCAGTTTGCTCATTTGTCACTAGATTTTGCTTTGATTTTGGCTCATTCTACATTTCTGTGTATAATTTTCTCCCCACTGTGCAAGACTAATTGACACATTGTTTATTGAATAATTTAATTTGTGTGACCTGTGAATTTGAAAGAAGTGCTTTGACAAACTGGGAGTTGGGAATTTTTAAAAATAAAGTATCCATGCCGATCTGTCTGATAGGTCTTTTTCTTTTGTTTAAAAATGCAGTAAATGGTTGTTTTTTTATTTCAATGTTTTTTTCAAGTCCTGTGAATTTTATGTCTGCCAGGAAATAGCCACTTCCTGAAAACAGATCCTGGCATAAGATGGACATATAGGAAAGATGCTGCTTCATGTGTCACTGAGAGAAGATTGGGAGTAGAGGCAGGAGCTTAGTAGTGGCAAATGAAAATGGACAGATGCTTAACACAAAAGCAAGCTTGTTCTAAGCAGTGAGTTATAAACAAACCAACATCTATGATTTAAAACTTCATCCACATATCTTTAGCAGTAATCTACACAATAGCTACTCACTTACTTTATAAATGGTCTAAGACAAAGTCCATAGCTAGAGGAGGGAGGATGGGTTTTTAAACAAGTAGTATATAGTATTTTGATTATTACTATTGTTACTTTACTTTTAGGAAAACAGAAAGTGTGTGTGTACAAGGGTGAGAGTGTGTGTGTGTGTGTGTTTATGTATATTAGTGTGTGTACTGCCCAGGTGTACTGTAAAAGCTGTCAACTCTAAAGAACTTTATAAAGTATTATGATTATTTGTAGTAGTGATAGAGCAGACAGACCACTGGACAGATATTCTGGTCCAAAATTGGCCGTAGAACTTGCTAGCTGTATAACCTTGAATAGGTCACTTACCATCTCTGACCCTCAGGATCTTCATCTATAAAATGAGAGACCTAGTGCTTATTTCATGGGTGTTGTGAATACCAAGTAAAAGAATTTTATCAGCCGTCAAGAGTTAAACAAATATAGATATCATCAGCAGGACTGGTTGAGACATGTGAGTATTCCAGGCATGCTAATAACTTGGTTTGCAACTTGATATTCTTTTTTCTGTTTACCAATTTGGGGAAGGGAGATCCTGTGGGAAAAGGGTCATGGGGGATACCCATTGCTGACAGCCCTTGGCCTCTCCACTCTGATTCTGAATAATGCAGCTCTGGCCTTGAACTTGCACACCCTTCAAGTAGAAACAAGTCCCTGCAGTGAAAAGGACTGTCATGGTTAGAATATTGTTTGGTGACCTGTGTTGACTCCAGGAGGCCCTTTGGGCTTCACCCTCTATCCCAGGAGGTGGAATGAAGAACTGCTTCTGTCACATGTAGTGGTTTCTGGGAGGGGTTCTTTTAAATGCGGATTTCTCCATGTGCTGTTACACTGGGTCATTTTAATGCCCCAGGTGCCTTAGCATCTCTTATCAGTTGGCACTCGGGGCAGCTGAAGGCCAGCTTGTCCCACCATCGCGCTCCAGTTACATCCCTGGCTGTGGTTCAGCCTAACCTGCGAGCCTTCTTGGCACCTCTGTGAACACCGCCTTCCTGAGAACTGGCCTTCTTTCTCTTACACCGTCTGACCTTATGTGATCTGAAGACCTGGGTCCCACCTCCTGAATAAATCTCTCCACAATGATCTCTCCCTTTCAGAAGCCAAATGACTTGCTCTCTGAAGCACTCCACTGGTCATGACCACAGGCTACACCGTCCATGCTCCATCCTTGCTTTGTGCTGTTAATATTCTTGTATGACTCCATGTAGCCGGCTTAAAAGTTCCTTCAGGGTGCGCTGTGGGCTCTTTTCTCCCCTGTGGGGGTGCAATGTGCTGTATCATTCTGGGCAAAAGTTTAATCGATGCCTGAATCGGCAAATGCAGGCCGGCAGGTACAATACTGAGACCAGAATGGGGATTTGAGATACAAATGCTGATGGGGGTGCTGAGGCCGATGGAGAGGTGGTGTGTAGCGTGGGACAGTCCGGCACCCTCCTTTGGGAAGTGGGGAGACACCTACCTTTGCAGGATGCTATACGAATTAGAGGCAGTGGCTGTAAACATCTCACACATAGTCGCTGTCTCAGATATTATTTTTAATAACCTCTTTTCCCCGTTACAGCATTTACCACAACGCATACTCATTACTTGTTGGATTATCTGCTTTTGCCACAGCTTGTCGCAGGGTTGTGACCTTGGACTTGCTCGTCATTTTTTCTCTCTTATGCCTAATAAGGTGCATGACATAGGTGCTCAATAAATGCTGACGGATAGAATAAATGGATTAATATTTGTAAAGCACCATGAGTACACACACACATGCACCTATATATGGTTACATGTATATGGCCCTCAATGAGTGATGACTCTGGTGGGGATGAATTTAGGTTATTAAAGGCTGCAGCTCATCAAAATAAAAGCTGTTTTTCCTTTTGCGTTCTGTGGCTAAGGTGCACAGCAGCCAGCATATCCAAGCACAAGATCAGTTTTAAACAAAACAAAGTGGAGCATTAAGTATTCTACATTTGTTTGGATGGTTGCTGGAAGCTAATAATTTAAAGTTAAAACACTCTCATTTTGGCATAAAATCCAGAGGCATTTTAATTGACGTGAGGAATTGTAATAAACCCTGACAGCCTGCGTACATCTTTCTGTTGGTTTACTGTGAACTGCAGGAATCAGTCCTAAGACTGGCAATCCCGTGGGGATGGGAGAGGGAGAGACTTCCCAGCGTGTTTTCTCCTTGGAAGTGGGACTCGCAGGCTTACAAGGTTGACTAGTGTGATCATCCTGTAGGACCTCCCTGAATGTGACTTTTCTCTTCTCATTTCTGCTTCTGTGTGCCCTCAGCTGTTTCCTCTGATGGGAAAGGCTGCAAAGGTTTAAGAGAGATAAAGTTCAAATATATGTATTAGAGGTAACAATCAGGGATTTTAAAATTTTGTGCATTCTAGCATGTGAAGGGAGGGCACGGTGACAGTAGTGAGGGGCAGTTGGGTTGAATGCTTGCTTGCCAGCACTGGGAATGCGCCTCTGGACCATCTGGGGATGTAGAAATTAGGTTCACTGGGACCTGGCGGGACATACCATCAGGAACATAGGGTATGGAGGCGCTAATTGATGGGGAAGCCAGGGAACGTTGAAGCGGCCTTTTTGGTCCTCCTGTGCCCTTTTACCCTAGGCTTGTGTCTCACCCAGCCGCTTAGGAACCTAAAGGCCCCTTAGCGTTGGCAGGCCTCTGCAAAGCTGTGAAAAACACAGTAAGCTTACAGAGATGGATGGTCAGGTTAATTTCAGTAATTGCAATACAGGGTTATATCAGAAGAGGTGACATTATCAGACGTATCCTGTGGTCTCCCAGCAAAGTTGTAACCCCAGAAAGCTAGAGACCATTTCCTTCAGGCATTGGGGTGGGGGTGTGTGGATACCTTCAGAGGTGGTGTGGTGGGGGGATGACGGGGGAGCGACAAGGTCAAGATTAGGCGGTCTGACCTCTGGGACACCCTGTAGGGGAATGAGTTATGAACTTTCACCCCTAATTCTACCCAGTTGCAATGTGTACCTAACCTAACCTAATCAGGCATTTTATATGCATGAAATAAAGCATGATTTTAATGGAAACATATTTCTGATCAGGAGACAAAGAATGCCACCTGCTGGTAGAGGGGAGGGGCTTTTGTTGGTGAAGGGTAGCCCAGGACCCTTGGGCACTTAGACCTAGAAGAAGCTGAGCAGCCAGTGAGTCCTTCTTTCTTGTTTCATCCCCTCAGTCCTTAGGTCAAGTGGCTTTCTCAAGGTAGCTGGCTATCAGGTAGCAAGAGATGGACCTAGACTCCCGAGCAGGACTGTTTTCATTATATTCTTCACACTACTTAGGATTTGGCAATTCTCATTTTTTTAGAAGCCAGATAATGTTGATATCGAACAGAAGTGATTTGGGCAGCCATCTAGTGCCTATCCATCTTAATACGTGCTTGGAGGGGATGGTCAGGAGGAACTAGTAACCGCTTCACGGTGGGTTTTCATTTTCACCCCATGAAGAGGCTGACGCTTTGAGTTCAGAACTCTCGTGGGCACTTCACAACACACGTGACCTTCTTGCCTTTTCCAAATGGCTCGTGCCCCATAGTTATGAATGGTGCTGGTACGTGCCGTAGTCTTACCCAAGTGCCAAAGTTCATAATTTAGCTTTTTAGAAAGTTCACAGAACACTTTCATCATTATTTAACCTTTGAGTCATGGAATGTATAAGAGTCGTGGCTCTGCCCAGTAGGCCACCCCCCTAAAAGACAGTTTCTCATTTCATTAAGTGGCTCTAGTCTGTCTGGTTTAAGGCTGGGGTGTGATTGTTTGAGGCTTTATGTGGAAGGTGATACTTAATTGTTTTGCTTTGGTTTGCTGTGGTAAGTTATCACAACAGAATGCATCAACCCTCGGCCTTGAGAGAGATTATATGGTAGTATAATTATTTATAATATATCCAGTCTATCACTTTGTTTACATTCTAAGTTAATTCCTGTAAATGTACAGTTAGGAGAGAGTAGAGGAAAAAATGACTGAACTTTGGTTTTTCTACATCATCTAACAAAAATGGGTTTAAAAATAACTTTGTCGGGCTTCCCTGGTGGTGCAGTAGTTGAGAGTCCGCCTGCCAATGCAGGGGATGCGGGTTCGTGCCCCGGTCCGGGAGGATCCCACATGCCGCGGGGCGGCTGGGCCCGTGAGCCATGGCCGCTGAGCCTGCGCGTCTGGAGCCTGTGCTCCGCGGCGGGAGAGGCCACGGCAGTGGGAAGCCCGCATACCGCAAAAAAAAAAAAAAAAAAAAAAACTTTGTCTAACTAGTATATCTTTCTTAGGTAAAACAGAAAGTGTCATATGCCCATTCTAGGTTTAATGTACTAAAAGGATTTTTACAGGGGAGAAGTCTGAAACCTGAAATAGTTGGTCTTATTTTCAATCCCAGTCCAGAACAAAACAAAACCAGTCATGTGCTGGTAACTAATCTCTGGTGATAACTGACAGGTGTGATCCTTAGTGACTCTTGTTTATCGCTTCTGTCTTTTTGAGGTGACGTTGAGAGCTCGTGTGGCTTACAGACCACACTGCCGTCATTTAAGTATAATGTTGCTAACCTCTGAGACGTGACCACGGGGCTTTCCCCTATGTCCTACCTGTCGACATTCCAATTGTCAACTTGAGAAATTTTATTCGGTACTATAATGTATTGATACATTCAGAGATGTCAGGAGGGGAACGAGGTGGGGAGAAAGTTGTTGATTTTTCCCTTTATCAAACATTCAACTTTGTATGAGGAATGTAATGTTTGAGCAAATGAATGCTGTGAACTGCCGATCTCTGGTGTTTGAAAGGTTTATATCGATGGTGCTTATATTCATAAGCCGGATGGCTTTCAGCTGGGAAATTTAGCTCTGTGTGTGGACTCTTGTGGGACACATTTTATTTTCGGTCAAAACTGTCTGATTACTCTTTCTTAGATATAATGTGATGAATGGGGCTGGTTTTCAGGTATCTCCAGTACAGTTGATATAGTAAGTTTTCACGTATAAGGAATGAGTGAATTTCCATTTTTTTCCATTGTTAAATAGTTTTTTCTGTAGTTCATTGTTTTCTACTTTTGAAACCATGCAACCCTTCCCTTTTTAACTTGTAAGAATTGTCAGGATTTTCGAGACCTTACTTTGGTCCTCCATGCCCTTGTCCCCGGCCCCCCAGTGTGGAATTTTCCAGTTGCAAAAGAAATGTAGGAGAGGTAATCAGTACCTTTTTTTTGGTCCCATCATGAAGAGGGTCAGATTTCCCTCTGAACTGCCTGTCTCTATGTCCGCCTAGCAACTCATACCACCGTCTACGACCAGGCTGTATATGCAGGAGGGTAGGTACGACTCAGGTGATAGGACAAAATAGTGACAGAGGGATACGTTGGCACATAGATGGAGCGGCTTGGGGGAGAAGAGGTCAGTAGTTAGTGCTGATTCTGTTCTAATGTTTCCGCCCTCCTTTGAGAAGTTCTTCTAAATCGTTTTGCCTCCTCTGGGTAGAGCACAATTTATTTATTTATTTTCCATCTGTGGTTTATGGGTAAGTGGCAGAAATATGTGTCTCTGGGAGAGTGATGAAAGACTGCAACCTTTTGAGTGTAATATTTAATAGACTGAGAATTGCAAGCTGATCCCCTTTACAAAAACAAAGCTATGGGCACTGTAGGTATACGAATACTGTAGAGAGTAGACTTTTCACAGCTAACTGCTGAGCTGGAAATGCTGAATTGCACCTGCTACCCAGAAGAGCTGTCCTGAGAAATTTGGTAAGCCAAAAAAAGTTAAGAAGTTATTTGTTATCTTAAAAATACTATTTTACTGGTACATAAATCAGTGTAATTGAAACCAGATCCTGCCAAGGGGTTTCTGATGTACACTTGGAATGTGAATATAGAAAGTTGTTTTTCTAAATGTTGTCCTTGCCACTCAGAGTGTCTAGAATCAGCATGTGAACTGCTGTTTGTAATGCCAGAAACTTCCACCAAAATATCCTCAGGAGCTCCCCTGTCTTTGGATAATCACAGGTTTATTTCCTTCCCCTTTCGTGGCCGGCTTACACTTCTCCGCACACCATAACTGCAGTGGCACCAGTGTGCTCAGGACAAGGACTGGCTGATGTAAGGCACCTCTGCTCTTGTTTTCTCCCTAGTGTCTCTATTTCCACATTGAACAATCGGAGTGAAGGACAATCCTCACCTGTCATCCCATTTGGTGGAGAACTTATAAAATGACTGCTTGAGACCTTGTTCTAGGAATTTCTTTGCCATGTAATTCAAACTAGCTTTGGAATGGAGGGAAGATATTTACAATTCCCCATTTAGAATGGATAAGGTTTGAGCACCTGGCCGATATCCCCCCTCAGTAGCTTCAGGAAGCTGATTCAATTGTTTGGGAGAGGAAGTGAATTAGAACAAGTGGAATATTTTCCAGGATGAAGTTTTATCGGTCTTGCTTTCCTCCCCACCCCTCCCATGGCACGCAGAGATAGGAAAGCTTGGCAAATACGGCAGTGGACAGGCAAGGTAAGTCGAGGTGGTGTAGAAGCATGAAGTCCCTCGGTTTTGCTAAACATGCTTCGGGCACTGAATGAGTATATCCGGTTTTATTAATGTTACCAATTAATATGGACCATCCTTTGTAGGCCTCCTCTTCAGAGGCAACATTCTCTTTCATGCAGATAATTAAAAACATTAAAAAAAAACACTTTTGCACCCACAGGGCAAGGTCAGGCAGAGCAACCGCGGAGCAGGACCCTGCGTCCCGGCGGGTCTGGGCTCCCAACATTCCCGAGTCTCTGGCGCCCCTTCCCCGCACCCTCGCCTGACCCCGCGCCCCAATGTGCCCTTTGACCCCATCCAAAAAAGTGTTCTGAACCAAGCCGCAGACGGAGGAGGGGCCCACAGCGACCTGAGGGACCGCTCTGCTGTGCAAACGCTGCGGCGCAGCCGGGCACCTGCTCGGGGAGGCGGCGGGGAGGCTGCAGGGCCTCGTCCCCCGGCCAGCCTGCCCTCCGCCCTTCGCCCTTCGCCCTTCGCCCTCCGCCCTCCGCCCTCCGCCCTCCGCCCGCGGGGCCGGGGTCCTGACCGACCCACGCGCCCAGGCCTGCTGGAGGAGCAACGCGGCGGCGCCGAGGCCGGTGTCCTCGCCGACCCCGGTGTCCTCGACGACCCCGAGCCTCCTCCCCACCGGCCCAGGCTGGGTGGGTGGCAAAAAAATTTTTTTTAATTAAAAAAATTATCTGTATTAGAGACAAGTTTTAACCTGGAGAACTAAAAAGCGAATGCAAAGTGAGCTGGCCTGTTTCGGCCTGCAGGCTTCTGTGGAGCATGTCCACAGCTAGTCGTGCAGTTTCTCTCTTTTATTTCCTATATCCCTTAACAATGTGCGGTAGATAACTGGGCACTTGGTATTATTTTACACTTGGCTTGTTCATGTGATTCTTGGCTGTCTCTGAATTGTGAGTTTTCTGAGAGTAGAAAACATGGCTTTTTGTGTCTCTTACATGGGGTGGGGTTCAGCTAAGCCCACAGGAGGCTTTGTTTATTTGCCTTATGAAGATACATGTCCAGAAATTAGAATGTGGTTCAGAGGTTTTGACCCAAATCCCTGACTCCACAGTGCACTAACTGTTGCCTTGGGAAAGTCACTTGACTTCTGTGAGACTCAGTTTTCTCATCTGTGAAATGGGGATAATAAGCATACCTCCCTCATTAGGTTGTTGTGAAGACACACGTAATGCGTGTAAGGCACTTGGCCCAGTAGCAGGCACACTGTAAGTGCTGGAGAAGGGGCAGCTGTTTAATAAGACAGAGAGCGCAGGAGAGACTGAACTTGCTTCTGGATCCTTGTCACCGGGGTCCTGCCTTTTTCTGTTAGTTCCTCATTTCCCTACCCGGGTTCTGACCTGGTCTCCCAGGGGCGGGGTGGGGGTGACGGCCCACTACTCCTCAATTCCATCCTTCCTCCTTCACTTCTTTTCTCCTCTGTCTCTCTCCCCATCTTTGGCTCAGCCTGCAGGGTGGGCTCATTCTACCAAGTTTGACATCGTTTATGTGATCTGCCCTTCTAGCTGCCTGTTCTGGCTGGCTCGGACCCAGGACTCGGTTTATGTGCTGGGCTCCCTGGTGGGTCCGCCCAGTAGCGTGGTCAATGATTTGCAGAGCTCCTGAGAAACAAGTTAGCCAGGAATTTAGCCGTGCATTTGAAAGCGGGCTGCTGGAGATGGGGCTTGCAGGGATGCCATTGCCAAAGTGCACCCAGATGCCCCTGGAAGAGGGAGGGAGGAGCTCATGTCAAGGAGGGTCTATTAAGATGGGAAAACATGCTTTCAGGGAAGCCAGGACAACTAAAAGCTGAACAACAGCCGGGAGAGAGCTGCTCGGAAATGCTCAGAGGGACGGTCATCCTGGCGTCATTAAGAACCTGAGGTATGTCAGCACACAAATTTATGTTTTAACAGCGTGTACTGTAACTTCCCAAAAAGTCAATTTCATTTTTCTAGCTGCTTTTTAAATGAAAAAACTGTCTTAAGCAGCCCAATAAGAGACTAGGAATTTGATCAGATGAACAAATCATTGATTTTTCTTACAGATCTTTATGGAAGAAGGGATCTGAATGAGTGTGTGAGTTCCATTCTGAGATGAACTTGCTGCAGAAGGCAAGACGTACGGCAGGTCTGAGCCTCCGTTCAGTTCTGACACGTACTGATTTAAGATGTGAAAATAAGTGTTTGGCCAAGCCAGAATTGCCTGTGCCAAGAAAAGCCTATTAGGTTGGTGGCTGAAAGGCTGAATTGTTAGGATTTACTTAATGGCGAGGTTCTGCCAGCTGCTGGGAGTGAATGCCCACTTAGGCATTTGAGTGCATCCTTGTTCCCTGGACTGGGGGCCCATTTGTTCAAGGAGCATGGCGGTCGCACCAGAGGCCCCTTTAAAGGATGCTTCCTTATTCTTTGGGCCATTGAGTAGAGATATCTGTAGTTTATAAAAGTGACATTAGATGCTCACAAATTTGCAAAGGAAAATGCCCAGAAATTGGGTTTATAAGGTAAGTTCAAGAGAAATATCAGGGAGTTGACAATGCTAACTATAAACAGGCAACATAAATAGACCGTTAAACAGAAGTGTCGTGTGAACTGTGATATCCGTTCATCACATATTCATTCGTCCAGGGTTGATTGGACTTCTGAATGATAGAGCACTGGCTGGGGTGTCAGGCAGGACCGTTTATCTCAGCAAGTTCCTAACCAAGTAGGGCAGACAGACTTTATACAACCAATGATAATAGAAAACCTAAATAAGGAGTGAGAGGAATTCAGTATGAAAAACTGTTTCTGGAGTTCAGGCAAGAAGAGGCCATTCTGACTTGGAGTGTTCATTCATTTATTCACTCATTCATTCAGATTCTTGTGGGGACAGAAAAACATAAGCAGGTGGGTGCCTGAGCGGATATGTGTGCGCGCACGTGTCTACCCATTTATTCCCTGGAAGAAATTGGAACTCAGACATGAAGGAGGAGACAAGGAAACTAAGATTTACTGGGAACCCATTTTAGACCAGGGGCTGGAGGGAGGTATTTAATCCACATTTTACAGATGAGAAAACCGAGGTTTGGAAAGACATTGGCCTTGGATAATGTGTTTAAGATGGTGGAGGCCACCATTGGACACCCAAAATTGCTAAGTCATGACTAGAGATTGGGTGATGGGTGGTAGGGCTTACTCTGTGACCTGTTTCTCTGCCCTGTCATGGAAGCGAGAAGCTCAAAGAACTTTAAAACATCCAGCACAGTGCCTGGCTTATACAATGTGTTCAATATGTGTTTCCTTCCTTTTTTTTTTTAAATAAATTTTATTTATTTATTTATTTATTTTTTACTGCATGGGGTCTTTGTTGCTGCGCGCGGGCTTTTTCTGGTTGCATCAAGCATGGGCTACTCTTTGTTGCAGTGCGCGGGGTTCTCATTGCAGTGGCTTCTCTTGTTGCAGAGCACGGACTCTAGGCGCGCAGGCTTCAGTAGTTGTGGCACACGGGCTCAGTAGTTGTGGCTCGTGGGCTCTAGAACACAGGCTCAGTAGTTGTGGCTCACGGGCTTAGTTGCTCCGCGGCATATGGGATCTTCCCAGGCCAGGGCTCAAGCCTGTGTCCCCTGCATTGGCAGGAGGATTCTTAACCACTGCGCCACCAGCGAAGCCTGATGTTTCCTTCCTTTAAACTGAAAGTTCTCAACCTTGGTACTAGTGATATTTTGGTAGGGGTGATTCTTTGTGGTTGTGGAATGTTTAACAGCATCCCTGGCTTCTGCCCGCTGGATGCTAGTAACATCTGCCCCCACCCCCGCCCCAGCCCATTGAGAACCACTGGGCTACAGTATCAGGACAGGGAAGTGTTAACAAATGGACCTAGGGGTTGGAGCGGGTAGTAGGCAAGGAGGATCCTGCACCCAGTGAGCAAAGAAAGTGCCCATGAAGGAAGGTATTGACCTTGGGTGTCCAGAGCTTAGGAAGGAAGAGAGCAGGATGCAGATGGTGTGAGCCAGAGGTCTGAGGCAGGTGTTGTCTTAGTCTGGCTTTTATGTACTGTCCCTGGAGTGGGTGTGTCCGCTGTTTCCCAGAGGCGTGGGGTGGCACTGACAATGAGTAAGACCTGGAGAGACTTCCGGATGTCGCTTGTCCAGTGTGGTAGCCACCCATGACCAACATCGAAGTTTCTGCCTTGCCCCATCCTGCTGAGCAGGCTTCTCTGAGTCATGGCTCGGCTGGGTTCCCATCACTGCTAGACTTCAGTCCACCCTCCTGTCTCCTAAGGGGGGCCTTTTGCTGCCGTCTCCACGACTCTGTTTTTAACCTGCTGAATAGCTTTGTGTGTGTGTGTGTGTGTGTTTAATGCTGATTTCTAATTTTTAGTCAAAGCTAGATACCTCCTTGCTTTTTATTCGCTTTTCATTCTCTTAGGCCCCGGATCTTGCCTCTCCAGCAGGCTGGATGGCATTAGCATGCTGTGTGACTGTGGGGAACCCATATAGCTTAGTTATTGCCTCCAATATCCCCTCTTCCCAGCAGGGGGCTTTTAAAGGTGAAAAGTCAGGTCTCAGGATGTGGCAGGAGGTGTGAAGAGTGCCCTCTCCCAGCTCCCTGGGGGAGGGGCACTTATACGGAAGTCACCTGGGGAAGCTTGTCAGTGGTGGAGGGTGTGAAAGGACAGGGGCTGATTTGGAGGACACGGTGGGGAAGGGAAATGGGTCAATCAGGGTGCTGGCTACAAATGTGTCCACTCCTCTTCCCTGGTGGCACCGTGGCACCTGCCAATGCAGGGAACACGGGTTCGAGCCCTGGTCCGGGAAGATCCCATGTGCCGCGGAGCAACTAAGCCCATGTGCCACAACTACTGAGCCCGCGTGCCACAACTACTGAAGCCCGCACACCTAGAGCCCGTGCTCCGCACCAAGAGAAGCCACTGCAGCAAGAACACGCGCACCGCAACGAAGAGTAGCCCCCACTCGCCACAACCAGAGAAAGCCCGCGCGCGCAGCAACGAAGACCCAACACAGCCAAAAATAAATAAATAAAATTTAAAAAAAAAGAAATGAGTCCACTCCTGATGGTCAAGGTGAAGGACGGCCAAGTACACACAGTCTGGGAAGCTGATACTGTGCCTAGGGCTGAGCTGGGGCCACTGAGGAGGGCCTTCAGCACATATGCCGCTTTGGGGAAGACACACCCTGACCTCTCCCTCCTCCTTTCTGCCAGTGCCTCCTCTTACCCCCCACCCCCACCCCCCAGGGAGCAGGATGTGGGGCAGCCTCCAGCTGGGCAGAGAACGGTGAAGAACAGATTGGGGGTGGGGTGGGGAGGGGCGGGTGGACAGATGGAGGAGATGGAGGGTAACCAGGAGAGAGGCGTCCACTAGTGACAGCTGTGAAATAGCACTGGGTTTGCCATGGAACTGCCCCCCTCTGTTGGTGCAGGTGATCAGAATCTGTACTGTCAGTGTGCAGGGTCCTCCTCCCTACTCTGAATACTGGATTTATATTCCGTTTTTCCCAGGAAGTCACTCCTGACCATCCCCTTTCAAAGTGTTCCCTCCTCTTGCAAACTCCTGGATATTTCCTCTTCGGCACAGTCATCCAGCATTTAGACTCTCCGTGTTGCATTGCTGGCCGTCCCTGCGTGCGTGCGTGTGTGTGTGTGTGTGTGTGTGTGTGTGTGTGTATCCGTGTTTATCTTCCCTAGATTGTAAGCCCCTTAAGGTGTCATAGTTCTTTTGTTCCCAGCATCTTGCACAGAGAAAGTATTCCGGAAATACCTGTTGTCTTAATTGGTCATATTACAATATTCTGAAACGAAGGACTGTACCATAGTTCCTATGAGTTTTAAAGGTGGATAAGTAATCACTAAAAAGTTCCTTAAGATGCATAGTATGTTTTCATCCTTGGAATAGCCCTGGGTAGCGACAGCCCTGTAAAGGTCCAGAGTGGGTCCCAGTTTCAACTGCTAGCTGGAGAGTAGGATATGGACAAAACGGCTATATCCTTTCCATTGTACAATTTCCATTGCAGAAATCCTGATGATTTCCCCCAGATCTATTGGTGCTTTTTTTTTTTTTTTTACCATGTTACCTATTCTCATTGTCTGATTTTAAAGTCTGGGGGAGTCTAGTGGGAATACACTGTGATTGACCCCCTCTCAGTTACTGAAGGGAAAGTAGGTACTAGAGGCAATAGGCACCAGCTGTTGATGTGCCCATGTCACAGCTAGTGTGGTTCTTAGGGAAAGCAGCACGTGTTTGTGCTGAGCCTGTGAACAGAGCCTCTACAGCACAACTGTTTGCCCTGGAATATTTGCAGTTTCAAAGTGAAGACCATGGGACTTGATGTTAGACCTTTCAGCAGTCGGCAGTCTCTTCAGTACCATCAAATTTGCTCTCTTTTTTTTTTTACGATGCTGGAAAACTGGGGCTTCAGAAAGCAAAAAGGAAGTCTGAGTATAGAATTGACTTCTTCCCCAGTAAATTTTAATTGATTCTAGTGCGAGTAGAAAGGTGTATCATGTGTTCTTAAAAGATAGGATTTAATTACGATTTAAAATTAATTCTCTAGAAAGTGCTGGAGTTGCACCCAGAGAGAAAAAGCAGAGGGCTCTGGTAGAATCCTGTAAACGGATTGATAGGAAAGTGGGCTCCTGCTGCTGAGGGTTTGGGAGCGTTGCCAGCCTTACGACAAGGTGTCAGTTAGCCTTCCCACTCAGGGAGCAAGTGGAGGGACTGCCAGCCTGGGGGAGCCCTGCTCTGAGGGGGCAGGGACATCTGGAGCCAGAGCAGTTTCCAAGGCGGTGCAGCTCTTGTTTCTTGGGTAGCATTCCTTCTTGTGGTAATAAAGAGGTTACAGGCGAGAAGACAGCTGCTCGAAAGCCAAGGACAGTTGTTGCGAACAGGTATTTAAAAATCAGCCACCGTGGGATGGGAAGAATCAGGATATTGGAGACAACTAGGGTTCAACTTTATGGCTTAAAGTTTCTTTTTTGACCCTTGAAGGCAGGTGGGAAGTGGTTTTTGTATGCTTCTTTTTCAGATTGGGAAACCAGAGTTTAGAGAAGTTCATCTCAAGGTAGCGGAGTTCAATTCAGTGTGAATTGAAATGCGTGTATGTGTGTATATACTTACATACGTATATATATATATATATATATATATATATATATACACATATATATAATGTACACATGTATATGTATACCATACATACATTTATTGTAAATTTTACTAATGTAAAGGATGTGTAACAATTTACAAATAATCACAAAATATCCATATTCATTATTATAAATTCCATATATATAGCCAGAATGCGTTTGTTAATTTTTGCTGTGGTCAACCTGTGCTTGATGATGTTTTGACAAATGGAGAGGCATCCCCGTCTGCTAATTCTTTTCCCAATAAATTGGTTGCCACTCAATCTGGCATGTGATCTACTGTCCAACGATTTCTCACCCTTGTACAAATTATATTCAGTAAATTGAACCCTCTTTCAACTTCAGCTCTCTTTTTTGCTTTTGGTGTCATTGCCGGGATTGGGACATTGTTGGATTCTGTATTCTTTAACAGTGGCTATGTGTAACACGCAGCTCACAAAATTTCTGCAAAATGAGCAGTAGGCTCTCATGAGCAGCACGGACTGGCTGGAGCGCTTCCCCAGCTCCGTGTTTAAGCAGTTGTCTGAAAAGGCAGCTGCTTACCTGTCTTACTCATTGCTGAGCCCAGTTCCAAGGCTGGTGCCAGATGTGTGCTTGGAGACTCAGAAAGTGTTGTTCACATGGATGAGTGAGACTTCAAAGCTGGAACCAGCAGCCAGTTCATGGGACTCCAGTTTGCACCCCATGAGGACAAGGTCCTTGCTGGACAGTGAGGGAGCTCAGGAAGGAAGAGGCACCAGAGACCATCTCCACCATCAGAACTGCCTGACAGAGCCCTGCCTTCTGGTGGGATGTTAGCACTCGGGCAGTGACACAAAGAAGAGGAGAGAGGACAGCATCTCTTTCTGTGTCCCTTTCTTCCAGCTTTATTAAGTCTGGCATTTTTCTTCCCCATCTTCTAGGGAAGGCAGGGCCTTCTTGTCTACCAGGGTAGGGACTTGCCCTAGTCATCAGTACCCAATGCGGGTAGCCAGTTATGGGGAACAAGGGACATATAGATCCCTTTACGTCTTCTAAAATGAAATGGGTCACACCTTTCACACAACACAGACGTCAGAGAGAACATGCAGGGAAAGTCGTGCCCCTCCTTCTGTCTTCCAGCTACCAGCTCCTCAGCTTCTTGGGGATCCTTCCAGGTAGAGCCTGTGCATATTTCAGTCAGTAAGCTTATGCATATTTTCATGTTTTTACTGAGATCGTATCATGTTATATGCATTCTTCTACACTTGGTTTTTTTCACCTCACAACATATTTTGAAAATCATCCCATTACTGCAGAAAGAGAAAGGCTTCTTTCTGTTCTTTGAGTTTACCGTAATTTATTTAACTCTCTCCCTATCTATGAACTTTTAGGGTTCGTTTCTAATTTTTCATTACAAATAATTCTTCAGTGAATACTTTTGTATAAAAGGTTGAAATTATCTGTAGGATAAATTCCTAGAAGTGAAATAGCTGGGTCAGAGGGTATGAACATTTGTCATTCTGGTAGATATCGCCAAGTTGCTCTTCACAGAAGATAAGCCAGTTTACAACCCAACGACCCAAAATTGAGAGAGCTGATTTCTCTACCTTCTTTTAAAACTACTGAGTGCACTCTATTTTGATAGGTGTGGTTTCATTAATTTTTTTTTTTTTTTTTTGGCCCTGCTGCATGGCTTGCAGGATCTTAGTTCCGCAACCAGCGATTGAACCCAGGCCACGGCAATGAAAGCGCCAAGTCCTAACCACTGAACCGCCAGGGAATTCCCTCATTAATTTTTAAATATGAATGAGTATAAGCTTCTCTTCGTGTGTTTAAGAACTATTTGTCTTTGCTGTGAACTTTCAGTTCATACTATTTGCTCATTTTTCAATAACTTTTTAGACCTCTATTAACTTGTAGGAACTCATTATATATTAAAAATTGCTTTATGCCTATGGCATGATTTAGACATCTTTTCTCTAGGTTGTTCTTTGTCTTTTGACTTTGTTTCTGGTCTTTCCCCCCCATGGATAGGTTTTTCTGTATTATGGTAAAATATACATAAAATAAAATATACCATTTTAACCATTTTTAAGTGTACAGTTTAGTGGTATTAAGTACATTCACATTGGTTATGCACCACAATCCAGCTCCAGGACATTTTCATCATCCCAAGAGGATATTTTTTTAGGGTAGTCAAATTTATCAAAATTTTTTCATCTTTTTTAGGTTTTGTATCACATTTAGAAAGTCTCTGCTCACTTTGAGTTCATTAAAAAATATTTTCTGTAGTTTCTTCTAGTACTTTTATGGTTTAGTACTTATGTTTAAATTCTGTCATCCATCTGGAATTCCTTTGGGTATAAAGTGTGAGGTATGACTCCAAGTGTACTTTTTCCAGATAGGGAGCTCCTTGGTTGCCATTTGGCCATCAAACAGGTTTGAGGACTAGCTAGATTCAGTTCTTGGTAGCTATAGGGAAGCAGCAGAGGAAGCCACTTTGAGCCGTCCATGTGAGCGTGGGAGACTTCAGAAGTTAAGCCTGACCTAGACTGAGGAAATTGAATTGTAGGAAACTATGAACTCCTAGGTATTTATGTTTGCTATCCTCAAAAAAAAAATCACAGACATGCTAGTCAGTACTTCGAATTTGCTGAAAGACAGTCTGTTCCCCCTGACAGAGGTGGATAGGATATGTACAGCACACAGGACAGAAATTCTGGCTCTTAGGCAAGGCCATCCTGCAGGACGAGCAGTTTGTACCCTGCCAAAGGCTCTGCAGCAGGCTGAGAAGGGGTGGGGTCAGGACTGTAATCCAGCTGATGCTCTGGGACCTCTTCCTGGAAGAGGGGCACGTGTTTCGCAAAGGCTCCAAGTAGGCCAGAGGTGCCCTATCACTAGAAGTCAGTTTCCCAGGTCTCTAGACCCTCTGGCCAGCACCCTTCTGGATCCTCCCAGGCTCCTCGAGTGGAGGATCAAGGAGCATCCCTCACGTTCCAGGTGGACTGGGCTGTGGTTCGGTGCCCTCACTCTCAAGGTATCTAGGCAGGGCCTGGGGTCATTGGAGCCCCTGGCTGGTTATCTCAGGCTGCAAGAAGCATAGATATCCTTTCTGTATGGTCCATGATGTGGGATAGAAAGGTTGGGAAGCACAGACTTGACCTCTTGAACTTGCATCTTTCTCAGAAGCCTGCAGGTGGAGCTGGGGTGGGTTTCCTGCCAGAACCACCTCCTCACAGAATTCCAGGGGACACCAGTCACAGACATTCACATCCAAGCTGTATGAATGGTGTGCCCTGCAGTCTCCCCAGGGTCCCATTTTATCCCGTGGAAGCCTGTGGTGGCCCAATGGAAGCAATTGGGGAGGATGAATGTCTTTCTATATGTGGGGGTGAGTTCCAGGACTTTCTGCATCTCTGTTTTTCATCTGTGCTTAACTCAAAAATGAGTTGAATTAATGAACGATGTGATGTCAACTTCCAGAAAAACCTGTGGTATTTCTTTTGTGTGTGTTTGTGTGTGTGTGTGTGTGTGTGTGTGTGGTATTTCTTTTGCAAAGCAGCCAAAACAGCAGGTTGGGGACTCTGGTCTACCTCCCCCTTCCCCTGTGAGCTCTCCAAGGCCTGGCACTGGGGCATCTCCGTTTTGCCCAGCTCCTCTCTCTAGACCTGACTCCTACTGGATGCTTGAAAGTTTGAGGAGCTTAACTACCTGTCCCTGTTGCTCCCACCACGGGGTGAGAAGTCAGTTGCTCCGAAGGACACAGCCAGTCAGTTGAGCCACCAATGTACAGAGACATGCAAGTTTGTTTTTATGTTTTATTTTATGTTTTATTTATTTTTTAACTTTTAATTTTATCTTGGAGGATAGGCAATTAACAATGTTGTGATAGTTTCAGGTGCACAGCAGAGGGACTCAGCCATATGTATACATGTATCCATTCTCCTCCAGTTAGTTCGTTTTTAAATATTAAAGTGGAACTCACCTAGAAACAGCAAATATTTAAATTCTTTGCTGGGTTTTGCTCTTTTTCCTGGTTACTACTAGATTTTTTATTTTTGGCCATTTTTTTTTCAGATATAGTCTGCATGCAGTAACATTATACTTTATATTGTACAATGTTATGAGTTTTAACAAATACATATTGTCATGTAACCGCCACTGCAATCGAGGTACAGTAGTTTTGTAATCCCCTCAAATTTCCTTGTGCCTCTTGTAGTTAACACCCCCACTGTCCCCAGCATCTGACCACTATTTATCAGTTTTCTGTTCCTCTAGTCTCTCCTTTTCGAGAATGCTATAGAAATGGAATCATAGCATGTGTACCTTTTAAGTCTGGGTAGCATAATGCATTTGACATTCATCCAAGTTGTTGCTAAATCAGTCATCCCTTTGTATTGCTGAGTAGTACCCTGTCCTATGAACATGCCACAGTGTATCCATTCACCAACGAAAGGACGTCTGGCGTTTTCCAGTGTCAGCATTTTGACTCCATTTGCTAGTGGGTGGGAAGCTTTCTAGAGGATCATTATGGTCCTAACCAAGTATGTTTGGTATCTTTTTCGAAGACATCCCCCAAGACACTGCTGTGTAATTGTGCACTGAATGGTCCTTTAAGGTGACGGTAATGGTGGTGTCACTGCCCAAATCTGGTTGACATCTCACCGTTCAGCCATCCTTAATTGTTCTCTGGCTGCTCTCTCTGGTGAGTGACGCGCCTTCTTTGATGTTGAGGCCAATTAGAAATGTTATAAAGGCATTTCTCTGAAAAACTCAGAACCCAAACTAAACCGCCTCCATATGCTGTTTTCTGCTTCAAAGGCAGTGAGAGGCTAGTTCGACACAATTCCTTCCCATAAGAACAGAGAAGACTCTTGGCAGTGGGGCCAAGGAGGAGGGGATGGAAAGAACCACCTGAACAGAACATACTGGTCTCAGGCAGGCTGTGAAAGTGGATGCCTGAAGGGTGGAGGGCCAAAGGCCATGTTAGTTGTCTGTGCTTACTTAGCTGATGGAACAAACCTTCCACAAACATTCTGTGAGACCAAAGCCTAGTAGGCGGCTGTACACTCAAGTGAGGAGAGCTGGGGTCTGCATACTTCACTGATACGTTATTTCATTTGGGGCAACCCTCTGCCTCTCTAGGTCTTGATCTCCCAGTGACTGAAAAAAATCCCAGAAGGGAATTGAGGAAACTCATCTTTTGACCTTGACTTGCGTGCTCTTGAGCATTGTGTGTCCTTGGGTGGATCACCTACCCTCCAGTTCCTCTTTGCTAGAATGAGGGGCTTGGAGGGGATGGGCCTCCTGGGTCTCTGACACTGATCTCACCCTCTCAGAGCCCAGCACATACTGGCTGTTTGCATCTGCTGGGTCTGCAAGTCCAGAAGCAACAGCTCGGTACCGCAGGGAAGCCCCCGCTGCCATCACTGCTCACCAAGCATGGTGGTGGGGGGAATGCTCTGTTGTAGGACAAGCCTGGGCTGGCCAAGCCCCCCTAGCAGAGTGCAGAGAGAGCTTGCTCCCCCTGGGAACTTCCCTGGAAGCTTCTCTGATGCATTCTGAATCCAGGCCTATAAGGAAGGTGATCTGGCAAAAGATCCCCAGAGCCTTTGAAAATCCCTTTTATAGATGTGCATGCAATACTGTCTTCCAAAACACAAACTTCATGTTTTCTTTGGGTCATTTCCAAACGCTGAGCTTTTTTTTGAGCTGTCACTGGCTGAATTATTGGGACTTACCTCAGGTGGTTATTTCACATCCTCCTCTTCTCGCAAGTGACATTTAAAATACTTCTCCTTTGATAGCACGCTATGTTAAGCCAGGAAAAAATCCAAGGACTGGAAGGGATCTTTTGGCTGAGGTCTTATCTGCAAGTGATCGTTTGTCGACTGGAATGCAGAAACCACGAGTCCTCCTTTGCTGCTGCGTTCTAGTGACTTTGAAGTGGAAAGTTAGATTTCAGAAACACTCCCAGTGCACTGTGCAGGCCACATTATTTCATACTCCTGTATGCATAGGTAGTTTGAATTCATCATATACGTTCATCAACATAGTAAGCCACATTTGTACAGAGAATGCCAGTGACACTAACACGAACGTGCCGTGTAAGCCTAATATCCAGATGGTTGAACACTGTTCTACGTTAATCATTCTTCCGAGTACTTCAGCAATATATGGACGCTTTATCCATTTAAGCTTATTGTTGGAATGCGATGTCTATTCCCTCTTCCTGGGATGCTCTTCCCCCCGAGAGTCACATGTTAACCCTCACCTCCTTCAGCGTTTGCTCAAGTGTAACTTTCTCGATGAAACCAAACTTTATCACCCTATTAAAATCACCTCTCACCCCACACTGTACCCCATTTTCTGCCCTATTTCTCCCCCAGCACTGAGCACTTTCTAACATACTACTAACATAACCTTACCTTTTTAAAGTTAAGGATGTTATTTATTCTGTGACTCTTTGGGCAGAGATCTTTGTCTCTTTTGTCCTAGGCATCTAGAACAGTACCTGCCTGACACATAGTAGGTGCTCAATAAAAAGTGATGGAGTGAATGCATGCATGAATGGGGGGATGAATGGCATAGTTATTTGGTTATTTGTTTGTTTTAATTTCTTGACCATAGAGCTGGAGGGAAGGCCCAGGTTGCATTGGAGGAGACCGAGCTTTAACACCACATGGGCTGCAGCCCATATCCCTTTTCCTGCTGAATAACTGACTACATTGAGGCTGCCTGGAGCAAGGAAGCTGCCAGCCCCAGAGGCTCAGGCTGGCCTGGGAGAGCCCAGGAGGAGGGGTCCTGGTCGCCTGCCCCTTAGTGCAGGGCAGATCCCCTCTGTTGCACTGGGATCTGGTCTCCTGCTGTAAGTTTCTTCCTTGTTGCCTCTGGCCCTTTAAATTTGGGGTTTTATGAGAATACCTGGGGTGGTAGAGTATCTGATGTCTCCTTCACTTCTCAGGACTCCTGCTTCCTCATCTGCAAAGTAGGACCCTAAGAACCGCCTTAGAGATCTGTGTACATTAAATGAAAGAACGTCCATAACTTCTTACTGCAGTGCTGCCATTAATTTTTAAGCTCACTGCTCCCTCCCTGCTACCATCTGTATTTAGAATTAAAAAACACAGCCTAATCTTGCCCTCCTGTTTTCCCCAACAAGAAGCTATATGGTTTCTCTAAAATGCGGATCAAAATTACAGTGAGGTATCACCTCACACCGGTCAGAATGGCCATCATCAAAATATCTACGAACAATAAATGCTGGAGAGTGTGTGGAGAAAAGGGAACCCTCTTGCACTGGTGGTGGGAATATAAATTGATACAGCCATTATGGAGAACAGTATGGAGGGTCCTTAAAAAACTAAAAATAGAACTACCATACGACCCAGCAATCCCACTACTGGGCATATACCCTGAGAAAACCATAATTCAAAAAGAGTCATGTACCAAAATGTTCATTGCAGCTCTATTTACAATAGCCAAGACGTGGAAGCAACCTAAGTGTCCATCGACAGATGAATGGATAAAGAAGATGTGGCACATTTATACAATGGAATATTACTCAGCCATAAAAAGAAATGAAATTGAGTTATTTGTAGTGAGGTGGATGGACCTAGAGTCTGTCATACAGAGTGAAGTAAGTCAGAAAGAGAAAAACAAATAGTGTATGCTAACACATATATATGGAATCTAAAAAAGAAAATGGTTCTGATGAACCTAGGGGCAGGACAGGAATAAAGATGCAGATGTAGAGAACGGACTTGAGGACATGGGGAAGGGGAAGGGTAAGCTGGGATGAAGTGAGAGAGTGGCATTGACATATATACACTACCAAATGTAAAATAGATAGCTAGCGGGAAGCAGCCACATAGCACAGGGAGATCAGCTCGGTGCTTCGTGACCATCTAGAAGGGTGAGATAGGGAGGGTGGGAGGGAGACACAAGAGGGAGGGGATATGGGGATATATGTATACATATAGCTGATTCACTTTGTCATAAAGCAGAAACTAACACACCATTGTGAAGCAATTATACTCCAATAAAGTTTTTTTTTAAATATGTATATATATAAGCGCCTTTTCAAAAAAAAAAAAAGGAACTTACATGGTTTCTCTTGTGTTCTGTTATTCTTCCATTCAGCATAACTTATGCCATAGCAACATAGCATTTTCCAGAATGTGAGAAATAGCTGAACATTGAGACTGTCACTTTTGTGCAGTTGTCAGAGATCTAGGAGAAGCAGTTGAGAGCTCTTTTGACTTTTAGCATCAACCTCAGAGACTCTGTGTTAACAGCATAGGTTGTGTTATCAGTTCATGCCTTTAGTCTTTTAAAGGTAGCTTGATTTTCAGTTTGCAAGTTGATTTCAAGTTTGTTTTGTATGTACAATTTATATTCAGCACATTAACAGCCTCGATCTCTCTGAGGGTCAGATAATAGGTCTGCTTTTCTGCACCCATTTTGAAGTTAGCAGAGACTTAAGTTAATAGGCAGCTGTGTGCCCTCCCTTTTAGTTTTAATAATGGACGAAAAGCTCTTTCATCCACTGTATTTCTTCGAAAATTCCAGAGCAGTTTTCCTCTATTTGAGGAATATTAATGTGGCTCTTTAAAAAGATAAACATGTTATTTCATTTCTAAACTCGACTTTCCAATGGAATTCTGGCAATCGGGGACAGCCTGGATGAACTGGGTTGGGTGTTGCTACATGAAAAAGATGTGCAGTGGGGAGCCTTCGTGGCCGGTGGGAAAGGACATCCAAGGATATCCCTAAGGGGCCCTTTTGAAGGTCAGGCTCCCTGGAACAAAGGTACTCATTGGGCCCAGATCCGTGACCTCTTCATATTCATGCAGGTCTCCCCTTCAAAGGAGGTTTTTAAGTAATTTCCTTCCCCAGGGGGACAGAGCAGCCGTGAACCAAGGATTAGCATCAGGCCTTTTAAAGATAGAGACCGATGAATTTAAGAAATGCTTACCCTTTAGAAAGTCAAGTAGAGACATAGATATATTTTAAGGTATCTATCTATCTATCTAACCCTCTCCCTCAAAGGAGATGGAGAGGGAGGGAAGAGAGCCAGAGAGTGCGAGTGAAAGCTAGAGAGAGGTGCATTTGTGGAGGAGATGGGGGAAGGGAGGAGAGGGAGAGAAGAGACAGAACCATTTTTTAGGGAAAATATAGTCTGATAGTTCTGGGTCGCACGCAGTGGGTTTGGTTCCATGTGCTTCTCGTTTGCACCCCATGATGGATCGTGGCTTGTTCACAAGTCCTCTTGTGCACGGTCCCCTCCGAGTGGAGGGCTGTGCCCCATGCCCTCTGCTGGAGTGCATTACTGGGCCACCAGCCTCCAGCCTGTTGTTCAAAGAAGAAACAATATTTGAAAACTGGCCTGATTTTTTTTTTTCCCGTTGGGCTTTCCTGCATTTTCTTTACTGAGCATGTAATACGTTGTATTATAATTGGGGAAAACAGAATAAATAGCAAAAAGAAGGGTCATGAGGTGAGACCATCTGAAGGCTTTGTAAGTTGTGAGAGGGAGAGGTGGGGCGAGGACACAGTCACTGGGCAGCAAAGACTGGTGGGTTTCAGGCCAGTGCAAACCTCTGCAAGATTAGTGACCCGGGACGAGTAGAAAAAAGTCATCACTTCTGCTTAATGCTAAGAAAAAGCCACCCCCTCTCTGGCAGAGGGCATGGAATCCTTCAGGATTTCATACAGGACTAGATATTACGTATAGTTTTAAAAGCTAGTTACCTGAAAATTAAACTGTTACTGTTTTCTCTGGCTTACAGGAGAGTTACAGAATATTGGAGTGAGGAAGTGGGGGGGGAGGGACCTGAAAGATGGGTATCAGTTCAGAGCAATCCCCTGGGCTCTCTTATTTCTGCAGTTCTCCCCTGTGCGTCCCGTGGGCGTTTGCCCCATGATCTGTTACAGGTAGTGCTGAGAATGTTCCTGGCTCTTGATTTTCCTTTTTTGAGGCACCAGCTCATATTCCTAAACAGGCTTTAGTGCTGTGCTGGGCCTGCTCTCTGTCTGGCCACATGGGCATTAATGACACCCTTTGAGCTCCTCCTATATGTTAAGCCCTTATGTGCCATTGATAACTGGGGCCAGAAGTGGCCAGGGTACTGTGGTTTATATCAGGGGTCACAAAAGATGACTTGAAGGGCAAGTCTGGCCCAACGCCTTTTTGTCCAGCCCACAGGCTAAGAATGGTTTTCAAATTTTTAAATGATTGGAAAAAGTCAAAAGAAGATAATATTTTGTGACATGTAAGAATTATATGAGATTCAGATTTCAATATCCACACATAAAGATTTATTGGAACACAGCCTCACCCATTCTTTTACATTTGGTCTACGGCTGCTCTCATGCTATAGAGTTGCGTCGTTGTGGCAGAGATCTGGAGCCCTTGAAGCTGAAAATACTTATTATCTAGCCGTTTACAGAAAAAGGTTTTCAATCCCTGGTTTACATCATTGGGCTGTGCATGTTGTACTGTTGTCCTGTTGTTTAAATTTTGAGATCTGAAATGTATTAAATTAATCCCACTTACATTATAATGTAACGTTTTTGTTTTGACAGCACTTTTCATGCCCCCTATAAAAATCTGAAAATGCCAGACAATGACTCAATGTTGAAACTGTTGAATACACAGAGCCAGGTGTCCATAACCGAACGCTCTGATGCTTTAAGAGAAGAAAACCCTCATCCCTCCTTTTCCATCCCCTTCTTTTTTTCCAACATGTTATTATGAAAAGTTTCAAATATGCAGAGAAGCTGATGGAATATGCAGAGAAATTTACTATGCAGTGAACACTGATATGCCCACCACTGAGATTCTGCATTTGCTAACATTTTGCTTTATTTCCTCTATCCTGTATCTATCCATCAGTGTACCTTATTTTCAATGCATTTTAAAATAAGTTGCATATGTTACTACATTTCAACTATGGGTTACTTTTATTTCCACTGTTGACGAGGCATAACCAGAAGGGTGTGGAATGTTTTCATTCTCAGAATGGAATAAAAGGGAGGTGGTAAAAGCAGATAGGAGCAAACAGGGTGATATAATGTAATTAAAGCCTGGGTTTAAAAAAAAAACACATGTGTTTGTGTGTGTTTGTATGCGCACACACACATTGTAAAATTGTGTGTGCATATAGATGTGTGTGTATATATGTATGTATGTCTACATATAAAATAAAGGACAAAAATTGTCCTTAAAGTGATGGAAGCTTATTGAGAGGCAGCTGCTGGGAAAGAACTATGTGTAGCTGTGCCCGGACACCAGGACAGTGTTGTGAAATTAAAGATGCCAGAGACAAGGCCATGCTGAGTGTCTAAACTGGGGGCAGATGTGTTTTAAGGAAGGAAACACGTGGCCACCTGGGTAGCCCTGTTTCTAGCCAGGCCACGTGGCACCGCTAGGGCAGCCTCGACTTCCCTGCCCTTCGCTGGTGTGTCCTCTAGAAGCCTGAGCTCTCCTGAAGTTGTAGTTGTGTTGCAGTTCTGCCTGAACCTATTTGGCTGTGCTTCAGGAGAGCATCCGAGGAGTGGGACGAGGCAGGAAAAGTGGTGTCTGTGTGTTCCAGGTGGCTTCAGATGGGTTGAGAGCTACCTTCAGGATCAGAAGCCAGCCAGTCCAGAATGTGCTTGTGTCTACGTGTGCAAGCAGTGCTCTGGGAAGCAGAGCCGGGTGCCTGGGGAAAAGTCTGAAGTGCATTGGGCAACCTGCTACCTGAAGGACCAATGAGGAAACATTATGAGAGAAGCCCTTTAGGACAGGAACAATTAATCTTTAACTAACTCATTATGTCCATTCATTTTCTCACAGGCTTCTCAGCTCCCTGTCCTGACGGCCTATTTAAATGCGTTTGCATAGCGCTTTACAAATTTTAAAGCACTTTTCATGGGTGTTATTAGCTGTCACTATGATCATGTGGGGGTTATTATCCCAATTTCTTAGGAGAATTTTTTTTTTTTTGCAAATTGATTTGAGTTCTTAGGGAAAATTGTAATAAACACTAGAGCCTATTTACCTGTAAATGTACATAGAGCTATACACCACATGTGGCAAAATACAGATGGCTTATTTTGGTAATTGTCTTTGGTTTTTGTTTTTTTTTTTTTTTTTTTTTGCGGTACGCGGGCCTCTCACTGCTGTGGCCTCACCCGTTGTGGGGCACAGGCTCCAGACGCGCAGGCTCAGCGGCCATGGCTCACGGGCCCAGCCGCTCCGCGGCATGCGGCATCCTCCCGGACCAGGGCACGAACCCGTGTCCCCTGTATCGGCAGGCGGACTCTCAACCACTGCGCCACCAGGGAAGCCCTGGTTTTTGTTTTAATGCTATAATGCTGTTCCAACTGGTTTGGCTTAGAAGTTTTTTAATTGACAGTTTTTGCCCCTCCCAATCTTTGCTCCCTGAGGACTCTGGTACTCTGTTGGACATTTAATCGAACCTTCTAAGGCCCTTAACATAATGTTGATCCTCGTGAAGATACTTTGTAATGTTTACTTTAAACTGACTTTGAGTTATTGATAGGATGACTTAGTTTTGATTCCATCTCTGACTCAAGGATCAGCAAAAACAACTTTAGGCACACTCGGTGTTCTTGTCAGTAGATACTGTTGTGAACAAGTGAAATACCTTTCTGTTGGTGACCATTATTTCAAAATTATGTTCTTCCTTGTGTTGTATTCTTCCTTGATTTGTTTTCTATAGTCGATTTGATTTGTGCAAATGTATTTGTTAATATGAAGAATACTTTTTTGGAAGACATGTTATTCAGAAGATTAAGGAATAAATAAACAGTTCCTGGTTTCAAACAATATTGCAAAGCTATAGTAATCAAAACAGTATGGTACTGACATAAAACAGATACATAAATCAATGGAATGGAATAGAAAGCCCAGAAATAAACCCACACGTTTATAGTGAATTTTCAACAAAGGAGACAAGACTTTACGAAAGGACGGTCTCTTCAATAAATGGTGTTGGGAAAATAGGATATCCACATGCACAAGGATGAAACTGGACCCCTATCTTACACCATATACAAAATCAACTCAAAATGGATTAAAGACTTGAATGTAACTGCTAGAAGAAAACATAGGGGGTAAGCACCTTGACATCAGTCTTGGCACTTATTTTTTGGATTTGACACCAAAGCAAAAATAAACAAGTGGGACTACATCAAACTAAAAAGCTTCTGTACATCAAACGAAATCACTAACAAAATGAAAAGGCAACTTATGGAATGGGAGAAAATACTTGCATATCTAGTAAAAGGTTATTATCCAAAATATATAAAGAACTCATATAACTCAATAGCAAAAATACCCAAACAATCTGATTAGAAAATGGGCAGAAGAACTGAATAGACATTTTTCCAAAGAAGACATACAAATGGCTAACAGGTACATGAAAAGATACTCAACATCACTAATCATCAGGGAAATGCAAATCAAAACCACAATGAGATGTCACCTCACACATGTTAGAATGGCTATCATAAAAAAGATAAATGTTGGTGAGGATGTGGAGAAAAGGGAACCCATGTGCACTGTTGGTAGGAATGTAAATTGGTGCAGCCACTATGGAAAACAGTATGGAGGTTTCTCAAAAATTAAAAAATAGGACCACCATATGATCCAGCAATCCCACTTCTGGGTATATCCAAAGCAGATGAAAACAGGATATCAAAGATATGTATGCACCCCCCATGTTCATTGCAGCATTATTCATAATAACCCAGATATGGAAACAACCTAAATGTCTCAATGAATAAAGAAGAAGTGGTATAGAATATAATTCAGCCATGAGAAAGAAGGACACCTTGCCATTTGTGACAACATGGACAAACCTTGAGGGCATTATGCTAAATGAAATAAACCAGACACAGAAAGACAAACACTGCATGGTATCACTTATATTATGTGGAATCAAAAAAACCGCCCCCAAAACCCAGTCAAACTCACAGAAAAAGAGATAGAAAAGTGGTTACCAGGGGCTGGGGGCAGGGGAAGATAGGGAGTGGTTGTCAAAAGGGTGCAAACTTTCAGCTACAAGATGAATAAGGTCTGAGGATCTAATGTATAACATGGTGACTATAGTTGATAACACTATATTGCTATTGTATGATTGAAATTCACTAAGGGAGTACACACACATACACACACACACGCACACATACAAAAGAATAAATAAAAAATCTTCATCAGCTCTTAGCTGCTGGAAATTACGTTGATGTAAATGATTGGATGACACAGAGACCATTCTAGCCCCTGGCTAATCCTCTTGTAATGGCCCCTGTTGTGTTTTCACCGTGGTTCATGAACTGCTTTTCCATTAACTCCCCTTTTCTGGGTTTACCTGACTCCGGATTATTGTTTCCTCAACAGCATCAAGCAGAAATCAGCAGAGAGATGCTTGTGAACATGCTGTATCCCCAGTGTTCTTAGATTTATTTTAGTGTTCAATCCTAGTAGTGACATGAAGTTAATTTTTTTTGATATTGATTTACATAAAAATTATAAGTCCTAACTTCTGAGCGTGGTTTAAACAAAGCCTGTAAATTTGAAACTGGTTCTTCTATGGGATCAGCATTTTATATTGTAAATTATAGACACTCAGAATAACTTACAAGGAGGTTCAGTTGATCCTAACGTGGAGTTCTCACGTGTGAAGGTCTCCTTTGATGTCAAATGTAATGTAATATATTTTTAATGTAATACTGTCTATAAATATGATTTTTTTCTCTAAGCAAGATTATAGTCTTACCTTAGTTAATTTAGATACATAGTCCTTTAGAATTTTATTTCCCTTTATATCATAACATAATTCACATAATTCAGGATATCTTAGAGTATTTCCAGATCCATAAATTTGCTTCACCAATTCTTTACAAAATTATTAAACTGTTTATTATTTTTAATAAAATAGATGATGATATAGTAAATGTCTTTTGCCTAAGACATACTGTTAAGGCAACTTAATATGTTTGTACGTATAGGGAAGAAAAGGGTTAGACATATAAACCAAAGGCCAGTGGTGGTTATCTTTACATAGAAAACTGCATTTTGGTGATTTTTGATTCCCTTTTGCTCATCGGTTTTCTAAAATTTCTACAGTAGATGTTTTACCTAATAAAATGGAACAAAATGATACTTTACTTTTTTTTTTTTTTATTAATAAAGCCAGTTATACCTGCCCCTCAGCTTTTCTCCCCTCCCAAGTGAGGCAGGACTCACATGAATTTTTTTTTAAGCTTTATTGAGGTATAATTGACAAAACTTTAAGATATTTAAAGTGGACATCATGGTGATTTGATATACATTGTGAAAGGATTCCTCCCATTTAGTTAGTTCCATCCATCACTTCATGTGTATATGTGTGTGTGTATATAATTTTTATATATATATAAATTTTTTTAAAGTGAGAACATTTAAATGCTACTCTCTTAGCAAATGTCCATTATACAATACACTGTTATCAATGGCAGTCACCTCAGGGTTCTACCTGGTGTCCTTGACTGCCTTCTAGGTTAGGTTACTGCTCAGGTCAGCCCCAGGTGCTGTAGGAGCTCAGGAATAAGTAAGGGTAGTCTGCTGTCACCATGCTGTGGCCTCACTGGCTGAGACATGGGTGTGGAGACAATTTAATTTAATTAAATTGTATTTAGAAAAAATTGATACTGATGAGAGATGAGGTTTTGATGTGTTTTGGAAGTCCTGTTGAGGACATCAGCGTCTCCTGTGATACAGCACTGTCTTACCTCCCCCACTGGACAGGCTGGGGGTCCGGGGAGATGTTCCTGGGTGTGGTAGGGTCTGCGTATATGTGTGTGGTATATGGGATGCATGTGTGTTTGTGTGTGTAGTATGTGATGTGTAAGGTGTGTGTCTGTGTGTTCTCGTCAGGAGTAGTGGACGCCATAAGGGATGCATTCTCACGCTCTGCTAAATGGAGGGAGAAGGGTTTCAGGAAGCAGCAGGTGGAATGAAATGTGCAGCTGTAAAGTTAGAAGAAAATGTTGTTGAGGACCAGATTGGTTCTCAGGCCCAAGAAGGAGAAGGAGCATCCTCATAACATCCACCGCTTAAAACTGTGAACATCAGATAGAGCCTCAGGCCACCCAGGGGCTGAGAGGAGCTGAAATGTGCTCTCATTCACAAAAGCAGTGGCTGCCAGCTTCGATCCACAATCCTATAGGAATTACAACTGTTTTACTGGTCCCAAACGCTTTGTAATTCAGCAGATGGCTTGAAGAATTCAGTATCTTCCCATTTTTACTGTAAAGTTAAAGGGATTCTAATTAAAGCTAAAGCTACAATCTCAATGTCATTGTTTAAATGAATTCACTAAGACTATAGCTGTGGAATCTTTTTAAAGACACTTTAAAATGTTAATTTCCTATAGAAGTATAGTATACTAATAACTGAACCAAATAATTACACTAAAGAATGATTTAGGGATCTGCCCTTTTGGAGTACATTTTTTTTAAAAAAAGAATTTTTTCTTTCCTAATTATAAAAGTAATAAATGATCATTAAAAAAAAAAACCCTGAAAGAAAAGAAAAATCACTTATAATCCCCCCCCACCCAAAGAGAATCATTGTAAATATTCACTCATTTCCCAATCATAAATGCAGATGTCTGAGGCTGTGTAGGGGTGTGTGTATTGGTTTGTTTTGCAGGTCTGCAGTTAAAGGCCAATATCTTTCCATTCAACTTAAAATTCTATTATTGTCTCGCTTTAAAAGGCCTTTATCTGAAATCCCTAATATGTCACAGTTCACACGTCCTGGAGACCTGCTGTTAGAACAAATATTTGAACAGAATTCTTTTAAAATCCTGAAATATGCGAGATACAATATTTAAGCAAGACTGACTTTCTGCCCAGATGTTTTGTTGCTGGCTCATTCTACAGGAATTGCCCATATGACTAAAAATTCATTGTGAGGGATTAAAATAAATAAATAACCAACAAAACCAACCTTACGTCTGATTAATTAAAAATTTTAAATTTACCTATGTTAAAAAAATTAAATTACAAAACAACAATGAATTAGCATAGCTTTATAAACTGTTTGTTGTTTTAATTTTAACAACTTTTAAAATTAGGTGGTTTTGAGTCTTTAGCTGTGATGTCTTTGTACTTGTTAGACAGTAAAGGCCTTTGTACTCTAAACAGTGGGCTAAACACCCTAAATGGATTATATATTTATATATATTTGGAGGCCTTTTATGAAAACTCTTGGTGTTAGCTTAAGTGTCCTAAAAGTGATAAGACTTACATTAAGACAGTTACTGAAATTCAGGATGTGTAGATTTTATATAGACTTAAGATGTATAGATGTATAGTTTAAGATGTATAGGTTATATGTGCTGGTAAAAGCTAGATGTAACCTTTTCCTGGCTGCTATTAAGTTAGTTTAATAGGACAAATAATTGTAGTCGATAATAAGAGTATCAGTGTGACCACAGTAACTAATTCTATTATTATACACATTATACGACAATGTAGTGGCTCACTTATCTGTCTCTTTCCTAAACTGTTAGACTCTTAGTGAAACCTGTGTCTTAATTATTTTTTAATTCCTAGGGCTGACATGTACTTGAGATAGAAATAATTGTTGAAATAATGAAAGACCCTCTCTCGGAACTTTCTCTTTACCCAAGTTCATTTGGACTGTGACATACATCCCACAGAAATCTGTTTCAGTTTTCCATGTCAATCTCAACCTCACACAGAAATGAAAGTAATTTGAAAGACTTTCCAGGAGCATTCTCATACTTTCCCACATTTTAACTAATGTACTCCAGATTTTCAAAAAGAAATAGTAATATTATTATGTATAAATTATCAGAAGTAGTTAAGTAAAGACAAAATCAAGACATTCAAATAGAACATCCTTTTACTAAACATTGAATATTGGTTACTGCTTTTATTCCTCCATCAGCCATTTCTGGTAAATGCTTATATATTCCTGTGTAGTTTATGACCAGCTCAAGTATAAGTGATTCTTCTTCTAACACTTAAAGAATGATGACAAGAGACAACGAAAGGCAGTAGAGCAAACTGCATGCCACTGGAGGAAACTTGTGACTTTCTGAAAACTTCCTCAAAACGCTGTGGTTAACCAATGAAGAAATGCAAAAGGGGAAATGTGAGGTTTATTTTTAAACTGAAGATAGTAGTAAGAAGAGCTAGAACCTCTCAAGACTATATTTTCATTAACTACGATCACACATCACATTCCCACAGGTGCTATCGTGATCTGTAGGGCCATTCCTGTTACTAATGTGATTGATTCATTTTTCTGTTATATATCTATCACATATCTGTGTAGTCCGTATGTATTTATGCTTTTCCTGTTTGTTACAATTGGATTTTGTTGTTTTCAGCGGTTGCTTGTTTCTCAGGTCAGAGAATGTCTTTGCTCATTTTTAAAGTGGTATCGATAACTACACAGAATTAAATGAATTTTTGAAGAAATTGATATCAGCAGGTTGTTTTAGACCCTGAATTTAAGGACTACAGCAGTATTTATAAGCCCTTTGCTCTGATAAGAAAGAATCAGGGACTTAGTTAAACTAAAAAAAAATAACTTATAGGGTTTGTCAGCAAACTTTTGTGCTAATCTGTCTCTTCATAATGATTTAGCTCACTTTAATCCCAGACTAACAATAAAAAATTAATAAGGTGCAAAAATTACTTATTAATAATAATGGGTAGCATTTCCTGAAAACATGAGACAAGTCAAGACAGTGTTAGTGTTTAGCAGTGCTTTCTGCAGATTATCCCACAGTCATCACAACGATCATAAGAGGTTGCTACTGTTACGCCTATTTTACAGATGAGAAAACCAAGGCTTGACAGGTAAAGGGATTTGTCCATGTCACACAGAGAGTAAGGGATAAAGCCAGACTCTGAGCCCAGGTGTGTCTGGCCTCCTGGTCCCAGACCTTGTGCTCCACCCATCATTGCTAACTTTGTCAGCAGTCCAGCATATGAACCTGCAAGCAATGCACATGTCATTGCCTCACCAGACCTACCCTGTGCTGCAGGGGTTGCAGCTAGGTTTTCCTATGCATGTTAATGAGTACTTATCAAGTACCTACCCTGCTGGTTGACTTACATTCAGTGACTTTTTGAAGCCTCGCCAAACCCTATGCAGTTAGAAGGATCATTCCCATTTTAAGGATGAAGAAACTGGCTTTGTGGCTAAGTCACCAAAAGACAGATGGCCAGTGAGAAGTGAACCCAAGTCTGTCTGAAGTCAAGTGTAACACCCTTGCCGTGGCCCAGGGTGGCTTCAGAGTCAACGCAGAGCCACTCCCCAAGGCCTTGAAATGATTGGATGCCCTGCACAGGTTTGATAGCCCTTATCACCACAGAGTTCACTGACAAATACGGGAAATGTTATCAGGATCCTAAATAGATGTTCAAATAACCTGGCGTGTTGTTAGCATGTCATTTTATAACTAATTATCCTAATGTGACTGGACAGGTGACAAATCAGAAAATAAATTTTTGTTGCTTCTACCGTGAAGCATGTCGAAATTTTGTAGGAATTATTTTAATAAATATTTAAAATATGTCATATATTATATAGAACAAGTTAGAGAATGTTAACATAAAAGAGGTTCTTTTTTTAAATTAATTAATTTATTTATTTTTTGGCTGCACTGGGTCTTTGTTGCTGTTTGCGGGCTTTTCTCTAGTTGCAGCGAGCGGAGGCTACTTTTCCTTGCGGTGTGTGGGCTTCTCATTGGGTGGCTTCTCTTGCAGAGCACGGGCTCTAGGCGCGCGGGCTTCAGTAGTTGTGGCCCTCGGGCTCGGTAGTTGCGGCGCACAGGCTTAGTCTGCGGCATGTGGGATCTTCCTGGACCAGGGCTCGAACCCGCATGCCCTGCATTGGCAGGTGGATTCTTAACCACTGCTCAACGAGAGAAGCCCAAAGGAGGTTCTAAAAGTATTATTTAAGGTTGCACATTTATGTGCAAAATATGTAATTCTTGTCTTGATAGTTCTGCTTGTCTAAAACAAATGATCTGATAAGGAACATGCCTTAGCCCCGAAGGTGAGGGGGAGGGGCAGGAAACCTTTATAAAAAACAAAATTATGGTGGCCTCCTTAACAGGCATAAGGTTGAATCTTTCTCAATGCTCATCTCTTAAAAATCGCTTTTTATGCAGAAAATTTCCTTTGCTCACCAATTAAATATAACTATTAATCATTTTGAACCCAATTTCTTTAAAATACACTGTTGTTAATAAATGTTTTCTGGTGGTAGATAAGCGGACTCTGACATAGTTAATAAAAACAACACAATCAACCTAAATGATTCTAAGGATTATCTTTTCATTTCGTGGAGCTTTCTGCATATTTATCATTTATCCCTATCTGGGTTTTTTTTTCTGCAGTTGCTTTATTAAGCATTGCATTATTTGGTAATACAGATTGTGAGTTGAATGAAGTGGTATAAACTTAGGAAAAATGTAAAAGCCTCACTTAAATATCCAGATTAAATCCAGTATAGTCTTATGTGTTTAGAGTTTGTTTATTGTAACACTGTACTGTAGGTTTAAGGATTGAGGACTTAGAAGACGATTGCAGCCTGAATTAGTGATCTGTCATATTTTAAGCAAACTTGTGGTGATATAATAAAGATAGAAGCTGTAAATATATAATCCTCCAGAAGGCAGGGGTTCTATCCAAAAAATTATTTCAGATAATGTTTCAGAAGAGGAATATACATGATTAAATATATAAATCTATTGTCTTAGGAAAAATTATACAAGGAACATGATTCATTATCCAAATTTTGAAAAAAACAGTAGAAAATTCACCCACAGCTCCACTGTTTCAATAAAACTCTGTCATGATTTTGAGTTAATAAATGCTTGTTGACAATAAAGATAAAACAGTGAGCTCACCAGATTTTCATTTTTAAATATTGCATGCATGAGCAGAGAAAAATTTTATAAATACCTTACTCAAGAATATATGGTACTTGAGAATCTGAGTGTGTACAGAGGTATGTGTATCCATGTATACATATATGTACACACGTTTCAGGAAATTGTCTAATATTTCTTACAGACCACAATCCGCATCTTTATGAAGGTAAGTATTTTTGCGTTGTATTTAGTGACCGTATCATTTATTTTTCATAGCAAGATTTGGGTGGTCCCTACAGATGGTGCTCCCCTCCAAGCTCTCCCTGGCAAGGTGGATTCTATATGTCCCACTTCAAACAGGGAAGGCAGGATGACTTGAAAATGTTGAATTTTAAATGAGAGTTTAAGATTG
This sequence comes from Monodon monoceros, assembly GCF_005190385.1. Taxonomy (NCBI): domain Eukaryota; kingdom Metazoa; phylum Chordata; class Mammalia; order Artiodactyla; family Monodontidae; genus Monodon; species Monodon monoceros. The sequence continues at coordinate 28,683,586 of NW_021703782.1, read as the reverse complement.
ACATAAAGTTAACTTCCCCTCGGGTATCCAAAATGCAGGAAGAAAAAAAGCATTTTTCTCTAGGATGAAATAGAAAAGTGAAGATTTTCATTCGGTCCCTGCCCCACCCCGCTCCCAGCTCCCCCAGGTGGAACTGGCAAAACAGCTCTGCTTTGTGGCAGGTAAACGATTTTCTGCACGTTTGTGGCCCACTCTTGCACCTCGCACGCTGTGTGTGCGGGTCTCACACTCCCTAGGTTGCTTTCAGCATCTCACTGCTTGCTTTCAAATCTGCTTCCCATCTGGAAGATATTGTGAGCTACCACTGTACTTCACAGGCGAGGACAGAACTCCTGAAGAGCAGAGGCTGTCAGACCAGCTGTTGAAGGGCTTACCACCTTTTATTCAGAAAGTCAGAGGCCCCCAGCAGCATGGTCTCCCTGCTTCTCCCAGAGCAGGCTCCCTGTTGAGATGTTAGGAAGGACTTAGCTTGAGAATGGTTCCTGAACCCACAGCTAAACTATTTATTAATCATCTCAACTCCAGCAGTTACTTGGGATGAATAGATCTTAATGGCTGCTTAATGAAAATATACATAATATAGAGGATTAGACAACCGCAAGCAAGAGTCTACGTCATTTATTAGTTTCTTTCCATTTTAGGTGAATGTGGACCAGACTGAGAAAAATATGCTAGACAGACATCAGTCAGAACATTTAGGATCCAATCCTAGCTTTGCCCCTGCTGGTGACCTTGGGCGAGACGTTTCAGCTGTAAAATAAAGGTGTTTGTGTGATCATCTGACAATTAGGTTTGAGCGATTGCACATGGTCCTGTAAGAGGGACCATTTTGCTGCATCCCAAAAAAACTGTAAGAGTTTTGTTTTGTTTTTTTCGTTCGATTTGGTATTTTGTTTTTTTTGCTTTGTTTCTTTTTTTGTCTGTCTTGCAGAACTTACATGTCCTCAGTACTTCCCACAGCACAGCTGAAGAACACACTCCAGCTCTTTGGCTAGGAAATTGATTTTCAGTTAAACAAACTTGAGTTTTCCAGTGGTGAGACTGGGCGTGGTGGGGTGCAGCTGTTTCCAAATGTAGATTTTGTTATTATTCAGGTATGGTGAGGTCAGCAGGTCAGGAGACTACTGCCACTGGAAAGGTGGTTTATTACTGAGGGTTCCCAAGAGGAGGGGGCACACCACGTTTTGGGGGGGGGGCACCAGGGGAAGCACCGGGTGGTCAGGAGACAGAAGGACTGAGGGGAAAATGTGGGTAAGAGCCTTTATTGTGGTTTCCGCAGAAAGGAATGGGCCAGACTGCCTAGTTTGAGTAGCTTCAGAAGGCCCTGCGGTACAGGAGTGGTCTGAGCTCTCTGATACCTGACCCTGGAGTGAGACTGAGGGATACTGGCCCAGAGTGTGAGGGCCTAATAGCGATGGTCGGGGCAGGGTGGTCTGGGCTCTGGATTGGTTGGTTTGAATATGAAAGGTACACTGGCAGGTGTGTTATTATCTAAGAACTGCCTAGTCCCGGGAGAGCATTCCTTCTTGGGTTGCAAGGTCCTGGAATAGAGCAAAGCATCAGAATATAGAAAATAAAAAGGCATGATTGATGCAGGCAGTGTGTTGGTTTTGGATGACAAGAGGCACATCCTTTTTCCCCCTCTTCCACACCCTGCTTCTATGCACCTCGCTTCCTTTCTTCTGCCCTGTTCTCTCTGCCTTCTACCTCATCTCTTTTTGTTTTCCTCGCCCTTCCTTTTACCAGAAGATTCAGATCAAGTCCCAAAATGGCTGCACTGACTAGAGCAATCTGCGTTCTTTTTTACCTTTATAAGTAAAAAATTCACAGGGGTGGTTTAAATACCTGATGTAATGATAATAGCAGTAACAACAATAATAATAAAGCCAAGACCCTCCCTGCCATCTTAGCAGATTTTTACTTAGGAGCCACTGGCTTCCTAGGGAAAAGGCTCCTTTCCTTTTCTAGAGGAGTCCCGTCCAAGAGAGCTCTCTGAATGGAAATCTCCGTATCTGCACTGTGCAGTACGGGAGCCACTGGCCGCATATGGCTATTGAGCATTTGAAAAGTAGCTAGTGAGATTGAGGAACTGAATTTTTAATTTTAGTTCACCTAAAGTTAAATTTAAATAGCCACCCCAGCTGGTGGCCACAGTGCTGGACAGCACACATGTAAGGACACTCTGCCTGTCGTGTGCCAGGCACTTCACCTGGGGCTCCACCAGATAAGTGCTATTGTACATCCTGTAGGAAACATTGCGGAAGCACCTAGTCAGTCACTTGCCCAACGTCACACAGCTGGTAAATCGGGATTCACACCCAGGCAGCTTGGCTACAGAGGTCGTGCTTTACCACCACCTCTACTGAGCATCCCCTAGCTTTGAGGGGCAGAGTTGCTTTCTACACATCAGACTTTTTTCTCATGGGGGCTGAAGTCAGAAGGCTTAGGTTAGAACCCTAGTTCTGCCCCTTAAATAGCTGTGTGATGTGTATGTCACTGAGTATCTGTGAACCTCTGTATCATCATCTGTAATATAGGATGGATAATTCTTTCCCCTTGCATTTTTTTTTGAGGGGAAGGAGGGGCCTAACATTTTGTTTGCATTTCTCTCTCTCATCATTTTGTGGACTACATTTTTCTTATTGCTGTGTCTATTCTGCAAAATATAAGCTCGAAAATGTCATCGGTAAAAGGCATTTGGTTATTAAAGAGTTATACTGATTTACATTATTTTTTCCTTTAATACTAAAATGCTGGAATTGCTTCTTTGATTATACAGGAAGGACTAAACTTACATATTCAGAATTACCTCGCTTACTCAAAGAGGAAAGCATGGCATTGTTCTTATTTGTGTAAGGTTTTCCTTTTAAGTAACTGTCTCTGAGCCAGTTCCCCATATTTGGCTGCCGTCTTGGGGAGCATGGTACTGATTTTCCTCCTGGTGTGCACACTCTGAGGTTCTCCGTTGGAATCTCCCCATCAAGTTTCAGTAGCTGGTTCTGCTTTTCGGAACTTCTGTCAATGCCGCGCCTCCACACGACGCTATACAGGACACAGCTTTTGAGAACTCAGCACTGAATGTGAATTTAATTTTTATGTGGTTTGTTGGTTTGGGTTATCCTCAGGATTATTAAGAATAGACATCCCTCATAAAAAAGAATGAAAATTTTGCCATTTGCAACAACACAGATAGACCTGGAGGGTATTATGCTAAATGAAATAAGTCAGACAGAGAAAGACGAACACTATGATATCACTTATATGTGGAATCTAACAAATACAACAAACTAGTGAAGATAACAAAAAAGAAGCAGACTCACAGATATAGAGAACCAACTAGTGGTTACCAGTGGGGAGAGGGGCAACATAGGGGCAGGAGATTAAGAGGTACAGACTATTATGTATAAAGTAAGCTACAAGGATATATTGTACAACATGGGAATACAGCCAATATTTTATAATAACTATAAGTGGTGTATAACCTTTAAAAATTGCGAATCAAGGGGCTTCCCTGGTGGCGCAGTGGTTGAGAGTCCACCTGCTGATGCAGGGGACGCGGGTTCGTGCCCCGGTCCGGGAAGATCCCACATGCCGCGGAGCGGCTGGGCCCGTGAGCCATGGCTGTTGAGCCTGCGCGTCCGGAGCCTGTGCTCCGCAACGGGAGAGACCACAACAGTGAGAGGCCCACATACCGCAAAAAAAAAAATTGTGAATCGGGGCTTCCCTGGTGGCGCAGTGATTGAGAATCTGCCTGCCAATGCGGGGGACACAGTTTCGAGCCCTAGTCTGGGAAGATCCCACATGCCGCGGAGCAACTGAGCCCATGCGCCACAATGACTGAACCTGCGCTCTACAGACCGTAAGCCACAACTACTGAGCCTGCGAGCCACAACTACTGAGCCCACATGCCACAACTACTGAAGCCCGCGCGCCTAGAGTACTCACTGCAATGAAGAGTAGAGCCCACTCATCACAGCTAGAGAAAGCCCATGTGCAGCAACGAAGACCCAACACAGCCAAAAATGAAAATAAATTAATTAATTAATTAAAAAATTCAGCCCAGAACCCCAACAAATGACTGAAAGAGTCTCCTAGGTTGTTGCATGTGTCAGTACTTTGTTCTGGTTGATGAGTAGTTTTCCATCGCAAAAGTAAACTAAAGTTTGCTTAGTCACTGTCCTGTTGGTGGGCACTAGTTCTGGCTGTTGTGACTAAAGCTGCTAGGAACCTTCTTGAGCAAGTCTTTCTGTGGACTTGTGCCTTTGTTTCTCTTGGATGTAGACCTAGTGTGGAATGGATGGCCTATCTCTTTCCACCTGTAACCTACTGAGATTCAGAAGTAAACCTCTGGGCTTCTGTTTCCATATCTGTGGAATGAAGATTATTAGAGTAAATAAATAATCTTGAAGAAAATAGCTTCCTTCTACATTTCTCTACAATAATAACCAAGAGATGGAGGATTCCCCAGCATGTCAAGTCCTGTCAGCTGTAGGACAGTAACCACAGTAACCTTTGAATATTGGCTCTGCAGACTTGGGGAAAGTGGAAAAACAAGTGAATTTCGTACTTGCCATAAAATGGCTCCTATAGAATGGCTGACATTTGGCCATAAATGTTCCTTAACAGCATAGAAAGTATACAGTGAAATAATAATGAGAAAGTCAGTTTCTACTTGACTAACAGTGAGAGAGTTTCAACAATTATATATAGAATGGATAAACAACAAGGTCCTACTGTATAGCACAGGGAACCATATTTAATATCCTGTGATAAACCATAATGGAAAAGAATATGAAAAAGAATGTATATATATGTATAACTGAGTCACCTTGCTGTACAGCAGTAATTAACAGAACATGGTAATGCAACTATACTTCAATCAAAAATAAATTTTAGGGCTTTCCTGGTGGCGCAGTGGTTGAGAGCCCGCCTGCCAATGCAGGGGACACGGGTTCGTGCCCCGGTCCGGAAAGATCCCACATGCCGCGGAGTGGCTGGGCCCGTGATTCATGGCCACAGAGCCTGCGCGTCCGGAGCCTGTGCTCCGCAACGGGAGAGGCCACAACAGTGAGAGGCCTGCGTACAGCAAAAAAAATTAAAAATAATAAATAAATAAATAAATAAATTTTGAAAAAAGAAAGGCACAGACTGGAAGAAAGTATTACATCATATATAAGTTACAAAGGACTTGTATTCTGAATTTATAAGAACCTTCTACAAATTCAAACAACAATAAAAAGACAATCAGAAAAGAGACTTGAAGAGGTACTACATAGACGAAGTTATCCACATATATGAAAATGTGCTCAAACTCATTCATCCAGACAATCAGAGGAGAGTCTGAACCCCTGTGTCATCTCAGGGACTTGGGACCAGGAACAAGGATGAGATGGCCCAGCGTCCAGAAGCAGCAATATTCAGGAAGGCAAAGACAAAAATATGTGTGTGTTATATTTTTATATATAATAAAAATAAATAAAAGCCTTTTCAGGGTTGTGCAGGAGAGCCTGGTGCCCAAGGTAGAACTCTTAGAGAGCCTGGGAGGGAGAAGTTGCTCCACCCACAGAGAAGCCAGAGGGGCTGACTCAGGATGGAAGGGTGGATGTTGAAGGGCATTCCTCTCCAGGCCAGAGGACCCCAGCTGGTGGATTCCCCCACCCCCACCCCCACCCCCATCTGCTGTGGGCAGCAGCCTGGAAGTGTTGCTGGGATACAGTCCAGTTGGGAGGTAGCAATTACAAACCACAGACCCTCCTTCTTAAAAGTGGGTGACATCTTCATGTCCCTTCATTTAGATCCTAGGCCAGGATCTATTGGTCTCCCTCTAAAGTTAGTAATGAAGTCCCTAAAGACCCAGTGGCTGAGGGTGTTACTGGGACAGCAGAGCAAAGGGAGGTGGGGAGATAGTCCCCAGGCCTCTGCTGGCAGCTGAGGAAGGACAGAGAAGAAGGTGAAGTCCTCCAGAGCTGCAGGGAAACGGGGACAGAGTTCCCTGGGCATCCTTGGGGGCCAGCCCAGCAGGATGTCCCCTTGCATCCTGCCATGGGGAAGCAAGCCATCAGCAGCCCGCGCGCTTCCAAGGCAGCTCAGGTGCCTGATACATCAGCACAGAGAAGCCTTAACGAAACCAGAGGGTGTAGAACCCTGACGGCGGATCTTAAAGATAAGCATCTGCCTGTACAGTCATCTCCCTGCAGCGATAGACATGCGAGCCTGAAGCTGATGCGGGAGTTTCAGGTCCCTCTGTGGGATGGCAATCCACAGGCAATCTAGATGAACTGCACTCCAGATAATCTCAGCTGCCAGTAAGCCTGGGGGCTTTGTGATAACCAAGATCAAGTTCTGAGATGACCAGGAGGCCCATGTAACTCTCCCCACAAGCAGCTCACTTTTCAGGCTGCTAGTGACGGAAACGTGATGCTGTCCGGGGTCCACTCTCTGGGCCCCGGCAGGGAGCCCAGGAGCAGTCAGGAGAGCTTGCAGCTGGTGGCCATTCCGAGTGTGGGGACTCGGTCAGATGAGGCTGTCAGACACTGCAGCTCTGGTCAGGGATGCTCAGGGCTTCCTTTCCAACCCTGAGAACGTCCCAGAGGAGAGAAAGGAGGGGAGTGTCGGCCTGAGCATGGACAGGGAAACTGCCTAAGAAAGAACCTGGCACGCATCAGGGTTTGTGAGACTCTGGGCCCAGCAGACTCATCTTCTTTAGCACCCCCGCAGAAATGGGTACCAGTAACACCTCTTTTTGCCAATCACATACAGAAAAATCAACACTACTTTTTTTTTCTTTTTAAATTGTGGGAAAATGTACATTCCATAAAATTTACCATTTTAACCATTTTTAAGTGATCGGTTCACTGCCATCAAGTACATTCACATTGTTGGGCAACCATCACCACCATTCATTCGTCTTCAGAACTTTTTCATCTTCCCAGTGAAAACTCTGTACCCATGAAACACCAACTCCCCATTCCCAACCTTCCTCCTAGCCATTCTACTTCCTGTCTCTGAATGTAAGACTGCTCTTGAGCTCATCCTTGACATTTTTATTGATACTGTCAATGAAAAAAAATTAATCAGTAGTTGATCTAAGAAAGAAATGGAAAATTTTATTCAAGCCACCCTGAGGATGATAACCCGGGAGACAGTCTTTCAGAAATCTCTGAGAAATCTCTAACCAACCGTTAGAGGTCAAAGCACAGTTATAATAAGTATTTGAGATAAAGGGTTATACATCAAATGACAGTATTGTTGACAGTTTACACAATCCAGGTCTACATGTACAAAGCGAGTAGTGGGTCATGGGTCATCTTGGCCTCTTACAGGATTAAGAACGAAGGTTATCTCCTGAGGAGTTGTGACCCTTGATGAGATTAAGAAGGAATGTTATCTCCTAAGGAGGTCTGGATAATGCAGATGCACAACACACACTAACAGGGAGGGAGGAGGCCCAAAGAGGCAGAGGAAAATTTTATGTTTAAATTTTTCTCATCTTGCCGTAAAATATGAATTTTATTTCATCAGTACTTAAGTTTCCAGCCAGCCAACTAGGCAAGAAACCAAACAAAACCTCATTCATCAGGTTCTTTGAATATGTTCTTCCTTGATTTTTGTCTGTGACATAGGGTGGGGTTGGGGATTGGAAATTGACACCTACAGAGCAATCTCCGAACCTCCCCCAGCTTTCTGTTCATATGCATCTCAATAATCATTACATAGATGAGATCATCTATTTGTGTGTCCTTTTCCATCTGACTCTGAGCTCCCTGAGAACATGGGTCCTGTCTGATTTGTCCTTGTATCTCCAACACTGAACACTATGTCCAGCACATGGTGCTCAGTATTTATTTATTTATAAATATTCTCCAGATGAGGGTGACAAGGAGACGAGGAAGAAAAGGAAGAAGAGAGAGGATGAGGTGTGTAACTTGTGGGCAGAAAGGGGAGGCAGGAAAACATCCCCGTATGTATCTTCCACCAAGTTTTGACATGTTCAAGGGAGTAAAAGGAACTGGATTGGGTAAATTTGCTATCGATTAAGTAGACTCTAAACATTTTGGGGAACTCCTGTGAGAATAGTTGAGAGCTATATATACCCCTTTCTCAGAAAAATGCCCTCAAATACTCAAACACATAGCCTGCTCACAGACCTGCAGGTCAGAAATCCTGTCCTGAGGCATAAAAAATAGAATTTTTATTTTCATGTAAGTAGTTTAGTTCATAAGGAGCTACAGATGCATTAAAATTTTACCCTAGGTTTTGCCCTCAATGAGTGCAAGGGAGTCAAAGGAGGATATTCTCAAATGCGGTCACACCGATGCTTTTAAGCGTTCTTGTTGCTGACTACCATTTTGAAAATGATTATTATTCCCGTCTTGTGCAATGCCTCAAGGCATTTTTAAAAAATATTTATTTTGCGGCACGCGGGATCTTCATTGCTGGACACGGGCTTCTCTTTCATTGTGCTGCGTGGGCTCCAGAGCGCGAGGGCTCAGTAGTTGCAGTGCTCCAGCTTAGTTGCCCTGAGGCATGTGGGATCTTAGTTCCCCAACCAGGGATCAAACCTGTGTCCCCTCCCCTGCATTGGAAGGCAGATTCTTAACCACTGAACCACCAGGGAAGTCCCCCTCAAGGTCTTTTTTAAGCTCAATAGCAATCATTAATTTAATTAATGATTAAATAATTGTGGAATACTGGAAGCAATAAAAGTAAAATGTAATACCAAAAAAAAAAAAAGTCATCTTCATTTCATCTAGAAGATTCAGTTTAAAGAAAAAAATCCTGTCCCTCCAGACATAACAGTGACTAAGCCAGAACACTCCCTCTGACTCAGCAGGACATTGGGGGTCCCAACCTACCAACTCTGTACACAATCCCCCTCCAACCCCGCACACTGCCTTGACTTAGGGGTGCTCACTTAGCTTCCTCCAGTGGTCCTGTAGTGGGGACATCCAGGGAGACTCCTGATCTCCATGGCAACCTGGATCCAAGTAAGCAAAGCCCATCAACTGCTCTGGGCTTGCTGACTACTCGGAGGGACAGAGGCAGCTGGTCCCGCCCTGGCTCCCTGCACCACCTCCCCTGGAAACCTGGAGCAGGGGGTTTGTGCTCTCAACTTCAGCTGGTTCTCCGGGAGGTCTTTAAAGAGAAGCCCAGCTGATGACAAATCCTCTACCAGAACCTGGCGTGCTGTTGTAATGATGGCTCTTTAGATGGGTCAGGGAGCCAAGTGACTTGCTGGAACAGAGGAGGAGCTGTGGACCGGCCTCTCAGAGCCGCAGCAAAGCAGATACAGGAGAGCTGTGTGCTCAGGGCAGCCTCACTAGTATAACTTTTAAGGACTTGGGGGTTTACATAACATCCCTTTTTCTCAGGTAAGTAAGTTCCTTCTTTCTGAACCTCATTGCTCTGAGAAGACCCAGTTCCTGATCTAGCTGTCCCGTTCGAGCATTTCCCTAATATAGCATGTTCTTAAGCAGATGTTAAATCAGGAAGCAATTAGATCAGAGCTAAGCCTGGTCTTAACCTTCTAAAGCAATGTATCTGTCCTTCCCTTTAGCCTGTCTCCTGTCTCATGGACACAGGGAGAAGCTGGGACTGATACCCTGGGGTCATCTGGTACTTTCCTTTGGAAATATTAGTAAACAAACAACAAAAACAAAACAAAAAATTTAAGCCCCAAGTTTAAAAAACTAAGCACTAGAAACACCTTAAAACTTACTGTTAAGCACAGGTATGCAGAGTGCACTATTGTAAAATTACTGGCTAACTAAAACGTAGGTGAGTTCCATATCAATATGATGAAGCAGTGCACAGAAAAATTATTATTTGAAGGAATGGAGGTAGTCACGTGCTGCCACTGCGGGAGATACTGTTTTATTCTTAAAAAGACAATTGAGAAAATTAAGTATTATGAATGAAGGAGCAAGTGCGAATGTGACCATCATAATTACTGCCGAGGAGCAGAGGAACCGAGCCACTTATCTTCTTTCTAATCTTGGTCACTGGGACTCATTGGTGAGGCAGGACCAAAAACAGGAGAAGGCAATTTGGGGTGGACATTTCATTAACAGCAGCTTGTGTGGCCCAGCAGCTGTGAGGGTCGGGCACCGCACCAAGTGCTTTTTCACGTATTATCTCGTTTTAATCCTTGCAGTCCTTGCATATTCATTTTGCGGGTGAGGAGGCTAAGGGAGGGAGCTGGAGGGCCTTGCCAGAGCTTCCCTGTCAAAGGTGGCAGGGCCGGGTTAAGTGCCCACGTGTGCCCCCACACCCTCTCAGCTACTCACGACGCCCAGTTTGCTCTCTGGCTCACTGACTTACCACCGTATATTGATGGGAAAACTGCCACACACTGGTCAGCGTTAGGCCCCTGGGGTACCTCGGTGGACAGGACAGCATGACCCCGTGGTCTGGTAGGGAGGAGGGTTTGGCGCCAGTGCGGCAGGTAGGGCCACCGTGTTCTCGCGCCGAAACCCAGTGAAGCAGCTCCACTGCCCTTCCACGGAGGGCAGCCTTGGTCTCCGAGAGGTGAAGTCATTTGCTCAAGGCCAAGGTATTCAGAACACCATGCGAGGATTCTGGCCCAGGCCTGTGTGGCGCCCAGCCCCTCAGGAGGACGACTTCCAGGCTGAAATGGTGTGCGGTCACTGAGGTAGGGCCCAGAGGCTGGGGGCTTGGGCCTTCTGAGCTGCTCTTCCCAAGGGGCCAGCCCAGAGGCGGAAGCCGGGCGGGCAGAGCTCCTCGGACCTGGTGGTGGAGGTGGATGGAGGACTTTCAGCTTTTCCCGTCTGGCCAGCAGCTGCTCACGCCCTTTATGGGTCAAGGAAAGAGGAAGGTGGAGGCCTGGCCTCTAACCCCATCCTCCCTGAGGCCGCTCTGCAGGAGGCCTCCCGGAGGGCCAGCACCTCCCTTCTCGGCCGGATGGCTTCTCAGAGCTCAGCGCCTGGCTTTGTGAGGCCAGTGGTTTTCAAATCCTCTTTGGTCTCGAGCCCTTTGTTCAAAGCGTGTTACCTGGCAGCCCCACGTGTGCCAGACAGCCCTCTGAGGCACGCGTGGGACTCCTGAGAAGAGTCCAGAAGCCTGAGATCTGCCTTTTCCTCCGGGGCTGGGCCTCGGGAGAATCACCTCTTGTCTTTGTCCTGCCCTCTGTTCACTACATCTGGCCCCTTCCTCGTGCTTCTGATGTGCTGTATTCGAGAAGAATATTAGTTTTCCTTCTGTGACTCAAAGAAGCCTCTTTTGTGAGCTCTAAAGCCATGCAGATTAAGAAATTGTAAATTTAAAATAACATTGAGGGGCTTCCCTGGTTGCACAGTGGTTAAGACTCTGCCCTCCCAATGCAGGGGGCCTGGGTTCCATCCCTGGTCAGGGAACTAGATCCCACATGCATGCCACAACTAAGAGTTCACATGCCACAACTAAGACCCGGTGGAACCAAATAAAAATAATGAATAAATAAATATAAAAAAATAACGAGTGTTCATTGCTTTTCTTTTCTTTTTTTTTTTGGCCATGCTGCACAGCTTGTGGGATCTTAGTTCCCCCACCAGGGATCGAACCCCGGCCCTTGACAGTGAAAGCACAGAGGCCTAACAACTGGACCGCCAAGGAATTCCCCATGTTCATTGCTCTTATTGACAAACAACTTTAGTCATTAGTTTTTTTTCTGTCTCCTACGGAATCCTCCTCCTATTACTTAAACCATTACTTATTGAGAAGTTATCTGTTAAGAGAAAAATGTGTTGGGTTTTTTAAAATACCTAATCCTTTAGCCAAGTGTGTCTCTTGGAAAAGTCAATTATTAATCCTTAGAGCATTTTCCTTCTTTCACTTACCCAACCATGATCAGTCTTTAATTTTAACTTCAGTGATCAGGATCCTGAGTGAGAGCCCAACGTGGTAACTGGTACTTAGCTCATCACACGTCCTGTCATCTTGCCAGCCCCTTGGAAGCCAAGTGCAGGATACAGGTGATCTGTCTGGTTTCACATCATGGTCACAGAATCTCCCGGGCTGATGTCTTATCTGCACACTGGGTGTCTTAGCCTGTCCATACTGTCCTTGAGGCCTCCTAGGAAGATACCAAACAATATGGGTCATACCCTTTTGTCATGAGTAAACCAACGGGCAGCATTACAAAATCTGAGAATAAACCCACAGACTAGTGGGAGAAAATAAAACAAGTAAGCCTATAAAATTAAGGGATATATTATAACCGTGAAAAAATCTTAAATAAGTAAAGGAGCTTGGAATCACTTGAATATATGCTCCACATACATAAATGCACACATATATATGTCCACACACATAAACACGTACACAGTAGCAGATAGGCAAGGTGCAAGACAGTCATTGCATGTCAGTGCCCCTCTTGAGGGACATGAACAATTCCTGGTACCAGCTGGTCCCTGGGTGTCTGCTATCTATCCCGCAGAGTCATTGGAGGGAAGGGCTGCGATGAAAGGGGTTCCTGTTGACAGGGGCAGCAGTTTTCCTCTGTGGATCCCTCACTTGCCTCGTTGAACAGCCTGCTGGGGCCAAGTGGGGGCTCAGTCAGAGCCTGCTCTGGGCTGCGCCTACCCATGTGGCCTCCCACCTGTGGTCCCCATCCCCTCATTCCCTCTGGTTGGACTCCTGATAGGCAGGTGGGAGAAGGGAGACCAGATCTCCCTGCACCTGGTCACCGTGCCTGGTACCTGGTGGGCCATCTTGGAGGTGCTGTCCATTTCAGTTGTTTAATCAGGATGTGTTACGCTTTCTGTGGATGGGGAAGGTGTACAGATGACTGATTCATGCTCTCTCGCTGCAGGGAGTCCCAAATGTATGTGTGTTTGTGTGCATTTGTATTCTAGTTGCGCCCTTCCCCAAAATAATACCTAGCATTCATTGAGCTCTTACCATGTGCCTTACAGGTGTGATCTCGTTTACTCCACTTAACAAGCCTATAAGTTACACGCTAATACTATAACTTATGTATAACATATATATATATGTTGGGTGTAATACATTTTACACGTGAGGAAACTGAGGCAGAGAGAGGTTGTGTGTCATCACTGGTACCCCCCAAGTTCCCAGTGTCCCAGGAAGGCTTCTTCCCATTACCATATAGTACAGTGTAGTATACAGTAGTGTCTATACCGATGCTGTGCGAAAGAACTTTCTGCAATTATGGAAATGTTCTGTGGTGGCCTAGAGGTTCCTTTTGAACTGAATGGTATTCCACTGAATGTATCTCACATTTTCTTTATCCATTCATCCACTGATGGATATTTAGGTGCCCTTCCATCTTATCTTTCCTTCCTTTCCCTCCCATTTCCCTCCAAATATAATAGGTAATTAAAATATCTAGACAATTATTGTATTAGATGAGGAGCAGTTTGTGCTTATTTCATATTTTAAGAGCAGCAAGTGCTGAACCTTTATTCTCTCCCCAGCATCACCCCAAAATGTATCAAATGTGTCTGCCAAAAGTGGATTTTTAGTCTAATGATGCCTCCTATTGACTTTTAATTTCTCTGGGTCATTGACTTTCCATAGAAAAAAGAGATTCCCCAGGTCTGCTTAGGGTATGACCCTGTTCAGATGGTAGGTTGGAGAGGCTTTGCATTGGGGCAATGTTTGGGTATGTTGGGTGACAGTAGCCTTGACCTGTTAAAGGGTTAATTGTTCTCTCCTACAAAAGTGGGGAGGTAAGTGGCCGAGTGTGACATGGTGGCCCCTCGGTGCCATTGGAGACACAGACTCCTGGGTTTCTCCCCTGCCATCCTTAGGGGTCACTGTCATCTGTGAGGTTCCGTGGTGGCCACCAAAGCTCCATCCGCCATGCCCATGGTTCAGGCAAGAGGGTGGGAAGTGTAAAGGGTCCCAGAGGTGCCACCTGAGGCTCTGTCCGCTTATCAGCCAGACTATGTCACACGGTACCCTGGCCCCACCGCCGGAGCATGGGAGGCAAGGCACGTGGCTGCCATGAATAAAGTTTGATTCTGCTGGGAAGACAGAAGCGGGTGGACATAGGGCAGGCAGCCAGCAGCTCATCTGGTGGCTTCAGCATCCACCCTCTTGGGGTTCAGGCTACGGTACCAAGAATTGGGGGCACAGACCCCTTTCAAATGGCCTGCCCTTGATACTAGAGGCATTTGTCTGCTTCTTTTGCTGCTAGAGCAGGCCAGCTTCCCTTTGTGAGTGCGGGCTCTAAATTCTTCCAAAAATAGAGGAAAAGGGTGTGTTGTATCCCTGTCTGGTTTCTTTGTGCGTCTGGTCACGGAGAAGTGTGGGATAAAGTAGCTGCCTGTGAGGTCTCCTCTGCATGGGTCTGTTTTAAAATTCTTCTATTTAAATGGGTTTTAAAATGTGAAAGGGGAAAAAAGGGTTGTCCCCTTAAAGAAGTCTCTTTCAGACGATGGTTCATCAGACTGCAGCTTAATAAAGACACTCATTCATAGTGATTAGGTCTTTGTTAGAAAGGATGGGGGAGAGTTTTTGAGGCTGGTTTGCAGAGACTGCGATTGCCCAGATACCCTCGTGGTTTGAGCAGACAGGTAATTTACTCTTCCTCCGCGCTTCACAGGGGGCCTGTGAAGGAAGGGGGTCACAGGGAGTGTGGGGATTGTCATAAGTCCTGGCTCCTCGAAGTAGTGAAGTAGGAACAGGGCAGTCAGGGTTCCAGGCCCTACTTTGGAGGGCTCAGCGGGAGTGCTGGAGAGTTTGGGCAGGGTTTCCTTGCTGAGTCGCTGTGAACAGAAGTGGTAGGCTTTGGGCGTCCAGGGGCTGGCCTTTGAGGCGATATAGCTGTGGGACCAGAGAAAAGAAACCTCTTGGGGAAGCAGGGGAATCTCAAGCCTCGGAACCCTCAGACCAGCTGTATAGAGGCAGAAAAGGCAAGTCAGATTCCAGGGGAAAGAGAAGACAGGCAGGAACTGGCTTCCATACAGTGTATGTACTAGTGTCGGGGGGACAGTCTATGAGTCAGCAATGAGCCCAGGAAAACAGCCGGGTTTCAGACCTGGGTTTGCTACTTACTCTAGGCAAGTGGCTCACTCTTTGCTACTCAGGGTCAGGATTGTGAATGAAATGGTCCCGATGGGCAACACGAATATCCTGTGACCCTATGATCTAGACTTGGGGATGCTGTCAAAGGGGTCAAAGCCAAGATCCCGTGCCAGAGAGGAACTTGATAGGCCGCAAGCTCTCTCCCTTAACCCAGTCACTTCTGTGCGTTTCCTGCAAAGAAAGGAAGTAAAGCAGTTTCCTAAATTCGAGGCAGGCAAGGAGAGAGAAGTAGGAGCAATTAGGCAGAGGGAAGTGAGGAGCACGTAAACTGCTCTAAAACCAGGAGTCATCTTGCTTAAACGGGCTATCACTTTCTTCCTCCCAGCAATTAAGGATACTTACATGTTCAGCGTAGTTATAGTAAGTTAGGACAGGCAAAGTCATGCCGCTGTAACAAACAATGCCAATGCCCAGTATGAGTGAGCTGGGGGCTCTGTCTCACACGTCCTGACCACGGGACCAAAGCTCTACCATCTGAAAAATGACAGTCACATTGGTGAGGGAAGAGGATGTGGCATATTGAGGACTGGCTCGTGAAGCTTTCATCCAAGGCAAGTACTTTGGTGGCCAAGGGAAGTCACATGGCCAAGCCTAACTTGAAGAGCATGGGGGGCGCCCTCCTACCATATCCTGACCGGAAAGGTCCCTGAAATATGTGATGAATAGCACTGCCACAGTAGTTATTTTAATAAAGAGTTACATTTTTACAGAAAAGGGGTCAGGCACTGCTAATCCAAGTCCCTACATTATTTATACCTGAAGAAAGCTGAGATTCCCATATAACCTTACCATACCATTTAGCTTAATCTCAAGCACAATGTCCAGAAGGAAATAAATCTTGCCAGGTCTAATTCATAGAATGATATCTTGTCAGCTGTCCAGATTAGGAGGACAGGTTGAAACAGCGGTCTGCTGTTACTGCCAAGGAAAGACAATTTGCTGTGTATTAAGCTTAAAAAGAGGATTCTGCCCAGACGTGATGACTGCTCTGCTTTTTCAATGGAACCTAAAGCAAGTGCTGACCTCTTAAACTTTTTTACTTCCCTCATGACACATGATGGGATTTGGAGTGAAGGTTGGTAAATGGAGGGAGAGCAACGGTCTCCCTGGAGATTTGTTACTGGTGAATTTCGGGGCACATACTCTTTGTGAAAGGGTCATGTTCTTATTCTGTCGTCTCAACGTTTTTTGTAAGCAAAAGAGACTTTTTATTCTTTATTAACTGGGCCTTTGGGAATTCTCTGCTGATAAATTCCAATTCCTGAGTTTATAGTTATGTGTATTTGTGACAATTAATCCACATGAATTTATTAAACACCCACTGTGTGGAAAGGACTACGGGAGTTGCAATTGGGGCTACAAAGGTAAATAGGATTTTAGGCTACTTGAATGCTTTTGAATTAAGGGCCCCACAGAGAAGGTATAAACTCATGCCCTAATAATATCTCTTTCCATTCTGGGGTGCATTGTAATATTCATGGTCGCTAAGGAACCTCTCGGTGGCACACCCCTTGGCAGTTTGGCATTGCTGTTCTTCCCTTCCCTTTGAATCAGGACTGGCCCTGTGACTTGTCCTGGCCAACAGAATCCTGCAGAAGGGATGTTGTGACTTCCAAGGCCAGGCCTCGCTCTCTTGGTACACGTTATCCTCACATAAGGGCGCTCTGGGTAACGTCCTGGAAGATGAGAGGCATGTGGAGGGAGGAGCCCAGCTGACGGCCAGCAGGCGCCACCGGACACGTAAGCGAGGCCATCAGCCCCCGCCAATCCCACTGGATTGCAAACAGGTGAATGAGCCTGGATAGCACCATGAGGAGTGGACAACCTGCCCAGATGAGCCCAGCCCATGCTGCAACCATCAGAACTGTGAGCAAGCCAGTTATTGTTATTTGAACTACTAAGCTTGGGGTGGTTTTTGTGCCCAGTGGTTGACTGTTGCCCAGTCCCTGCACTGACCCAGCGAGACCGACCTTCTTGTCATTCTCCAACATGATGTGATTTTTGGCTCCTCCTTGGACGTGTTGTCCCTTCAGTCTAGAATGCCCGCCCCTCACTTCCTTTCTCGGAACTTTCTGTCCTATCTTCAAGATCCAGGTACCTCTCTGAGTTCCCCTGGAGCCCTCGATACACATGTCTTTTATTGATACTTTCTCTGTCGTCCTGTGGTTCTTTGTTTACAGGTTGGTATCTCCCATTAGATAGATGCTGACCTCCTAGGGGAAGAGGCTGTCCTCTCCTTCACTGACTCCTGGGCCTCTACTCAGATCCTGACACACAGTGGATGTGGCAGTCCATTGGGAGACAAAGTGTGGAGAATAACTCCTTTGTGAGGGTGGGCACTGCACTGGTAGTGGGAACATGGCTGCCGAGTCCTGACTATAACTGGATATCATACAGCAGTGCCTCTCACACTTTAACCATGGGCACGTGATCGCCTGGGATCTTGTTAAAACGCAGGCTCTGATTCAGTAGGTCTGGAGAGGGGCCAAGCGTCTGCATTTTTTTTTTTTTAACATCTTTATTGGAGTGTAATTGCTTTACAATGGTGTGTTAGTTTATGCTGTTTAACAAAGTGAATCAGCTATACATATGCATTTATCCCCATATCTCCTGCCTCTTGCATCTCCCTTCCACCCTCCCTATCCCACCCCTCTAGGTGGTCACAAAGCTCCGAGCTGGTCTCCCTGTGCTATGTGGATGCTTCCCACTAGCTATCTATTTTACATTTGCTAGTGTATATATGTCCATGCCACTCTCTCACTCCGTCCCAGCTTACCCTTCCCCCTCCCCATGTCCTCAAGTCCATTCTCTGTGTCTTTATTCCTGTCCTGCCCCTAGGTTCTTCAGAACCTTTTTTTTTTTTTTTAGATTCCATATATGTGTGTTAGCATACGGTATAAGAGTCTGCATTTCTAACAAGCCCCCGCAGTCCACACTTTGAGTAGCAAGGCCATAAGATAACCCAGGTGCCCAAGAACAACAGTCAGTAGTTACAGAGGTCCTCAGTGGTTCATGGAGAAAAAAAATAGGGATGAGTCTTTTTTTATTGAAGTACAGTTGATGTACAATATTATATAAGTTACAGGTGTACAGTATAGTGACTCACGAATTTTAAAGGTTTTACTCCATTTATAGCTATTATAGAATGTTGGTTGTATTTCTTGTGTTGTACAATATATCCTTGTAGCTTATTTTATACATAATAGTCGGTACCTCTTAATCCTCTACCCCTCTGTTGCCCCTCCCCACTTCCCTCTCCCCACTGGTAACCACTAGTTTGTTCTTTATATCTGTATCTGTTTCTTTTTTGGTTATATCCACTAGTTTGTTATTGATATATTTTTTAGATTCCACATATAAGTAATATCATACAGTATTTGTCTTTCTCTGTCTGACTTATTTCACTTAGCATAAACCTCAAAGTCCATCCATGTTGTTGCAAATGGCAAAATTTCCTTCTTTTTTATGGCTGAGTAGTATTTCATTGTATATTGTACACCACATCTTCATTCATGAACTTGTTGATGGACACTTAATAGGGATGAGTCTTAATAGCAGTGCTGATGGCCGTAGAACACAGAATATGGCAAATAAAGTGAGCTTGATCATTTTGAGGGTGCTCCAATTGAAGAGCAATGGTAGAAGGAGATATTTATTGGGAAAGGAGTGTTCTAAATAAGCTGAGATTTTTAAAGGATCTACCAGAAATAAGGTGGGGAGAATGAACTATATCAGTACTGTTGACTACAGAACTAGCCTAGATTCTGACAGATACTAAATACAGAAACAAAACAAAAAAATTTTGTAGACTGGTGTTCTGAAGAAGAACAAGGATGGGATAGACACATTAATCGGCTTCTTAGAAGGATGAAAGGAAAGCAGTGAACGCTGGGGAGCTGGTCATATCAGGCTAACCTTACTTTCTTATTTGAAAAGATGACTGGGCTGCGGGAACAGAGAAGTGTGGTCCTGGCACACAGCAGATTTCAGCAGGGCATTTGACTCCTACCTGGGACACATCCTGTGGTCAATATGGAAAGAGCATATATGTTTCGAAGTGTACAGTGTGTATGTTTGGAAGTGTACGGTGTGTATGTTTGAAAAGACATTTGTACATTTTGATGACTAGTTGGAAATCAAGACAGCAAGAATGCTGATTGATCAAGTTTACCAATGCAAAGAGAGGTGCCCTAGAATTCGTGCTTGTAGGTCATCTGAAGATATAGTTGGACTACTTACGAAATATAGAGTTCCTTCCAAAACAAATTATCAGGAGATTAAAATATACTCTTTCTATTGACACAGCAAGTAAAGGCAAAGTCGAGGGGACTTGAGAAATGCTTGGCGTCCCCCCCCTGGTGGCTGGTGCCAAGTCAATCTGTAGCTGTTTATTGTCTTGAATATGTACTCAGATTAGCTGTGTAGCAGGCCATCTGCCGTCTCCTCCAGACTCAGTTGATAGGCCCTGGGAAAGGGAAATCCTGCCAAAATGCAAATAACCTACTAAACTGATAATAAAGGGAAAGATAAGGTCTGTGGGGGGATGGGGTAGGAATAAGTGACTGTCTTCTCAGCTCCTCTTTGTCTTTCTTCTGCCTATATTTCTTCCTGTTAGAGAAAGACCAGGTGTGGATCAGGAGACCCCGGTCTCATTTGGAGATGCTGGGTCAGACCCGAAGTAATGGGGCAACTAGGAGGCTCAGTTGTAAGACTACGCTTTGCAACCTCCCAAGCTAGTCTCTTCGTTCGAACTCAGCAGCTGGCTTGGTTTCCACTGGTCGGCTCGCCGAGGTGGAAGCCCTGGTCAGATTTGCGCTCTTCCAGGTGAGGGTTGTGGTCTCTGCCCCCAGGGGGCTAGCACCTGGATTCCCCAGGTTGCCTGCCGTCACATTAATTCATGAGCCCAGTCTCTTCTCCCCCCGCCCCTGCCCCCAACTGCCCTCCATGGCGTTCCCACCCAAGCATGATTCAGCTGTTCCCAACAGCAGTCTTGAGCTGACTGGACAACTGTCATTTACATGCGCCTGCTACTTTAGCTTCCAAACACTTTTATATTCACCTTCAGCTCCTTTCAATACTCACAGCCACCCCAGGAAGCTGTCACTCCTCAACTGGAATAGTAATGTTAAAGAAATTAAGGCTCCATCCCAGGAGGAGGTTGTGACCATCTAAGACCTCATAGCTAAGGAGTAGGAGACCAAAAATGCGAATGCAGATCCTATCACCAGTTCTGTCACTTTAGGGTGAGTCGTTGAGTAAAGAAGAGCTTGCCAACTCAGATGTCAGCAGGGCCTCTGCTCCTAGCAGCAAATGTGTGAAGCTGACCAGGTACCAGGCAATAGGGAGCAGTGAGGCCTGTGTCCAGCTGGAGAGCACAGGGCCATCCCAAGGGGGCTGCCGTTATTCACTGTGTGATGGTTGTACGTGCGGACTGGGCCAGCACTGCCAGCTCTTCCAAGTCTAGGCAATGCTGAGAATTCATTTTAAAATATTGACAGTGGATTCATTTCTTTTCACACTTTGTGGCTCGAACAACGATCATCCCCACAGCCCTCCAGTTTGATCAGTGGATTAAAGTAACATTCCCTGGTGAATGAGGCTTCGCTTCTTTTGAGGGTACTTGCATTTTAAAAGAGTTTGTTGAAGCAATTCATTTTCTAATTAATGCAGTCCATGGGGGAGATGTTTTTTCATCCACGTCACTACCTTCCTGAGCCTGCTTTAAGTCCCTCAGCTTCAACAAATCTTGGCTAAAGAGAGTTTGAAAATGAGATGCAGTATGCATGGCATCACCCCGCAGCTTAATCATATTGCCCCCATCCAGGGGTCTAAACTCCACAAGGTGGCTGCCCACCAGGATACAGAAGGGGAGGCTATCTAAACTTACCTTGGGGGATGCACAGAAGTCATTAAAAAAACATTTTCCAAAAATCCTTGGAAAGGGGGAAGAGGACTGTCTGAGCTGTAGTTTATAGTTTGGAACTGTTGCAAAGCAGATCCATTTTTAAATTGCAGTTGTTAATCACCCACGCCCTGTGTTTGAAGGAGGATCTTGCCACAGGAAGGGACTTGGTGTAATTCTGGGCTGAGGTAATGAGCAGACTTAATACTGGGAAAGGAGTTTAGAGGAACATAGAGTCAGCTCCAAAAAGGAAGTGTCAACCTAGCAGGAGTGATTTAAAAAATACAGGGGTTGGGGGGTTCTCTTGATATAGGGAACGCCTTAGGCCATCTTCATTTTGCATAAGCGGCACCAGTCTGCATTAGTCTCAGTGGTTCTGGGGGATATCCTGGGAACTTTAGAAACCACTGCTACCCAGGTCCAGCCTCCAAGATTAGATTTAATTGGTCCAGGTCTGGTCTAGGCACCTGCATTCTCAACAGCTCCCTGTAACTCTGGTTGAGAACGATTACTCCAGGTTTGGGGGTTTCAGACTTCACAGCATCAAAGAGCCCGGGGGGGCTTGTTAACATGGGCATTGCAACGCCTCTCCTGTCCAATGAATAAAAACCTCAGGGAGGCCCTGGACTCTTTATTTTTTAAAGACCCCAGATGATCCTTGGCTTAGGTTTTGAGCAGCCCTTTGTAAACCACCCCCTACCTTGTGGGCACCCAAGTACACGCACAGAGATGCCATTTGCAACCAATAAATAGAAATACTTTAGTGTCCCACTTTGGCAAGCACGTGAGGTGAAAATAGATCTCCTGAAACAGATGTCAGTTAAGGCACAAACGCTGTGACTGCCTAACTCTTAACTGCTGGGGAGTGGGGTCAGAGGGGGCAGTGAGGACTGGATCAGGCTGGGCTTCTGGTTAAACTCAGGCTTTCCCTATGAGAGGTCTTCCAGCCCACTGATCTTGTGTCATTTGTAGAAATGGTGCCAAACAGCTGTAAATGCAGGGCTGAGAGCTATTTGTCCCCTTGCTTTGTTCTCTTTCAGATTACAGAAAACACTTTTGACCAATAATGTAAACAAAGTTTTACTCTCTTTTGATTCAAAAAATCACCATAAAACACAACTTCAAAAACTCTGAATGTCATGATTTTATAGCTGGCAATATAATATTTGTGTTTCTGGGTCTTAAGTTGTTAGAAAAGCTTATGAAACAAAAGCAGTTTGTTTTTCCCCGCATCTGATTCTTACACCCCTCATTTTGAAGTTTGCACTGCACATTTAGTGTTGGTCTTTGCATAACTGAGTCACTTGCTAATATAATTTTTGTTGTTCTTTTGTGATAAGAGCAGAATTTCTGTGAGTTGCAGTCCAGGAGACAGAAGGTACAAACACTGCAGATCAAATATCACCTGGGCCTGTATGGACTCCTGACCTCATTTCCCTCTTGTATCTACAGGATATGCACTTCATTCTGACTGTTTAAGCCTCTCTGTCTACTAGAAACTTCCCTTCTGATTCCAACCTTGTCTAATTATTAACACTCTGAGATACTACTATTGAGTTGATCAGAAAAGGGGAGAAAACTTGGGTTTAGGACTAATTTTATTACATCTCAGAATGGCTTTGATGGAAATCTGCCATATGTATCTTTTTATATATCGTCAAGTGCTTTGCTTTAACTCCAAGGATATTACCCTCCAGTTGGGCCATGCTCTTTTCCATTCTTCTTCTTATTTTGTTACGCAAATGAACAGCCAGTTGCACATATCGTAAGTAATACAGGTTTTGCGTGCGGAGCTAGAATTCATGGGACATCTACAACCAAAGAACTTGCGTGCAGGGAGTGAAAACCCCGCTGAGCATGTCCTCTTCTCAGGAATTTCTTGAAGGAAGGGAATCATCATTTACGGCAGCCGCCCTAGGAGATTTTATTCCAAAGACTGAATTTTCTGTTCAAATGTCTGAAATACCTGATTCCCTAGATTTGGGGGACAGAAGAGGGAGAGAAATTATTCAGGAGCACATAGGGTGTTGGCTATGCGTCTCAGCGATTTTTTTTTTCATCCTAAGTGTCATTTGCCCAATTTGTTTTCCTTGCTTACATGTGGAACTGACCCCTATACGTGATGATAAGAGAAGAATAAGTAAGTAAACACTCCCAAGGTTCGAGGCTGATATAAAAGTCACTTGGTTTCAGTGAACCGGACTGGAACACGAGCCTTTTGTTTGCTGTTGAAAGTTTAGCACTTGAATTTCGGGTTGGGCTGTTCATTTCATTAAGGAAAATGTGGACACCTCATGCCAACTCCTGTTTTCCTTAGTCCCTGAGAATGGAAGGCATTGTGTATTTGGTCCACACACCAAAAAGTGAACAGTGACTTAATTGTGCCCTGGGAACAAAAGCTATTACCTGGGGACAAGATGGGAGACCCCAGCCTTCTGCTCACCCTGCTTCACTCTTTACAAAAGTCAGCGTTGCTGGGAACCCCAGAGCAAATGTTTGCATTGTGGCCACTGTTTGCGTTTGAAATTGTAACCCGTAGAGTGGTTTCTCCTGGTGCTTACAATTGAGAGGAATGTGGCAAAGTGGGGACCAGGCTTATTCGGAAGAGATCAGGCATCGGGCCCCAAGTCCCCCGACAAAGACCAGATGTCAAGCAGAAGGGGGAGACCGAAAAGGAAAAAGAGAGAGTTTGGTTCCCCCACTCAATCTGCCTCTTCCTCGCAAAAGCCCCAGTGACACACATTGAAGCTTGCATCAGTCATGTGGCTGCCCATCTGCTTGCCAGCAGTTCAACTTTGGTTAAATCTGTTTAAAAAGCACTTACGCACTGTTCAGTTATAGGCAGGCAACGAGTGTGTGCCAGTGTGAGAATTGGGGGGGCATCAGCTTTTCAGGCAGATGGTGGCAGTCCCTTGATTCTTCTGTCACACGAATATGATGACACTGTACCTCCTTGAATGGTGATGTCGGGGTAGGAAGCCTCTTTCCTCCTGAGAGTGCCTAAGGAGTTGGCTTTGCTGTTGGTTAAAGCCAGCACTTTGGTTGATGACCCCGAGTCCCAGGTCATTTTGTTTTCTTTTGCCTTTGGAGTATCGGCCAAGACTGAGATTTTGAATGTTTTTTGGTTCATTGGGAGAATGTTGACTTGCCAGGGGTTGGGAATAAAGTGTCTCAAGTAAAAAGAGTTGCTTCAGAATTTGAAATTTCTCTTCCCCCAGTGGTTCTCTTGAGTTCTGGTAAATCAAGACCAATGAATATCACAGCTAATAATAGTGGTAGCAAAAACAAAACTAGAATTTTTTTCACATTTTATACTATACCATAACATATATAAGCATTATCACTTATAATCCTTACAATAAGTGGCTCTTATTTTAAAAAATGAAACAAAATGAAAAGCAAGTATTGAGATTGGATCTCAGGACAATGGCTAAATGTGTGATGTTCTCCGTGAAGTCATGACATCATGGACCTAAGCCAGCGTTTCCCAAGCTTTGGTGTGTACATGAATCACCTGGGATCTTACTAAAATGCAGATTCCGATTCAGTAGGTGTGGGTGGGGACCGAGAATTTGCATTTCTAATGAGTGTGATGCTGCAGATCCACGGAACACTCTGAGTGGCAAGTTTCTAAGTCAGAGATTGCCAAACCTGGCTGATCATTGGAATCGCCCGGAGATTCTGGAACACATAGCTTCCCTTCCACCTTTGAGATGCTGATTCTTAAGACAACAGCCTTACTTTTATAAAATGAGCAAACTGTGGCCCTGAGATCGGCTGTGATCTGTACAAGATCACACGCGAGAATCTAGCCTCCTGGGGTCTGGAACACACTTGTTCCTCACACTACCTGTGACTTAACGTTGACTGGTATCACGTGCTGAAATGTGCACCCAAGTTCACATCTTCTTTCCTTCTTGCCGAATCTGCACAGCTGGCAAACCGCCCTGGTTGCTGGGAGGAATGGGCCTCATTTCTGCCACATGATCTGAGCTGGTCTTCCTCCTTGGACTGCGTATTGTGTGCTACACATTTCTCCCAGGTGGCACCACAACTAAGGCTCTGTCTCTGCAAGATGGAAGCACGGCTCCCTGAAGAGCCGGTGACACTTGAGTTCTGTCCTTGCACACAGCCATTTATTAATACGACGTCAGGAGGTGATGTGAGGAGGACAGGGGGCTGGTGCTGGGGCAGTGGGGATAAGTGGCTCTGAAGGAGGTGTGGTGTGTTTGCAGAGGCGAACAGCACAGCTGGGGGCTTCGCCGGCATGGCTGCGTCATTGCTGCCCATCCCTGACCAGGAAGGCTCAGACTTCTGGAAGTGCTCCCAGCTCTAGCCAGCACCTTAGGTAAGTGTCCTGTGGCCTCAGGACCTTCACTAGTCACTTCTGCACAGCTTCAATCTCCCTAAGTGTCCAGGAACTCAGTAAGCTTATGAAATGGTCCTACAGGATTCACTTCTCTATGACTCTAACCCAAGCTGACCCTTGATCATTCGGAGTTTTGAAGATATTTTCATTACTGAATATTTGTTAGGATTAGTTTTGGCTGCTTGGGTTTGACAGAAAACCCAAAATAATAACGGCTTAAAGAAAATAGGACTTTATTTCTATCTTGTGTAAGAGTCCAGAGCTGCTGTGGCAGCTCTGTAGTATCAAGCACTTTGCCTTCTTTTATGATGTCACTCTGCCAATATGGCTGCACATGCTTCAGCCATCACATCTTCATTCCATCCAGCAAGAAGAAAGAAGGGCATGCCCTTTCTCATGAAGGACATTCCTTGACTATTGCACCCAATACTTCTGCTCACATCCTGTTCACCAGAATGTAGTTACATGGCCACAGCTAGGTAGTTACATGGCCACAAGAAAGGCTAGGAAATGTAGTCTTTATATCAAGGTGGCCTGATTATCAGCTGAAAATTGATAATTCTAGGACTCAAGACAAAGGAAAGATCAAATATTAGGATAGACAACTGGCCATGCCTCACCAAGGTCTTAAGGTCATTTTCAAACCCAAGTAGTGTTTGAATTAGAACCAGATTTTCAGATTGTTGCTTCCAAGCCACTTTATATACCACAGGAGGTTTGAGGTTATGCTGGATCTCTTAGGCATTCCTCCAAGAGGAGCCAGAGCTGGCCATTATACTTTTATTCAATTAATTATGATTTAATAATTTAATTAATTAAGGCTGATGTGGAATGCAGATTTAAGGAGACCGTTGCTGGCAGTAATCAAAGCTTTAAGGCAGAAGGCAAGACTCGTAGATTGATAGCATTTCCCCTGATGCCGTCTTCAGCTTGCTGGAACTGCTTGTTCGTATGTTTGGAGCTGGGCAAAAAGATTAACTATAACCACGGAAAGAAGAGAAAAATGGGCCAAGTCTTAGCACCAGAAGGGATGGTTGTTTTGAGTCAGCATTGGGTGCTTTCTGGAGCATGATAGAACCTGTGAATCTTAAGGAGTGTCTGGGTCCTGAGATCCTTATTTTGTAAAATGAAAGCCCAGATCTAGAAGTACCTGGGATGTCAGTCTTCATGGGGGTTTCAAAGAAGCAGTTTAAGGAGTGGCATCCATATTATTTGAACATTGATAGTTAAATAGATTTCCTCAGATAGTATACGACTGAGTGGGCCATTCTGTGTTTTTTCTAGAATGTTCTGCCTTGTTCTTAGAAAATACCTAGGATAACTTCTGTATAGCCCATAAATGGATGTTAACACCTCACTTCCCCCCCACCCCTCTTTTTGCCTAACAGCAAAGACAAAGTTTTCTCTTTAGAAGAGAATGGCCAAGAGAGGTGGGGAAATAATAAATTTCTTCAACCGAATCATTCCAAACAGTTGGAACAAAGCAATCCTCACACAGGTAATAAGGAGCTCCCCTGACAAGTGGAATCTAGAGCAGAACAGAAGGTGTGGGTAGACCTGGCCATGCCTTGCAGGGGGAGGCTGTGAATATAGTTACCTCCTGAAACCAAAGTAGACAAATCACACGTCTTTTACAGATGCTTCCCATGACTTGAAGGTTTGCTTTTACCGACTACTCGGGATGTCTGCTTTAGTGTAATCCTCTTTAACATCAGTGTCCAGTGTATTCCAAACTTCAGTGGATTTTGATGGGCTCATTCTTCACAGACATACACATGGAAAATACGTTTGAATTTATGCTAAAGGCAGGCTGAGCAGATGTTTTCTTATACTGAATGCATTGCTGCTTTCCTGTACTAATAACTGTAAGAATTTAAAAACAGCATAATGAACTCATACATTTGCTCCTGCATTTTCCCCATGTTATATAGGTCATGACTTTTCAGGCAGCATGATACTTGCTTAGAGGAAAGGTTTTATCTAGTAAAATGTGTGTATGTTCTCCGAGGGAGAAAAGCCAGAACTTGGGCATCTGACAAGCCTTGGTTGCATCTCGGCCTCACCCTTCACTAGCTACCCATCCGTGGCAAATGACCCTGTTTCCCTGGATCTCAGTTTTCGTTTTCCTATGGTAGAGATGGCCGTGCCTCCTCACAGGAGGATGGAATGAGCTCTAGAGGATGTGAAGGGTCCAGCCCAGTGCCCAGTTCCCTGCAGCTGCTTAGTGAATGGGCATTTTCTTTCTTTGTCTTGATTTTCTGGACCTTTGCCTTCTTTGGAAAAAAAACCCTGCCGGTCAGTGTTTAGAGGAAGAAATAATAATCTGGTTTGTCACTAAAATTTATCTGAGAATCTGCTATGGGACTCAAGGTCCCTGGGGCAAATCCAAGAAGCTCTTGCTCTACATCAGTAGCTCTTGAAGTGTGGTCCTCAGCTCCACAGTATCATTGCCTGGGAAATCATCAGAAATGCAGATTCTCAGGCCCAACCGCAGACTTGTCAGTTGGGAACTCTGGGAGTAGAGCCCAGCAATCTGCGTTTTAACCAGACTTCTGGGTGATTTGAATGTATACTAACATTTGAGAACCACTCCTCTCTACATCTGGGTTCTCGGACCTTGCTGGACCTGAGAATTCCGAGGTGCATTTTTATTTATTTTTATTAGATTAAATTATTTATTTATTTATGGCTGCGTTGGGTCTTTGTTGCTGCGCACAGGCTTTCTCTAGTTGTGGCGAGCGGGGGCTACTCTTCGTTGCAGTGCACAGGCTTCTCATTGCAGTGCCTTCTCTTGTTGCAGAGCACGGGCTCTAGGCACACGGGCTTCAGTAGTTGTGGCATGCGGGCTTCAGTAGTTGTGGCTCGCGGGCTCTAGAGCACAGGCTCAGTAGTTGTGGCGCACAGGTTTAGTTGCTCCGTGGCATGTGGGATCTTCCCGGACCAGGGCTCGAACCCGTGTCCCCTGCATTGGCAGGCAGATTCTTAACCACTGTGCCACCGGGGAAGCACCACCCCCCACCCCCGGCCCCAAGGTGCATTTTTAAATACCTGCGCCTGGGCCCTGATCCCAGAGATTGTGATGCTGGGAGTCTGGGGTGGAACCCAGACATGGGGATTTTTTAAAGGCTCCCAGGTGATTCCATTGTGTGCCAGGATTAAAAAATTTCTGCTCTACAGAGTTTCCGCCTCGTCTTCTCTCTTTCTCCTTCCCTCTTCCCGTCCCCACCTCCTCTTCTCTCCTCCTTCATCTACTCTTTGGGGTGGGATGCTGGAATTAGGGCGAGAATTGTAACATGAGCTCAGAGGGGCTCACAGGGAGTGGGTGAGATGCTACCCACAGACCACAGAAAATTTCCATTGCCTTTGCCTCATTCCTACAGCCCTCTGCTATCTTTTGATGGAAGTCTTCTGATTTTAAATGTACCACATGCTCGTGTAGGAAGTTTGAAAAAACCTGGGAAACTTTGAAGGAGAAAATGGAAATACCCCATAATCCTATTCCTCCAGGGATCCCATTAAATGTTAACATTTTGCTGTATTAGCCTCCAGTCTTGCACTTATATGTCATGTTTAATATGAAAATAAGATCGTATGTATAGTTGCATATCTTGCTTTTTAACCTAACATTATATTATGATAATTTTGTATGATATTCTTTGAATTTCAAAGCCAGCATCAAATTGCACTTTGTGGATTTGTTGTAATTGGCTCAGCCATTTCACTCTGGTTAATTCCATTCTTTTTTTTCCAGGATAAGTTCAAATATCCTTGTAAATAAGTCCTTGTTTCTCTGATTAGTTCCTTAGGATAGATTCCTAGAAGTAGACTCACTGAGCCAAAAGTTAAACTTTAAAAGTTCTTGTTACCTAGTGCTAAATTCGTTTCCCAAAAGGGCTGTGCTTTTCACTGCTACTCTCTGAAAGTGTTCTGTTTGCTTGTACTTTTGCTAACATTGGTTATTATCTAAACAAACAAAACAAACAAACAAAACTTGTCATTTTGCTGAGGCAGGTGGTCGTGTTCTTGCTGTCTAGCAGCTTTCTGTGGACATGGTCACAGATTTCTAAACACGTGTCTTATCTTCCTTTCGTTCATCTTTTGGATCATGTTTATCTTTTAACGTCTGACAGCACTGGTTTGGGAATTTTCATCTTATCTTGGGATTTGAGACCATCTGGAATTTCCAACTCTGCTCTCTTATAGCTCCATCCTCACTGTATCTGGGCTTCATCTTCACTGCCTTTGTACCTTTGAACCCATTGATGCCATGCACACCAGCTTACCAGGAAGACACTTAGGACAGTACCCTCAACAGACCCTTAATAAGTGCTCTGAGATATGACAGCAAAGGACATACATCAGATTACAGTCAAAGTTAAATTATTGTAGATCATCAACCAAGGTGTAAGTCATCTAATGCAGAAGGACACTGCATCTGCACCCAACACACACACACACACACACACACACACACACACACACCTTCAGGTGCATTTCTGTAGTGCATCACGTAGGGAAGTCTTTTAAGGACCCTCAACTGAAAGAATCAGAGAATTCATTTTCTTGGCCTTCCTTGACAAATGATATTTGCTTGAAGCACCAAATAACTTATAATTGTAGACTTCCCTTTTAAACTGAATGTGCCTTGCTTCAGTGAAGGAAGAGGTCGAGAACATTTCCACTATCCACACTTAACATTGTGCAGCCATCCCAAATTGTAACAATGGCTAAGGCGATGTAGATAAAACCAAGATAACTTGCCTTTAGGTTTGGGACCTCCTAGGAAAGTCTCTGTGCTGGAAGGGTGCTGGTGAAGTCATAAATCATCATTGCTCTAATTCATGAAGCTTCCAGCACCTTCACATCCTAGGTGCTCTACTTTTGGAAATGTAGACAACTACCTGCCAGCTTGAATTCAAGCTTAGAGCATCTGCAGTCTGGGAAGAATAACAGAGGCCCAGCTGTTGGTGAATTTCAAGAACTTCACATTATTTGAGAGGTGCGGAAGTTCAGGAGAGACAAGGGCAGGAAGGATTGAACTCTTCTATTCCAGGGTCAAGGCCACAGGTTTACACATTCTCTTCTATTTGTCTGCAAAGGGATTCCTCTTTTTCAGTTTAGGGAAATCAGATAACTGATGCTGCAGAAACAGACTGATGGCCTTATTTTTATCCCAAAGGCTCCTGGATGTCTTCTGTCCTATCCATCCACCCATCCATACATCTACCTACCCACCCATTCAGCCAGCCAGCCAGCCAGCCTTCCACCCATCTACCCACCTACCCATCCATCCATCCACCTACGTACCCATTCAGCCAGCCAGCTACCCACCCAGCCAGCCAGCCACTCAGCCAGCGAGTCAGCAGCCACCCATCTATCCATCCACCCACCACCCATCCACCCACTCACCCATCCACCCATTCATCCACCCATACATCCATCCACCCATCTATCTTTCCAATACAGATTTATCGAACACCTACTACTAGAAAGCAGCCACTGTGGTCCATGGTCTTCTGAAGCACCGCAATACTGTAAAACACGAGTGTGTGCTATGTATCCAGAGGCCTAGGAGTGGCCTGGTGTGGACTCACTGGCATATGCAGATTTTTTTTCACTTAAACTGGACATTATGACAAAAAAATAGAAAATTAGCCAATTATAAGGCCTAATCTATTCAAAGACAGTAGTTACTGCATGTAAATAGTGATTGAAGGGGCAGGCGGGGAGCAGCTTTAACTGTGGGTAAGAGAACCTCCAGGTTATAGATAGAACTGCCCAGTCTGCTCCTTCTTCCCGACAATTCCTTTTAGTTCCTAATTTAAAAAATAAATAAGTAAGAAGGTCTGTGGTTATGTTTAGCTCATTTTACAGGTGTGGTAGGCTTGGATAATGGCCCGCAATGATGTCCTCCTCCTAATCCCTGGAACCTGGTAAAGGGGACTTTGCAGAGATGGCAGTAGGAAACTAACATGGGGGGTGGGGTGTTCCAGTGCAGAAGCAATCTCAAATATTTTGTCCGCATAAGTATACTTTACTTTTTTATACTACATATCTTGGTTTGGGGTTTGAAAGGTACAATCTCCACAGCAGATTACACAGGAATGAATTCTATCCTCCATCCCTTTATCTTGGGAGGAATTTTTTGCTCCGAAGTTTAGTTTGTTGGATATTATTGGCACTTACTGTATACAAGGCTAACATAAGAGTAACTACACAGGTTGATACCTGCTCTTGCTTTGCATGACTTTACCAACTGCTCTAAGACTCCCTTCATCTCAGCCCTCTGTGGTGTCCCAGTAGTGATCTGATTGCCCCATAAACGTAGCACATGTATGGCTCTCCCAGGTAGGACTGCAAAGTTAAACTTCTGAAGAGGATTTTGGAAGTGTTAGGGAGAAGCAGTACTCAGAGTATGGTTCCAACAGTGCGTGAGGACAGGTAATATGAACACATCATCATTATTTCAGTGTGTGGCCTTTATACAACTTGGTGTTGACTCTACTGTAAAATGGAGATGACACAGACCTCTGTGGGATGCTATCCTCACTCCCCCTACTACAAAGTCAGCGGAGAGGTAGAACTACCATATGACCCAGCAATCCCACTACTGGGCATGTACCCTGAGAAAACCATAATTCAAAAAGATACATGCACCCCAATGTTCATTGCAGTGCTATTTACAATAGCCAGGACATGGAAACAACCTAAATGTCCATCAACAGAGGAATTGATAAAGAAGATGTGCTACATATATACAATGGAATATTACTCAGCCATAAAAAGGAATGGAAATTGGGTCATTTGTAGAGATGTGGATGGACCTAGAGACTGTCATACAGAGTGAAGTAAGTCAGAAAAACAAATATTGTATATTAATGGATATATATGGAATCTGAAAACATTGGTATAGACAGAGAAGAAATAGAGACATAGATGTAGAGAACAAATGTATGGATACCAAGAGGGAAAGGGAGGGGTGGGATGAATTGGGAGATTGGGATTGACATATAAACACTATTGATACTATGTATAAAATAGATAACTAATGAGAACCTGCTGTACAGCACAGGGAACTCTACTCAGTGCTCTGTGGTGACCTAAATGGGAAGGAAATCCAAAACAGAGGGGATATATGTATACGTATAGCTGACTCACTTTGCTGTACAGTAGAAACTAACACAACATTGTAAAGCAACTATACTCCAATAAACTTTTTTTTTAAAAAAGCAAAGTCAGCAGAGAAGGACTGTGTGCCCCAGTCAGAGGTGACCTCTCTGAGTGGTCTCTCTACCCACTCAGTCTCCTTGACCACTTTTAGACTCATCATCTAAAACCACGATGCAGGCTGTTTCACTCAGCTGTTCAGACCAGCCTCCAAAAACATAGCTTCCTTGCACACCAACTGTAATCCTTAAATTGCATAGTTTTTGTGCCTTTGTTTTCATTTTTCCTTCTGAGGGGAGGAGTGGGGAATGGCAGTGAGTGGTGGGAGTTACCTTAATCTGTCATTAAAGCTCTTCTGTCTGTAGGCAGATAGACTCAGCTTTGCCAGAGCACAAATCGTGATGATGGAAACAAGCTGTGACTTTTAAAAAAACTTAGCTAATTTTTTTTTTGGGGGGGTGGTACGCGGGCCCCTCACTGTTGTGGCCTCTCCCGTTGCGGAGCCCAGGCTCCGGACGCGCAGGGTCAGCGGCATGTGGGATCTTCCTGGACCGGGGCATGAACCCGTGTCCCCTGCATCAGCAAGTGGACTCTCAACCACTGCGCCACCAGGGAAGCCCTTAGCTAATTTTACTTAAACAATATTCTGCAATCAAAATGGATTTTAAATTATGTAGTTATCCTTATCAATAATAAATAAGCTGATTCCAGGTCCTGTGCTTTCAGAGGTGTTTAAGCCCATTTCCGTTTTGAGATTCACATGTTATTTATGGCTAGGTCAGGGTGGAAATCAGAAGTTGATTCTTCTCCCAATTCCCTCTTGGCCATGTGGACAGTAAGCTGTTGTGAGTCAAAAGCAATGTGCTCACATGACCAGCCTACAAAACAGAGCCAGCCTTAAAACCTGCCTGACTGAACCAGTTTGGAAACTTGGAGAAACTTCCCACAGGGGTAGAGGGTCGTGGCCAGGGAACAAACCAGCAATTCATCTTATGCCCTTCACCTGGAGTAGATCATGTGCCCGGAGGTCATATGTATTTTTCAACATTTCTTCCATCTCATTTTCTTTCATTTGAAACTCTGGGCTTAATGTAATAAGAAAATGTAACTGAAATTTTGAACAGGGCCTCACATATAGAGTTCAGTATTCTACCAAAAAATGACTAAACTTTTCAAAAGAAAACTAATTTAGAAGGCCTTCAAAGCTATACACTTAAAACAATCAACTTTATGTTTTCAACGAAGATAGATTTTGTGTTCTGCTGGAATGTGGCCCCTTACCAGGTACGTCCTTCTCCTCTGATTCCCTTCTTAATGAGCTAGAGTATCTAGCGAGATCTGAATGAAGTGTACACAAAGTAAAACTGAAAGAATTGCTACAATCTTGGCAGCTTTTCTGACTGTACCAAATAATTTAAAGCAAAGTGAAGTTGGAGGTATATATGAGTCAGCTCAGGCAGCCATAACAAAATTCCATAGACTGGATGGCTTAAACAACAGAGATGTATTTTCTCATAGTTCTGGAGGCTGGAGGTCCAAGAATAGGGTACAGCATGGTTGGATTCTGGTGAGAACTTTCTTCCTGGCTTGAAGATGGCTGCCTTCTTGCTGTGTCTCTTCTTACAAGGGCACTAATCCCACCATGAGGGCCCCACCCTCATGACCTCATCTAAACTTACTTCTCTCCCAAAGGTTCCAAATTCCACCTCCAAATATCAACATACTGGAAGTTAGGGCTTCAACATATGAATTGGGGGGGACACAAACATTCAACCCTTAATGCGGTGAAATGAGTTAAAAGGCTGGACGTGTCATGAAGAAAACAGTAGAGAAACAACAGTCATTAGAGTTTCTGGGACTATAACCTTCTGGGGCCCAGTAACGGTT
This sequence comes from Monodon monoceros, assembly GCF_005190385.1. Taxonomy (NCBI): domain Eukaryota; kingdom Metazoa; phylum Chordata; class Mammalia; order Artiodactyla; family Monodontidae; genus Monodon; species Monodon monoceros. The sequence continues at coordinate 28,649,213 of NW_021703782.1, read as the reverse complement.
GACATTCAGTGACAGTCTTCACTGCTCTTCAGTGTAACGGAAGTATGAGTCCTTAAAATGTCGTCAGGAGTGGCTGGCAAGTTTGTTGAGACTGACATTCTACTTCAGTTGCTTCTCCCTAAATGGGGAGAAAGAGTCCTAGAGATGTAATTCTCAGCCAGGCAAGGGAAGAATAACATTTCATTGTTACAGATTCCCCCCTTTTGTGATATTTTAGGAGAAAAAAACTCCCACCAAACTGTGCCCGACACACAGACGGTGCTCAAGAAGTGTTCACTGAGTGAGTGAATGTATGCATGCAAGTAACAATCACCTGGAATTCAGGCAGGGACCCCAGTTTTTCTCAGCATATTTAAACTTGCCATCTGGCAGGAACGCTAAGCACACTGTACATAAATGCCTACGGCAGATTTAGTCTTATGACTTTCCCAAGCAAGGGGAAATAATGGATGTCAATACTGTGATCTCTCACAAGTGAGAGAGAAATGAATCAGACCTGTGTTTGAGAAATATGGTGCATAGAGAGGGCAGATGTCAGTGAACATGAAAATCCGGGCTTGCAGGCTTCCGTTTCACCCCTCCCCTGCCATCCTGTCAGCAGCATTAACCTCCCTGTGGATGATGATATAACCATTACCCTGTCTCCTACTTCCTTTGACCCCCTCGTTTCCAGTATCCTTTTCCTCTGCTTCATGGTGTCACCAGAGACTCTACCAATATCTCCATTTCCAAGCAGGCCTTCTCACAGCACCTCCCCCACTGGCCAGCCCACCCCTTACACCATAGATACGCTTTGGCCTCCTTGGAAACTTGCAGTCATCCGCCACTTTTCCATATCCATCACCATTCTTCTCTACTTTAGTCCTTGGGTAGGAGAAGGGGGTAGCTGAAATAAATAAGATCATATCCAAAATCAATTTACCGAATAGGGTCAAACTTTTAAAGTTAGCTGAATCATAATCTCTGTGTTTCTCACTGGGGTGGATGTATTTTTGTAGCCTCATGTAGTATGCTGCTTAGAAATCTTGACGTTTGCCTTTTTGGAGCCATAAGATTGTCTACACCAAACAGTGGTTCATGATAGCAGGAATTTGCTAGAGAAGGCTGTACAGAGTCTTAGTAAATGCCTTCAAATGCATAAAAGTTGGTTAAAGCACGCAGGTTGTCCAGTTGACTCCTGTACTCTAAACAGCAGTGTAGGGCTTCCCTGGTGGCGCAGTTGGATGAGAGTCCGCCTGCCGATGCAGGGGACGCGGGTTCGTGCCTCGGTCCGGGAAGATCCCGCATGCCGCAGGGCGGCTGGGCCCGTGAGCCATGGCCGCTGGGCCTGCGCGTCCGGAGCCTGTGCTCCGCAACGGGAGAGGCCACAACAGTGAGAGGCCCGCGTACCACAAAAAAAAAAAAAAAAAAAGCAGTGTACGCTTACAAAGAAGACTATCTTAGGGCACATAAATGAAGAATTGAAAACGTATTCACATAATTTTAAGAAGAATATCCAGAGTACCTGGTCTGGGTTGTCAAGAGAATGTTGGTCTCTATTATTCTTCTAATAAGGTCAGCGGTAATATCTTTATCTTCCAATGGTTAATGTGTTAAATTAGCAATGGTTCACCTCCTAGGGCTTTCACAAGTATCCTTTCCACCTCCCTTCTGTAAATAAAATAATCACGCTATGTCCCAGTTTTATATTATGGCTATAAAATTAGCCTGAAGCGGTGCTGTGTGACACAGTAGCCACCAGCCACTTGTAGCCATAGAGCCCTTGGAGTGTGGCAGTCCCAACTGAGGTGCGCTGTGGGTGTCAAGCACACACTGGAGCTCAAGCACCCAAGAAAGGGTAAAATAAGTCATAATAATTTTTAATTCTTGATCACATGTTGAAATTATAACGTTTTGATATGTTGAGATAAATAAAGTATATTATTAAAGTTAATTATAACTGTTTCTTTTTACTTTTCTTAATGTAGCTACTCAAAAATTTTATATTGCACATGGGGTTTGCATTTGTGGCTTGTATTATATTTCTGTTGGACAGCTCTGTCTTAAATAAGTCATGTTTTAATTTATAAATGTTTATTGCTTAAAATTTATATTTATGTCCTAATTAGGAAGATTACATATTTATTAATAACTATGTAAATATATAAATCTTATATAAATATATAAGATTACATATTTGTAATTCAATTACTATAGGAAAAAACTATTAGATACATTTCTGGACAAATTAATTGACACTGGGACTTAAATAGATTAATGTAAATTGAATTGACCTTAATATAGTTAAATTGCAAGCTTTTAAAGCTTTTCTTATGTGAAATTTTATTCTAAGTATGTTTGCTTAAGAGAGGTTAGAATTCTGGAACTAGTGCAAAGTTCAGTTCCGTTTGCTTTGCCCTGAACCACAAATATTAACTCTTCTGAACCAGTTATATAGTGACATGACACCCAGAATTTTTAAAGTTAATTCAACGTCCTAAAAGTCATTTTCTTCAGTTTGTTTACATATGTCTTTATCATATCCCGTGGACCTAACAATGAAAAACATCTAACATTTTCTTTAATTGGGTTAGTGAATCAAAAATTAACAAGAGAAGCTTGGAATGCCAAGGCCCAAGGCTAAACAAATTAATTCATCCACCCATTCAGCAAACATTTGCTGAGAGGAAGAGGGATATGAGGTGTCCTAGCAGGGTTGGAACTCCTCTTCTCCCTCACCATGTAAGGGTCAGGGATTTGTAGACAGACCCAAAGACATAGATTCAAAAGCACACGGTATGTTCTGGTAGCTACAGGTTGCCGAGTTCATCGCTATCGGGTTTATAGGGACAGAGTTACAGCTAGCTCCCAGGCATGAAGCTTTCCTCAGTGTTCCCTGTCTTCATGGCAGATAGATGATAATATTTCACATTTATGTTATTAATAATGGAAGAAAAAACAAGGCCAGATCTTTCTCTACTCCCTTTCTATATTTAATTTTTTAATGCTTTGTTTACCTACACAGAGCGTGTCTGTGCGTTAGAAAATGTTAATCTTATTTTTCTTGTGCATGATAAATGTTGGTCTTGAATGATCAAAGTCACAATTGTTAGCTTGAGAAATTTGAGGCTTCTTTGAACATAGGTAAACTCGAGTTAGAAACAGCCTCAAACAGCCTCAGTTAGAGTCTTTCCTCCATGGCTGTCCAAGAGATGGACCTATAATTGTCCCAGGGTGAGGTTGCCCCACAGAATTTGACCATCCAGTCACTCCTGAGGCCATGGGGACAGAAAGATGTCAGAATGATTTTAGTCAAGGACCCAAGGTGTGAAAATTGGCCACTTTTGTTCTCATGCTTTCTGTCTCTTCACCCTGAATATTTCAGTATTTCATAAGTCCAAGTGATTAGCACCTTCCCCACATGCCAAGGTGTTCTGAAGCCATCAGCCTTCATGGGAGATCCACTCAGCAGCCCGCGCTCAAGACAGCGTCTCCAGAACAGGGTGAAAAAGAAATTGCATAAATTTTTCCTTCTCTTATTTCTCTAGTAAGACAGTGTAAGAGCCTTGACATGTGTCTAAGTGATGCAGATGGTTTTAAGCAACAATATACAATAATAGCACAGGTTTTTCCCACTACCCAAAAGTAGAGCATTCCTATGAAGCCTCTCCTAAGCTGAAATAGCATAAAGTGAAGAGTATCCCCCGCTTTCCAAAAGTTCATTTTATACCACTTTGCTTTTATGAAAAACCTACATTAGTACCTGTTTTTGCTAACTGCAAGAAATCCAAAGAGTAACAGAAATGTGTTTTTTTTTTTCATAAAAGTAAAAATTCTCTTTTCTCCTTAATGCTCTCGTCATGCAGCTTGTAAGTGGCAAGGCCAGGATTCGAAACCAGGCCCTCTCTTTCCAAAGTTCGAGATACATGATGTCATGCAGATCTGTCTGTCTAGATATTTATTTTAAGTTTTCATTTTGGAAGACTTGAATGGGCTGTTTCTAAATCCTGCTTAAAAGAATTCTTTCCTTCCCTTGTCATCCCCTATTAGAGACTGACCTGAACTTATTAGGGAATCGTTGGACATGGACACAGAGGTTTTATTCCCAGCTGTGATATCACTTAAATATTTCCAATTATTAACATTGTATTTGTGTGATAGTATGGAGTGTATAAAACACAATCACATCTTTTTACTGCCTTTTAGTCTTACAACAGTCCTATAAGCTAAGCATCTTTAATCTCAGTTGTGTGTGTGTGTTTTTTAATTTCCCAAATGACCATGCTAAGGCTCAGGAAGGGTACTAAAGTATCAGCGTTCCCGCTGTTGCTAGATGGGAGAGTGCGGTCAGCTGCCTCCTGGCTGAGCTCTCTTCCCCCCCCCCCCACAATGCATTTCCACTCAGGTTGTTAATACTGTCTGTCATTTTGGAGAGTTAATCTCAAGGTGCAGATGTATAAAATGTATTTCCAAATAGAGTCTAGAGAAGTTGATGGAAATATGGATTTGATTTTGAGTTTCAGTCTGGGAAGATCATTAATATAACAGAGATTCAGAAAATGCGTGAAGAAAAAATAGTGTCATAGGATTTCAGGTATACTCAATAATATGTTTTCTTTTAGTTAAGTGAGGAGTATAGCAAGCCAGAGTCTTGATTTCTGCAGCCCCTAGAAACAGAGCATCTTAAGGTTGGAAGGAATTTAAGAGACCATCGTCCAACCTCCCACTCATTCCTGGCTGATGGCCTGATTCCTCTTGACAACTTTTCAGATAGTGACAGTTCTTATGACCAGAAGCAAAACCTCCCTATTGTCCTTGTCCTCCCCCGACTGCCACCTACACTGCCAGCGTCTTTCCTACCAAGTGCAAGTGCCCAGCAGGAGGCCCAGGCTTGCGCTGAGAGCAGGAGCAGTGCACCCCTTCAGCACACTGGGACCGAGTGCACGGTATGGACAGTGAGGTTACACTGTGCTTGTGTCATGTGTGGTCAGGTAGAACCATCGTCTGTTTTCTATAAGAACTGCTGTCCTGTGAGGTTCATTTCCTTGAACTTAACTTTAGGGATATCTATTTCTCTTATGAATTTTATTATTCAGCCTGTTGGGATAATTTAGACTCTAGGTTCTGTCAGTAAATACAGCCATTACTTTTAGACTAGTTATTTTAAAATGTGGTAAGTATGCGTTCATCTGATACTCTGAAAAATGTCTAGAACAGTGCTAAACTCGAGAGTCTTATGGCCTGCCAAAATCCGCCACATGGTGATTCACCATTTCAGCTACAAAAATATCATGAAAAATTATGTCACAGGCCCTGCTGAAATCAAAACATTTTCTTGTCTGTAGCATTTCCCATTTCTGCTTGTCTTATAACCCAGTTGGGACAGTGGGAAAGTTCTTGCTGGTTATGCTATTGATCACTTGCTGTTTTTAATTCATCTGAACGATAACTGATCCTCAGTTTTTGCTGGGTACTAATAACAAGCTAATTGATCTTAGGTAGGGATCCAGTGGGTCCTCTTTTGAACATCAGTTCAGCATCACTCCTTAACATTTGTCCGAGATTACCAGCAATAGAGATTGCTTCTGCCACACTGAGGTTTAACTTTCCCAGACCTGTAGATTGGAATTTCTTTTATTTGTCAAGCCAGACAATCTTTTACCATGTCTTTTCTAAACTCAAGCTAGTCAGCATATAAATTTAGGGTGACCTGTAAGGTGATTGAGTCAACATGTATTAATTCCAAAATTGTACTGAATGCACCATGTTGGTCTCTTGGTACTCAGTAGTGGTGTCAGTTTTCAGGAAGGATCCTATATACAAATGTGATATAAACAATATTTTAGAAGTTAATATACTGGTAGATCACTATGAAGGGGATTAAAATTCAGACTCTATAATAGACGATTCTTCTAGTGTTACTTCTTTGTGGTTCTAAATGTCATAAATAGTGGTGTATCTCTCATGGTTGCCTAACAGGTCACAGAGTAGCTAGAAAAATGGGTTCTACTTTTGTGCCATTCACTTGCCTGTTAAGTGGAAAGTTAGTTCCAAATTGTGTATATTGGACTTCTACAGCCACTGTCACCATGAAGCCACCTAGCCACACTTGAGTCCAGCTGCCCTCCCTTCTCAAGTTGCTCTAGAACCCCCAGAAGTCAGCCCCTAGACCGTAAGGCCTAAACAAGTGTCCTGGAGTGTTGCACGTAATCTCTGGTGTGCCCGCCTAGGGCATCACGAGTGTGTTTATTCCCGTTAGATTGTCCGCTGCTCCAGGCCTATAGCCATGTTTCCTTTGGGCCTCATTACCTGCCCGGAAGTTGTGGATCTTTTTTTTTTTTTTTTAATATTCTTTTTTTCCTTTTTTTTTTTAAACCCCACATTTATTTATTTATTTTTGGCTGTGTTGGGTCTTCGTTTCTGTGCAAGGGCTTTCTCTAGTTGTGGCAAGCGGGGGCTGCTCTTCATCACAGTGTGCGGGCCTCTCACTATCGCGGCCTCTCTTGTTGCGGAGCACAGGCTCCACACGCACAGGCTCAGTAGTTGTGGCTCACGGGCCTAGTTGCTCCGTGGCGTGTGGGATCTTCCCAGACCAGGGCTCGAACCCATGTCCCCTGCATTAGCAGGCAGACTCTCAACCACTGCGCCACCAGGGAAGCCCGAAGTTGTGGATCTTGAAAGCAAGTAGCCTGGCCCAGGTGTTTCTACGAAACTGCAGATAAGCACAGGCTCTTGATCAGGTGACAAGACAGTGTAGACCTTCCGAGGAGGTGTTCCGGCAGCCTCACTCAGCTCTGTGGAGTCCAAGGCCATCAGTGGGGCAGGGGTGGGGTCGCAGAGACCTTCAGTGCCCCGCACTGCCGATGAGGAAGCGGGAGAAGGGTTTCTCACCTGCACCTCTTCAGGGGCCGTTCCAGAAGTTTCCAGCAGACAAAGCTTCTGAAGCCCCTGCGCACGATCACTCTGAGTCTCCCTGAATGCAGGTTCCACATTTGCTTAGGAAGCGACATGTCACGAAAAGGCCTTGGGGTTTGAAACCCCTGCTTCGGGAAGAATCACTTTCATACCTCATACACGTGAATTATTTTTCGTTTTCTTTTATGTTTGACCTAAGACCTGATAAGGGACACCTGCTCCTCAGAAGTCTCCCTTCCCGGGAGAAGAAACGTCATCCGTGTGTTAGGGCTCTGGGCTGGGCTGTTTACAGCCCTCCCGGCCTCCAGCGATAAGCTTCATGTTTGCTCTGGTCGGGGCGCAGGGGTGAGGTCAGCCCACGTGGCAGGCTTCCAGGGAGTTCTGCTTCCATTGAGGGAATACTCAGCCTTCCCGGGAGGTCTGGTTTCTCTTTAACTTATCATCTTTCAGTTTTATCTGCGTGGCTCTCTCTTCAGGTAACTCCAGCAGTGAATTTCCCTGCCAGGCTCTCCTTGCCTGGCCTGAAGTGACCCCCTCGGTCCTCTACCTGTTTTCTCCTCTCCCCAGACTTCCTCTGGGAGGTGAGTCCCCTCCTGATTCAGAGCCAAGGTGACAGGTCCATAGACATCATGGGAAAGGGCTTGGCCAAGAGCGCTGTGAAAGGACACCTCCCAGCTAGGCTGATGGCCAGACAGCAATTGGCTGCCTCATTGAGACCTGGGCCTGCGACTTCTGCTGCCCCAGAGAAGGCAAACCCTCAGGAAGCCACTGCCCCACCTGTATTCAGTGTCCAGAGCCAGACAGGCTCGTGAGCAGTGTCTCCAAAGAGCATCGGTCTATGGCTGCACTAAAAGCCATGTAATGCCAAGCGTATTTGAATTTCTGTCAAGTCACTCAAGTCCAAACTCTTCACTAATATAGACCCGACTTCCTGGAATAAGATAGAGCTGATTCTTCCCATGACAAAGTGTGACAGAGGGTCCCAAACCTGCTCATGAAAACACGCAGGCAAATAGTATTTCTACCTAAACTGAGAGGGAAGACATGAAAATAGTCAAACATCTTTGTTCAGCACCTCGAATGCTCCAGAACTGGGCAGAGTACATATGGGAGGGCGGGGGTCATCCCACAGTTCCTATAAGTTACATTTAGTCTATGCAACTCCAGTATTTGCGCAATTACAACCCATACCCATCAGATTGCGGAACTGGTCCTTTCTCGTTCCCTTGAGCGCATTCCTGCATCTTGAACCCTAGCACCTTGCACGAATCTTTCTCTCTGGCTGAGGCATAAGGAACTTCAGCTCAGCTCCTCGTTTTTCTTCTCTCTCCCTGTGAAGTTATATGAACCTCCTGCTCCCTTTTTGTTTTTTTCCCCTGAGAACGGCTTGCTGAGTTAAGAACAGATCGTACCTTATGGCCCAGTTACCTTTAGTCCAATAGCTAGAAGGGGATTACATGACAAAGTCAGGATGATCAAATAATGGGATTGGCCCAGGGGGTAGGTTGCTGAGGTTGGAGTGATCAAACAAGGGACGGACCCCTCTGAGTCTCGATGGGACATCCGGAGGGCCCCCTGCAGCTCCAGCTGTCTGGGGCAGGATGCCCCAGTCGCCAGTCCCCCGATGTGGTCACCATTCATTAAATGGGCGAGCTGACCCTGGAGTGACGCCCTGTCTTTGTGAAGGCATTTGACTCTCCATAAAACTGGATCCACGAGCAATCCTGGTTCCGATGTGGGACTTACTATTTGGAGAAAACACTTGGAGTATTGCTGTTTGTTTAGTCTGGTGCATTGGAGCATTGTTTAGATTGTATTAAATGACATTTTTCCATTACTTGTTTTCTTCTTTCCTTTCCCTTTTGGCTTTAAAAACAAAAACAAACAGCTCTCAAACACCATGTCTGTGCTCTGAGTTCGGTACCAGGAGTGGTGCTGAGCAGAGTGGATAAAGCTCCCCTCAGCCCTCAGCTAGAGCAGGACACCCACCTGCTCTGCACACCTCCATCACGTAGCACGCGCAGCTCTGTCATAGAGAAATGTATAAAGTCTTGTTAATCCCTGTGGGTTGTAAGTTCCTTAAGTCACAGACCGGATCTGAATCAGGCAAGATGATTAGGCATGAGTAATGCAAACCGAAGGAACTGCACCCAGAACAAGATGTTTTTTCTAGGCTCCTGAAAATCAAGTGCTGGGGCCATTCAGGACTCACTTTAAGGGCTCCACAGGATCCAGGCTCCTTTCCACCACCACACTCCTCTCAGGGCTGATGCTCATGGTCCAAGGCGGCGGCAAGGGCTCCACACATCACCTGTAAATCATCCAGCAAGTATCACTGCGCTCAGCTTTGGAGCTCCCACTCTCCACACCTACTCAGCCTGTTCTCAGTTGCCACGGTAAATACCCAACCCAACTGACAGTCTGAAAGAAAAGGAAAACACAAAATTCCCTGCTGGTCTCCAGTGGCACTGGGCTTCTGTTAGGACTGAGACCATCATGCGTTTGCCTGTCTCCTGTGAGCAGCCCAGACCAGCAGCCAGAAGGAGGCCGGGGAGCCCCAGGCCCGAGGCGGCAGGTGGCCTCCTCTCCCCGGCCTAACTCGGATTGTCCCCACCCTTCTAATAGGCCAGACCCCCAAAAGGGTCTGGACCCCCATGGACACCTCCATCGAGCTCTGCACTCAGCTCCACCCAGGCCTGTGACTGATATCGTGCCTTAGGAAACACCTCAAAATGCAGCTCTTGGTTGAAAAGGAAAAGGAAACGGTGCATTCAGAGTCAGTCCCAGCTCTTTTTCTGTTTTAACCTTTTTATTTTATATTGGAGTGTAGCCAATTAACAATGTTGTGATAGCTTCAGGTGCACAGCAAAGGGACTCAGCCATACATACACATGTATCCGTTCTCCCCCAAACTCCTCTCCCATCCAGGCTGCCACATAACATTGAGCAGAGTTCCCTGTACTATACAGTAGGTCCTTGTTGGTCATCCATTTTAAATACAGCAGTGTGTAATGTCAATCCCAAACTCCCTAAATATCCCTTCCCCCATCCTTCCCCCCAGTAACCATAAGTTCCTTCTCTAAGTCTAGTCCCAGGTCTTAAGAAGCTGACCATTAACCGGGAGAGAGGCACAACGCAAACTTCTATTAGAAAACTGGACTTCACAACAACAACAACAAAAAAAGTGGTGAACAACACCCTCCAACCTGCTGAAGCGCTGAATGCTGTGCCCCCTCTGCTGGGCCCTTCACAACAGAGGCCTGTTGTGACTCTGCTGACCCAGTTTTCCCTAAAAGTGCTTAGCCATGAAACTCTTTCTCCAAGTAGCCTTTTTTTTTTTTTTTAATTTTATTGAAGTAGAGTTGATTTACAATATTGTGTTAATTTCCGCTGCCCAGCAAAGTGACTCAGTTATACATATATATTCTTTTTCATGTTCTTTTCTATTATGGTTTATCACAGGATACTGAATATAGTGTGCTGTACCATGCAGTAGGACCTTATTGTTTATCCATCCTATATGTAATAGTTTGCATCTGCTAATACCAAATACGAGCTCCAGAGAACCCACTCTGGGAAATGCTCTTCCAGGTGGATCTCAGACCTTCCCCCTCCAAAGAGGTATCCTGGGGACAAGTGGAGTGAACAAAGATATCCACTGCTCTCTTTCTCATCTTCCTTATTTCTGAGCCTTCACCTGCTCTGGTTTGCTAATTTCTTAATTATAATGAGGCTGCTCTAGCCACCCGATACTCGGTGTATTTGGTTTCTCTGACCCACTGGCAGCACCACACTTGGGTGGGAAGTGAGACCCTTGCCTGCCCTTGCCATGGGTCCTGGGTCTTGCCCTGTTCTCCTGGACTTCTCTGTGTCCTGTCTTCTGGGAGGATGCTCTCCCCAAGGGGATGGCCTGTGGTCCGAGCTCCTCTGCCCAGTGTGTGGCTCCCAGCATACCCTCCAGCAGCACTTACGTTCTGCATCTCACTCCTGACTCGCATGTGTTGTCCCGGTTCCCGGGGTGACGTGCTACTGTTTATCCCCTTGGCAAACTCTGCTTCTCCCAGTTGGTGCCCTGGCAACCTGCTCTGTTTTCTCACTGAGGAGGGGGGAACTGTTGTTCTCCAGATCATGTGCCATTTTAACTGACCCGTGGCAGCAGTTCAAAATAATTTTTGGAGGGTTGTTTTTTTTAATAATAATAATAGTGATAAATCACCAGTTTTGTTTTTTTGTAAAAAGTGGTTTCGCTTGCTGTCACATGTAGCTAGCTTCTCAAAAGGCAGAAAGAGAGCAGTTTCCAAGTGTGGGCTGCACCACAGAAACATTCCAAGGGAATTTAACTTGGTGCTGAAGTACCAGGTTCTCATTCTGAGTTAGCCATCATCATATCCTGAAGTCTGCACAGCCGGTGGGTTAGGATGGAAGGGGAGGTTTCCACTGAACGAGGACAAAGTGCTTCCTCTTCACCAGAGACCCCTACAGGTGATGTCACTAGGGATGGGCCCTGGACGTTCAGAGCAGTCAGGATGGAGATGAGCAGTCATATGTTTACTGGGTCCTGCTGGAGAGTTTGGTTCTTGTGTGTTTCCCAGAGTGGGGACCTGCTTCGCCAGAGAGACTGGGAAAGGTAGGTTGGAGACGAGCACAGCTCAGGCAGAAATCTGCAAAAGCATGTCAGGGAGATCTTTGGGTTTTGTTGTCATCGGTTTGGGGTTCTGGCACAGAGGTCCCTCGTAAGTGATGCAGCATTTTTCTTGAAAGAGGGGGAATTGCTGCCAAGATGAGAAGCAGAGAACCTGAAAAGTGAGCCCGCACGTGCTGATGTAACGAGGGGACTGTTTGTGGGAGGCCCTACCCCACCCCAGGGGGACCTGCGTTCAGAATGGTCTGGACACTCTCACTCCTTTCCCAGGCTCTCCCTTTAGGCTCGTCAGCAACTCTGGTCACCTTTTGGCGCCTCTCCTTCTGTACTGAATCCTTTCTTCATGTAGCTTCTGGAGTCATCTGTTTAAAAAACAAAAATAGTGGCTGTTCCACTTATCCATTGCTGTGGAACAAACACCCCAAAACTTGATAGCTTGAAACAACAATTTTTTATGAGCTCATGCTTCTGTGGGTTGCTTGAGTGTTCTTGCTTGGAGCCTCTCACATGGTAGCACTAAGGTGTTGGCTGGGGCTTGAGCCATCTGAAGACTCACCTGGCTGGCCTTTTTTTTTTTTTTTTTGAATTTTTGAATTTTATTTTATTTATTTATTTATACAGCAGGTTCTTCTTAGTTATCGATTTTATACATATAAGTGTATACATGTCAGTCCCAATCTCCCAATTCATCACACCACCCCCGATACCACCACTTTCCCCCCTTGGTGTCCATACGTTGTTCTCTACGTCTGTGTCTCTATTTCTGCCCTACAAACCAGTTCATCTGTACCATTTTTCTAGCTTCCACATATATGCGTTAATACACGATATTTGTTTTTCTCTTTCTGACTTACTTCACTCTGTATGACAGTCTCTAGATCCATCCACATCGCTACAAATGCCCCAATTTCATTCCTTTTTATAGCTGAGTAATATTCCATTGTATATATGTACCACATCTTCTTTATCCATTCGTCTGTCGATCGGCATTTAGGTTGCTTCCATGACCAGGCTATTGTAAATAGTGCTGCAATGAACATTGGGGTGCATGTGTCTTTTTGAATTATGGTTTTCTCTGGGTATATGCCCAGTAGTGGGGTTGCTGGGTCATATGGTAATTCTATTTTTACTTTTTAAGGAACCTCCATACTGTTCTCCATAGTGGCTGTATCAATTTACATTCCCACCAACAGTGCAAGAGGGTTCCCTTTTCTCCACACCCTCTCCAGCATTTGTTGTTTGCAGATTTTCTGATGATGCCCATTCTGACTGGTGTGAGGTGATATCTCACTGTAGTTTTGATTTGAATTTCTCTAATAATTAGTGATGTTGAGCAGCTTTTCATGTGCTTCTTGGCCATCTGTATGTCTTCTTTGGAGAAATGTCTATTTAGGTCTTCTGCCCATTTCTGGATTGGGTTGTTTGTTTTTTTAATATTGAGCTGCATGAGCTGTTTGTATAATTTGGAGATTAATCCTTTGTCCATTGATTCACTTGCAAATATTTTCTCCCATTCTGAAGGTTGTCTTTTCATCTTACTTGTAGTTTCCTTTGCTGTGCAAAAGCTTTAAAGTTTCATTAGGTCCCATTTGTTTATTTTTGTTTTTATTTCCATTACTCTAGGCGGTGGATCAAAAGAGATCCTGTTGTAATTTATGTCAAAGAGTGTTCTTCCTATGTTTTCCTCTAAGACTTTTATCGTGTCCAGTCTTACATTTAGGTCTCTAATCCATTTTGAGTTTATTTTCATGTATGGTGTTAGGGAGTGTTCTAATTTCATTCTTTTACATGTAGCTGTCCAGTTTTCGAAGCACCACTTATTGAAAAGACTGTCTTTTCTCCATTGTATATTCTTGCCTCCTTTATCAAAGATAAGGTGACCATATGTGCATGGGTAATCTCTGGGCTTTCTATCCTGACCCACTGATGTGTATTTTTCTGTCAGTACCATACTGTCTTGATTACTGTAGCTTTGTAGTATAGTCTGAAATCCGGGAGCCTAATTCCTCCCGCTCCGTTTTTCTTTCTCAAGATTACTTTGGCTTTTTTGGGTCTTTGGTGTTTCCATACAAATCATGAAATTTTTTGTCCCAGTTCTCTGAAAAATGCTATTGGTAGTTTGATAGGGATTGCATTGAATCTGTAGATTGCTTTGGGTAGTATAGTCATTTTAACAATGTTGATTCTTCCAATCCAAGAACATGGTATATCTCTCCATCTGTGGTATCATCTGTAATTTCTTTCATTGGTGTCTTATAGTTATCTGCATACAGGTCTTTTGTCTCTTTAGGTAGGTTTATTCCTAGGTATTTTACTCTTTTTGTTGCAATGGTAAATGGGAGTGTTTCCTCAATTTCTCTTTCAGATTCTTCATCATTAGTGTATAGGAATGTAAGAGATTTCTGTGCGTTAATTTTGTATCCTGCTACTTTACCAAATTCATTGATTAGCTCTAGTAGTTTTCTGGTAGCATCTTTAGGATTCTCTGTGTATAGTGTCATGTCATCTGCAAACAGTGACAGTTTTATTTCTTCTTTTCTGATTTGAATTCCTTTTATTTCTTTTTCTTCTCTGATTGCTATGTCTAAAACTCCCAAAACTATGTTGAATAATAGTGGTAAGAGTGGACCACCTTGTCTTATCCCTGATCTTAGGGTAAATGGTTTCAGTTTTTCACCATTGAGAATGGTGTTGGCTGTGGGTTTGTCATATATGGCCTTTATTATGTTGAGGTAAGTTTCCTCTATGCCTACTTTCTGGAGGGTTTTTATCATAAATGGGTGTTGAATTTTGTCAAAAGCTTTTTCTGCAACTATTGTCATGATCATATGGTTTTCATCCTTCAATTTGTTAATATGGTGTATCACATTGATTGATTTACATATATTGAAGAATCCTTGCATTCCTGGGATAAACCCCAATTGATCATGGTGTATGATCCTTTTAATGTGCTGTTGGATTCTCTTTGCTAGTATTTTGTCGAGGATTTTTGCATCTATGTTCATCAGAGATATTGGCCTGTAGTTTTCTTTCTTTATGACATCTTTGTCTGCTTTTGGTATCAGGGTGATGGTGGCCTCGTAGAATGAGTTTGGGAGTGTTCCTCCCTCTACTATATTTTGGAAGAGTTTGAGAAGGATGTGTGTTAACTCTTCTCTAAATGCTTGATAGAATTCACCTGTGAAGCCATCTGATCCTGGACTTTTGTTTGTTGGAAGATTTTTAATCACAGTTTCAATTTCATTACTTGTGACTGCTCTGCTCATATTTTCTATTTCTTCCTGGTCTGTCTTGGAAGTTTATACCTTTCTAAGAATTTGTGCATTTCTTCCAGGTGTCCATTTTATTGGCATAGAGTTGCTTGTAGTAGTCTCTTAGGATGCTTTGTATCTCAGTGGTGTCTGTTGTAACTTCTCCTTTTCATTTCTAATTTTATTGATTTGAGTCCTCTCCCTCCTTTTCTTGATTTGTCTAGCTAATGGTTTATCAATTTTGTTTATCTTCTTGAAGAACCAGCTTTTGGTTTTATTGATCTTTGCTATTGTTTTCTTTGTTTCTATTTCATTTATTTCTGCTCTGATCTTTATGATTTCTTTCCTTCCTCTAACTTTGGGTTTTGTTTGTTCTTCTTTCTCTAGTTCCTTTAGGTGTAAGGTTAGATTGTTTATTAGAGATTTTTCTTGTTTCTTGAGATAGGCTTGTATTGCTATAAACTTCCTTCTTAGAACTGCTTTGGCTGGATCCCATAGGTTTTGGATCATCGTGTATTTGTTGTAACTGGTCTCTAGGTAATTTTTGATTTCCTCTTTGATTTCTTCAATGATCTCTTCGTTACTTAGTAACGTTTTTTTGTTTGTTTGTTTGTTTTTTTCGGTACGCGGGCCTCTCAGTGTTGTGGCCTCTCCCGTTGTGGAGCACAGGCTCCGAACGCACAGGCTCAGTGGCCATGGCTCACGGGCCCAGCCGCTCCGCGGCGTGTGGGATCTTCCCAGACCGGGGCACGAACCCGTGTCCCGTGCATTGGCAGGCGGACTCTCAACCACTGCACCACCAGGGAAGCCTGAGTAACGTTTTTTTTAGCCTCCATGTGTTTGTGTTTTTTACGTTGTTTTCCCTGTAATTGATACCTAATCTCATAGCATTGTGGTCAGAAAGATGCTTGATATGATTGCAGTTTTCTTAAATTTACTGAGGCTAGATTTGTGACTCAAGATGTTATCTATCCTGGAGAATGTTCTGTGTGCACTTGAGAAGAAATTGTAATCTGCTCTTTTTGGATGGAATGTCCTATTAATATCAATTAAATCTAGCTGGTCTATTGTGTCATTTAAAACTTGTGTTTCCTTATTAAATTTCTGTTCTGATGATCTGTCCACTGGTGTTAAGCGAGGTGTTAAAGTCCCCCAGTATTATTGTGTTACTGTCGATTTCCTCTTTTATAGCTGTTAGCAGTTGCCTAGTGTATTGAGGTGCTCCTATGTTGGGTGCATAATATTTATAATTGTTATATCTTCTTCTTGGATTGATCACTTGATCATTAATTATGGAGTATCCTTCCTTGTCTCTTGTAACATTCTGTATTTTAAAGTGTATTTTATCTGATATGAGTATTGCTACTCCAGCTTTCTTTTTGATTTCCATTTGCATGGAATATCTTTTTCCGTCCCCTCACTTTCAGTCTGTGTGTGTCCCTAGGTCTGAAGTGAGTCTCTTGTAGACAGCATATATATGGGTCTTGTTTTTGTATCCATTCAGCAAGCCTGTGTCTTTTGGTTGGAGCATTTAATCCATTCACGTTTAACATAATTATTGATATGTATGTTCCTATTACCATTTTCTTAATTGTTATGGGTTTGTTTTTGCAGGTCCTTTCCTTCTCTTGTGCTTCCCACTAAGAGAAGTTCCTTTAGCATTTGTTGTAGAGCTGGTTTGGTGGTGCTGAATTCTCTTAGCTTTTGCTTGTCTGTAAAGCTTTTGATTTCTCCGTTGAATCTGAATGAGATCCTTGCTGGGTGGAGCAATCTTGGTTGTAGGTTCTTCCCTTTCATCACTTTAAGTATATCATGCCAGTCCCTTCTGGCTTGTAGAGTTTCTGCTGAGAAATCAGCTTTTAACCTTATGGGAGTTCCTTTGTATGTTACTTGTCCTTTTTCCCTTGCTGCTTTCAATAATTTTTCTTTTTCTTTAATTGCTGTCAATTTGACTACTATGTGTCTCAGCATGTTTCTCCTTGAGTTTATCTTGCCTGGGACTCTCTGTGCTTCCTGGACTTGGGTGGGTATTTTCTTTCCCATGTTAGGGCAGTTTTCTACTATATCTCTTCAAATATTTTCTTGGGTCCTTTCTCTCTCTCTTCTCCTTCTGGGACCCCTATAATGTGAATGTTGTTGCATTTAATGTTGTCCCAGAGGTCTCTCAGGCTGTCTTCATTTCTTTTCATTCTTTTTTCTTTATTCTGTTCTGTTGCAGTGAATTCCACGATTCTGTCTTCCAGGTCACTTATCCATTCTTCTACCTCGGTTTTTCTGCTGCTGATTGCCTCTAGTGTATTTTTCACTTCTGTTATTGTATTGTTCATCTCTTTTTTTGTTGTTCTTTAATTTTTCTAGGTGTTTGTTCTTTAATTCTTCTAGATCTTTGTTAAACATTTCTTGTTTACAAGAAACTTTTCACTATCATTATTCTGAATTCTTTTTCTGGACGATTGCCCATCTCCACTTCGTTTAGTTGTCTTTCTGGGGTTTTGTCTTGTTCCTTCATCTGGTACTTAGCCCTCTGCCTTTTTATCTTGTCTATCTCTCTGTGAATGTGGTTTTTTTTCCTCACAGGCTGCAGGATTGTAGTCCTTCTTGCTTCTGATGTCCGTCCTCTGGTGGATAAGTCTATCTAAGAGCCTTGTGCAAGTTTCCTCATGGGAGGGACTGGTGGTGGGTAGAGCTGGGTGTTTCTTTGGTGGACAGAGCTCAGTAAAACTTTAATCCGCTTGTCTGCTGATGGGTGGGGCTGGGTTCCATCCCTGTTGGTTCTCTGGCCTGAGGCGACCCAACACTGGAACCTACCCAGCTTTTTGGTGGGGCTAATGGCAGACTGTGGGAGGACTCACGCCAAGGAGTACTTCCCAGAACTTCTGCTGCCAGTGTCCTTGTCCCCATGGTGAGCCACAGCCACCCCTGCCGCCTCTGCAGGAGACCCTCCAACACTAGCAGGTAGGTCTGGTTCAGTCTTCTATAGGGTCACTGCTCCTTCCCCTGGGTCCTGATGCACACACCACTTTGTGTGTGGCCTCCAAGAGTGGAGTTTCTGTTTCCCCCAGTCCTGTAGAAGTCCTACAGTCAAATCCCATTAGCCTTCAAAGTCCGTTTCTCTAGGAATTCCTCCTCCCGTTGCTGGACCTTCAAATTGGGAAGCGTGACGTGGGGCTCAGAACCTTCACTCCAGTGGGTGGACTTCCATGGTATAAGTGTTCTTCAGTTAGTGAGTCACCCACCCAGCAGTTGTGGGATTTTATTTTATTGTGATTGCGCCCCTCCTACCATCTCATTTTGGCTTCTCCTTTGTCTTTGGATGTGGGGTATCTTTTTTGGTGAGTTCCAGTGTCTTCCTGTCGATGATTGTTCAGCAGTTAGTTCTGATTCTGGTGCTCTTGCCAGAGGGAGTGAGTGCACATCCTTCTACTCTGCCATCTTAAACCAATCTCCCGGCTGGCCTTTTAAAGCTACTGTCAGCCCAGCTGGAGCTATTGACGGGAACACATCCACATGGCCTCTCCAAAGAGCTTGGGCTTCTCCCAGCATGGTGGCTGGGTTCCCAGAGGGAGCTCCAAAGAATGTGCGTGCTGAGCAACCCAGGCAGAAACCCCAGAATCAACTCTGCCTCATTCTAGTGATCAAGCAACGCTCAGATTCCAGGGGACCAGGATGATGGGAGAGGCAGGGCCACACTGCGGAAGAGCATGTGAGATAGAAGATATGGCTGAGGCCATGTTTACAAAATGCAATCTGCTTCCCATCACCTACCCACAGGCTAAAACTTCAGCATACAAACAACGCCACAAGATCCTTTAGGAACCAAGGGGGTAAAAATAAAATAGGTCCCACCCAAAATGAAAATAGCTTTGTTGAGTCCTAATGGGGAAAAAAAAATGCAGAGACTTAACACTCAGATTTCAAAGATGTTGGAGAGAAAAATGCCAAGAAGAAATTAGGTGCTGCTTTTCAGCCTCTGAAATACTACCATCTTGGCTTCTTTGAGAAATCTGAAGCTGAGACAGCATACTAATTTTCATTCTTTACATGTGCTTGACATGCTGCACTCACTTGAGTGGCCTCATTTCATGTTGCCATTGCCCTTGCACAGATGTGGAAACTGAGGCTCAGCCAGGTCCCTGCTTTCCCATGTTGTTGGCAGAGTTGGGGCTGGCATTGCTCCACTCTGGGCAGGGCCATGATTGTGGGGATCCCTCATACCTCCCCCATCACTTCCTCCTCCCTCAGAAATATTATGCAGGCTCTTTCATGCCTCCCTGCCTCGGGTCACACTCTTCCTGCTCTTGGAAGCGTCCCTCCAACACACACTTTCTTCCTCTCCTGGCTGGAGCCCAGCCTTCAGGACACAGCCTGGGCCTCCTGACCTCACCCTCTCGCCTGGAGTGGCCCTGAGTGGCTATGTCCTGTTTGTGGCCCTTTCCATATTATAGCGTTACATGCTTCTCCCTCCCTTATTCTATAAACCCTTTGGGGTTTGTATCCCCTGCCATAAATGTGAATTATTATCAAATGTTAACTCATCCTTGAAAAATCTTTTCTGTCACCTCACCTCTTATATAAGACCTGTAATTTCAGTATTCTAGCAGGATTTGAGTCAATGCCACTCTCAGAATGCAGTTCTTCAAGAAAAATAGATGACCCATAAACCAGCACTAAAATTTTGCCACGGGCTTGATATATGAATTCAAAAGTAAAAATTATTTTGTGTTAATTAAAAACCTTTTTGCAAATCTTGGGAGGAGAGGAGAGATGGAACTGATCAGCTGTTTGATTTAATCCAGATCTGTTTCCAGCATTAATGTGGGGAAGTCACAATCATAAATAGTTACCAAAAATAATTTTAACTGTCATATGCACTGGGTAGATACATATTTAAAATCAAAGAAAAAATTACACCCTGTTTTAGTCACTCTTTTTGAATCTGCATCCACCTTCCTTGGTGGGAGCTTGTTCAAATGTAGTGTCTGGATCAAGGTCGATGATGAAAATGTCAGGCCCTAGGGTAGGTACCAACCCATAAGGTAGAAAAAACTGTCACTCCAGCCAGTTTGCTCTTCATTCTAAATGCAGCATTTTCTCTGACATTGTGTGTCCATCCAGTCTTTCCCCAAGTGAGAGCAAAACTGCCACAGAGAAATAAATTTGAAAACAAAACCTGGGGACTTCCCTGGTGGTGCAGTGGTTAAGAATCCACCTGCCAGTGCAGGGGACACAGGTTCGATCCCTGGTCCAGGAATATCCCACATGCCGCAGAGCAACTAAGTGCCACAACTACTGAGCCTGCGCTCTAGGGCCCATGTGCCACAACTATGGAGCCCATGTGCTGCAACTACTGAAGCCCATACGCCTACAGCCTGTGCGCCACAAAAAGAGAAGCCACCGCAATAAGAAGCCCGCGCACCACAACGAAAGGTAGCACCGACTCGCACACAGCAAACGAAGACCCAACCCAGCCAAAATAAAATAAGATAAAATAAAATAAAATCCTTACTGGATGAAACAAACTTCAACAGGTTTATTTATGTATGTATGTATGTATTATTTTTGGCTGCATGGGGTCTTAGTTGTGGCACATGGGATCTTCATTGTGGTATGCAGGATCTTTCGTTGCAGCACATGGGCTCTTTGTTGCAGCGCACGGGCTTCTCTCTAGGTGTGGTGTGCGGGTTTTCTCTCTCTAGTTGAGGTGCACTGGCTCAGTTGCCCTGCAGCATGTTGGATCATTAGTTTCCTGACCAGGGATCATACCTGCGTCCCCTGCATTGGAAGGCTTTACCACTGGACCACTAGGGAAGTCCCACAGTAAGTTTATTTTTAATGAGCAGTGAAATATACACAAATGCTTCCCCAACTGTGTGTGATCCTTGTGTGCTGACCTTGAGAATGAACCTTCTGTGGTTCTTTCTTATTGTTAGTATCATGCTTCCTCAGCACACATACAAACAGGGTTCTCTTTTTATTGCAGAGCCCCTTTGAGCATGTTAAAGCCATGGTTTCAGCTAATTAAAACACTGTCTGAGTTTTCAATGGGGAGGAGGAGGCTGCATTGCCCAAACTTACTTAACCACAAGGCCCCTCTCTTTGCCTTGCCCTCACAAAACTCTTTCCTGAATGATACTCCAGTCCTGCCTGTGACTTCACAGGAGTGGCTTGTATCTCAGACAAACTGGACACAAGCCCAGCACAGCAACTGTGCTCAGTGAATAGAGCTTTGGAGGCAAATGCACTTGGGTTTGAATTCATTTCTCAATTATGCAATTTACTTGCTGAATGATTTGGGGCAATTTTTAAAATCTCTTTGAGGCTTGGTTTTCTCATTGATAGAAGAGACAGTGATAATGTGAATCTCATAGTTGTGGTTATTAATAAGATAATACGTGTAAAATGCCTTGCATAGCATCCTGGATACAGTTCACTGAGTGACTACAAGGGTACTGTTTAAATTACATGTATTGGTAAATTAGACCAAAAAATCACATTGGAAATTAGGTTAGGTGTTTATGAAGCTTTGCTCCTTTTAGCTGAAGTTTTTCTCTCTCTTTTTTTTTTTTTTTTGAGTTTATTTTTGTGTATGGTGTTAGGGAGTGTTCTAATTTCATTCTTTTACATGTAGCTGTCCAGTTTACCAAGCACCACTTATTGAAGAGACTGTCTTTTCTCCATTGTATATCCTTGCCTCCTTTGTCATAGATTAGTTGACCATAGGTGTGTGGGTTTTTCTCTGGGCACTCTATCCTGTTCCATTGATCTATATTTCTGTTTTTGTGCCAGCACCATACTGTCTTGATTACTGTAGCTTTGTAGTATAATCTGAAGCCAGGGAGTCTGATTCCTCCAGCACCATTTTTTTCCCTCAAGACTGCTTTGGCTATTCAGGGTATTTTGTGTCTCCATACAAATTTTAAGATTTTTTGTTCTAGTTCTGAAAAAAATGCCATTGGTAATTTAATAGGGATTGCATTGAATCTGTAGGTGGTTTTGGGTAGTATAGTCATTTTCACAATATTAACTCTTCCAATCCAAGAACATGGTATATCTCTCCATCTGTGGTATCATCTTTAATTTCTTTCATTGGTGTCTTATAGTTTTCTGCATACAGGTCTTTTGTGTCCCTAGGTAGGTTTATTCCTAGGTATTTTATTCTTTTTGTTGCAGTGGTAAATGGGAGTGTTGCCTTAATTTCTCTTTCAGATTTTTCATCATTAGTGTATAACAATGCAAGAGATTTCTGTGCATTAATTTTGTATCCTGCAACTTTACCAAATTGATTGATTAGCTCTAGTAGTTTTCTGGTAGCATCTTTAGGATTCTCTATGTATAGTATGTCATCTGCAAACAGTGAGAGTTTTACTTCTTCTTTTCCAATTTGTATTCCTTTTATTTCTTTTTCTTCCCTGACTGCCGTGGCTAGGACTTCCAAAACTGTGTTGAATAATAGTAGTGAGAGTGGACATCCTTGTCTTGTTCCTGATCATAGAGGAAATGCTTTCAGTTTTTCACCATTGAGAATGATGTTTGCTGTGGGTTTGTCATATATGGCCTTTATTATGTTGAAGTAGGTTCCCTCTATGCCCACTTTCTGGAGAGTTTTTATCATAAATGGGTGTTGAATTTTGTCAAAAGCTTTTACTGCATCTATTGAGATGATCATATGGTTTTTATTCTTCAATCTGTTAATATGGTGTATCACGTTGACTGATTTGCATATATTGAAGAATCCTTTCATCCCTGGGATAAATCCCACTTGATCATGGTGTATGATTCTTTTAATGTGTTGTTGGATTCTGTTTGCTAGTATTTTGTTGAGGTTTTTTTGCATCTATATTCATCAGTGATATTGGTCTGTAGTTTTCTTTTTTTGTAGTATCTTTGTCTGGTTTTGGTATCAGGGTGATGGTGGCCTCATAGAATGAGTTTGGGAGTTTTCCTTCCTCTGCAATTTTTGGAAGAGTTTGAGAAGGCTGGGTGTTAGCTTGTCTCTAAATGTTTGATAGAATTCACCTGTAAAGCCATCTGATCCTGGACTTTTGTTTGTTGGAAGATTTTTAATCACAGTTTCAATTTCATTACTTTTGATTGGTCTGTTCATATTTTCTATTTCTTCCTGGTTCAGCCTTGGAAGTTTATACCTTTCTAAGAATTTGTCCATTTCTTCCAGGTTGTCCATTTTATTGCATTGAGTTGCTTGTAGTAGTCTCTTAGGATGCTTTGTATTTCTGCAGTCTGTTGTAACTTCTCCTTTTTCGTTTCTAATTTTAATGATTTGAGTCCTTTGCCTCCTTTTCTTGATTTGTCTAGCTGATGGTTTATCAATTTTGTTTATCTTCTCAAAGAACCAGCTTTTGGTTTTATTGATCTTTACTATTGTTTTCTGTTTGTATTTCATTTATTTCTGCTCTGATCTTTATGATTTCTTTTCTTCTACTAACTTTGGGTTTTGTTTGTTCTTCTTTCTCTAGTTCCTTTAGGTGTAATGTTAGATTGTTTATTTGAGATGTTTGTTGTTTCTTGAGGTAGGATTGTATTGCTATCAACTTCCCTCTTAGAACTGCTTTTGCTGCATCCCATAGGTTTTGGATCTTCGTGTTTTCATTGTCATTTGTCTCTAGGTATTTTTTGATTTCCTCTTTGATTTCTTCAGTGATCTCTTGGTTATTTAGTAATGTATTGTTTAGCCTCCATGTGTTTGTGTTTTTTACGTTTTTTTCCCTGTAATTGATACCTAATCTCATAGCGTTGTGATCAGAAAAGATTCTTGATATGATTTCAATATTCTTAAATTTACTGAGGCTTGATTTGTGACCTAAGATGTGATCTATCCTGGAGAATGTTCCGTGTGCACTTGAGAAGAAAGTGTAATCTGCTCTTTTTGGATGGAATGTCCTATTAATATCAATTAAATCTAGCTGGTCTATTGTGTCATTTAAAGCTTGTGTTTCCTTATTAAATTTCTGTTTGGATGATCTGTCCATTGGTGTTAAGTGAGGTGTTAAAGTCCCCCAGTATTATTGTGTTATTGTCAATTTCCTCTTTTATAGCTGTTAGCAGTTGCCTAGTGTATTGAGGTGCTCCTATGTTGGGTGCATAATATTTATAATTGTTATATCTTCTTCTTGGATTGATCGCCTGATCATTAATTATGGAGTATCCTTCCTTGTCTCTTGTAACATTCTGTACTTTAAAGTGTATTTTATCTGATATGAGTATTGCTACTCCAGCTTTCTTTTTGATTTCCAATTGCATGGAATATCTTTTTCCATCCCCTCACTTTCAGTCTGTGTGTGTCCCTAGGTCTGAAGTGAGTCTCTTGTAGACAGCATATATATGGGTCTTGTTTTTATATCCATTCAGCAAGCCTGTGTCTTTTGGTTGGAGCATTTAATCCATTCACGTTTAATGTAATTATTGATATGTATGTTCTATTACCATTTTCTTAATTGTTTTGGGTTTGTTTTTGCAGGTCCTTTTCTTCTCTTGTGTTTCCCACTTAGAGAAGTTCCTTTAGCATTTGTTGTAGAGCTGGTTTGGTGGTGCTGAATTCTCTTAGTTTTTGCTTGTCTGTAAAGCTTTTGATTTCTCCGTTGAATCTGAATGAGATCCTTGCTGGGTGGAGTAATCTTGGTTGTAGGTTTTTGCCTTTCATCACTTTAAGTATATTATGCCAGTCCCTTCTGGCTTGTAGTGTCTGCTGAGAAATCAGCTGTTAACCTTATGGGAGTTCCCTTGTATGTTTTTTGTCATTCTTCCCTTGCTGCTTTCAATAATTTTTCTTTTTTTTTTTTTTTTTTTCTTTTTAAGATGTTGGGGGTAGGAGTTTAGCCATTTATTTATTTATTTTTGCTGTGTTGGGTCTTCTTTTCTGTGCAAGGGCTTTCTCTAGTTGTGGCAAGCGGGGGCCACTCTTCATCGCGGTGCGCAGGCCTCTCACTATCACGGCCTCTCTTGTTGTGGAGCACAGGCTCCAGACGCGCAGGCTCAGTAGTTGTGGCTCACGGGCCTAGTTGCTCCGCGGCATGTGGGATCTTCCCAGACCAGTGCTCAAACTCGTGTCCCCTGCATTAACAGGCAGATTCTCAACCACTGCGCCACCAGGGAAGCCCAATAATTTTTCTTTGTCTTTAATTTTTGCCAATTTGTTTACTATGTGTCTCGGTGTGTTTCTCCTTGGGTTTATCCTGCCTGGGATTCTGTGCTTCCTGGACTTGGGTGGCTCTTTCCTTTCCCATGTTAGGGAAGTTTTTGAGTATAATCTCTTGAAATATTTTCTCGGGTCTTTTCTCTCTCTCTTCTCCTTCTGGGACTCCTATAATGCAAACGTTGTTGTGTTTAATGTTGTCCCAGAGGTCTCTTAGGCTGTCTTCATTTCTTTTCATTCTTTTTTCTTTATTCTTTTCCGTGGCACTGAATTTCACCATTCTGTCCTCCAGATCACTTATCCGTTCTTCTGCCTCAGTTATTCTGCTATTGATTCCTTCTAGTGTATTTTTCATTTCAGTGATTGTATTGTTCATCTCTGTTTGTTTGTTCTTTAATTTTTCTAGATTTTTGTTAAACATTTCTTTCATCTTCTTGATCTTTGCCTCCATTCTTTTTCCGAGGTGCTGGACCATCTTCACTATCATTATTCTGAATTCTTTTTCTGGAAGATTGCCTATCTCCATTTCATTTAGTTGTTTTTCTGGGGTTTTATCTTGTTCCTACATCTGGTACATAGCCCTCTGCCTTTTCACCTTGTCTATCTTTCTGTGAATGTGGTTTTTTTTCCACAGGATGCAGGATTGTAGTTTTTCTTGCTTCTGCTGTCTGCCCTCTAAGTTTTTCTCTTTTTAATACAATTTGTGATTATGTATAAAACACATTTTTTAAAGTAGGTAATTCCTTAATGCAAGGATGGGTCTCCTTCTTTTTATACTTATCTGACCAGTAGAGCTTAATAAATGTTTATTACATTGAAGTGAAAGTTTTCATTTTAAAATGAGTGTGGCTGTCTGTACTTAGTGCAGCAAACTGTCAGTTATTAAATGACGGAATGTTAGTAGAGTTTTTTAAAATGACACACAGTTAATTCTCATTGTGGTATGTTCTATAAATTCATCACAAACACTGAATTAATGGATACTGAACCATTGGCTCTGGAGGACATACAGGGTTAGGTACCGGTGAGCCTCTGGTCACATTTTCATCAACAGATCAATGCATAACCTTGTTTGCTGTGTGTTTCTTCTTAAAGGTACCTTATTTAATATATATCGTTGATTCACTAACAGTGAACTCACAGCCAGCACCGCTTATCTAGCACACGTTTTCACTGTAAGGTGCACCATAGCATCCATGCTTCTGGACAGCACTTCAAAGCCATGTTTAGGGACCATTTTAAATAGCGAAACCACAAACAAAAAACACAAAATGCAATTTAAAAAAAACCCCAAAACAAAACAGAACCAAAAACCACGGCACTAAGCAGACTGTAAAGTGCACACTGTTTATTTACAGTGTGAGAGCTGAGAAAGGAAGGCAGAGTGTGGCCTTGACTGAGCTCAGCTGGGAACATGCACATCTGGCTATTCAAATCCACAAATGACCACAAAAGTACTGCGAGTATTGATTTTTTTGTTTAAAAATAAATTTTAGGGAGTAGGTGAATTCACAAATATGGATCCCACAAAAATTGAGGGTAGCCTATACTCTGTTTCGTCAAGTTTAAATGATAATATACAGTGAGTTTTTGTTTTCTAGTGAGGAAGGTACATTCCCCATCCACGGAACCATCACCACAGCCTGTGTGGGCGTCATTCACTGAGGAGCCTCGTGTGTTTGTCACGGGAGGGGGGCTGGAGCGACAAGCAGTCCCCCAAGTGGGCAGCAGTGGTGGCCTGGCTTCTCTGTGTGTGCTTACTCTCCTCCTGCCCAGAGCTCACCCTGGAAGCTGGAGCAGGATGTTGCTCTGGGAGCCCACAATTTAAAAGCCCTCGCCACAAAAATCCCAAGCAAATTGTCTTTTCAATTGGGGGTGGGGTGTTGGAGAAGAGGACTTTCCCCCAATGTGGCCAAATGCAGGGTGGAATGTGGGCGTGAGGGAGACGGGGGCCAGGCGCCCAGGCAGGGAAGGATGGCAGCAGCAGTTAACCAACAGCCCAACTGGAATTAGGCCTCGCAAAGCAAATCACTGTGTTAGAGAAGAATGTCTTCTCTGAGGAGTCTGCCCTCAGCCTGCTGGTTGCCTGAGGAGGTGGCCCTGTGGAAATGCCCGACGAGCATCACCGAGTCACACCAAGCCCCTCCCTGTGGGCCTTGCATGTGGCTCAGCTGGGACTCCATCCTCGTCCCAGGCGCTGAGTGCAGCCAGCTTCAGGGACCAGGAGTCCTGAGCAGCTCCTCTCCCTCGGGGTGGGGCAGTGAGAAGAAGGGGGACAGGACGCTGTGTTGGAAGGCTGGAGCCAGCCCCCAGATTTAACAGCAGTTTTACATACTTTATTAATAGAGTATCGCCCTGCTGTGTGTGTGTTTTGTGTTGCTTTTCCATTTAGGGCTCTCTTCCCCCAGGCAGTCCTGAGAGGTGACATTTTGGGGGTAAATACTGCAGCGCTTTGAGATTTGAGCAACCATGAGCTAATGACAATAACTCCAGTTTGGGGGACTTTCCTGACGGCGCAGTGGTTAAGAATCTGCCTGCCAATGCAGGGGACACAGGTTCGAGTCCTGGTCCGGGAAGATCCCACAGGCCACGGAGCAACTAAGCCTGTGTGCCACAACTACTGAGCCTGCACTCTAGAGCCCGTGAGCCACAACTACTGAGCCTGCGTGCCACAACTACTGAAGCCCACATGCCTAGAGCCCGTGCTCCACAGCAAGAGAAGCCACCACAGTGAGAAGCACGTGCACTGCAAAGAAGAGTAGCCCCCGCTCACCGCAACTAGAGAAAGCCCGCACGCAGCAATGAAGACCCAACGCAGCCAAAAAATAAATTTAAAAAAACACAAAAAATCCTCCAGTTTTGGAAGAAAATGGCTCACAGTTACTGAAGATTTACTATTGCCAGGAACTGTTCTAACCACTTGACCCATCTTAGCTCATTTATCCCTGCTCCCTCCATCCCAACAACCCTCCCAGGTAGGCACTCTATTGTACCCACTTTACAGGTAAGGAAAGTGAGGCAGAGTGGTTAAGTAGGTTAAGTAAGCCCACAGGTACGCAGCTACTAGGCATTCAAATACAGGCAGTGTGAACCCCTCGCGGCTCCACGGCTCTATGGAATTACAATGAGGCAGCTTCAGTTTAGCACCTCTGGTTTTTAGGGTTATAGATTCGGAATTCAAGAGCAGGACATCAGCATCGTGCATGGGCTCCTGGCGGGGCTCTGCACCAAAGGCCTCGGGGATAGAAGATGCACCCGACAGCCCTCGGTCCTGAAGGGATTACGCTCTTGGGAGGGGTGGAAATGGGCAAGAAACAGGAAACAGCAGGTGCCACAGAGGGGTATGACGTTCCCTGTGGACTCAGGGGTGGAGCACTGGTTGGAGCAAGGGAGTGGGGAGGCAGATTGTTCAAGAATTGGCAATAAATAAGGAAAAGTGTCTTTAAAGAGACGGCATTGAGATAAGTCTAAAAGGTGTTTTCCAAAATTGTTCTACACCCTCGTCTGACCCTCTGCAGCCAGGGTTATCCAGAACACTAGCATGCTGCCGTGGGGCACTAGAATCACATCCTCTCCTGCGCGGGGGCCTTTCCCACCTGCCGTCCCCGCCTCTCCCACCAGCACCCCTCATGTGGGGACCCTGAAGTGTGAGTGGGGGATCAATGATTTGGTGAGGGGATGGGTTCCAGATGTTTTCGCTGCAAACCTGGGCAACATGGTCAGCTTAGATCTGTGCACACACTACTGGCCTCGACACATAGGACGTTCAGAACCATGCCTGAACCCAGCCCTTAGGGTTGGGAGGCCTGATGCTCTCACTTCCCATAATTAAAAGCATCAAAGGTCAACGTGAAGGGTTTTCCTGGTGGCACAGTGGTTAAGAATCCGCCTGCCAGTGCAGGGGACACGGCTTCGAGCCCTGGTCCGGGAAGATCCCATATGCCGCGGAGCAACTAAGCCCGTGGGCCACAACTACTGAGCCTGTGCTCTAGAGCCCACGAGCCACAGCTTCTGAGCCCGGGTGCCTAGAGCCCGCGCTCCGCAACAGGAGAAGCCACTGCAATGAGAAGCCTGCACACCTCAATGAAGAGTAGCCCCCGCTCGCCGCAACTAGAGAAAGCCTGTGCGCAGCAACGAAGACCCAACGCAGCCATAAATAAATAATTTTTTTTTAAAGTTTAGCTTAAAAAAAAAAGAATGTCCAAAACTTAAAAAAAAAAGGTCAGCATGGAACATTTGGCAGTGAAAACACATTCGGAATAGTCTTTGAGTTTAGGCTTGCATTCAGCAGGCTTTTGGCTCTTTGCTTTTGTTTTTTAAAGCAGTGTGATTCAAACCACTGAGTTTGCCTTGAGTCTGCCTTTACAGCCCCCGAGACAAGTGACTGTGACTGCAAGATATGTGCAAGGCCCAGCTCCTGGAAGCATGGGTTGCTATGGGTTGGGGGTCCTGGGCTGGCCTGGGGCCCCTTGAGAGCACTCAGTGGGGACATGGTACTGTCTGAGAGGAGAGGGGATACAAGCACCACTTCACTGGCCTCTGTAAAGCAGTAACTAACTTTGTTTTGTATTCAGGCTGTTTTTCCTCTTTCCTCCATAAGCCCCATCTCTGCTGTTCACCTCCCATCCCCCACCAGAGAGAAAGCCCAGTTCTTCACTCCCCAAAGAAATCAGGAAATGGTTGTAATAAAGTCATAACAGATCCCATGACTCTTTAAGGTTGTGAGTTTACGGGCAATAGGTGCTAGTGTTCCGATGTGATTTATTCTTCAGCTTCTCAGCTATCCTGCTGCAGGGGGAAAGATGGTATTAATAAGCTGTCATGCAAAAAAATTGACGCTGCTATAAAAATAATCCTTCATTATGTATTTTTTCTTCACTGGCCTCCCGCTGCCAAAGTAAATGAGTAACGTTTTAAAGTATCGATTCTTTAACATCAAAATATTAACCTTAATTTGATTTTTCTATCTCCCTTTTGTCTTCATGTGAGGAGAATAAAGCTAGCTAGAAATAACTGTGATAATTCTCCACATAGCAGTTCCCTAGAAGGTGCCAAGAAATATACAGATCCTGTGATGGGTGGATGGGCCCTGGGCACTAGGGTGTTAGGGAGGAAGTGAAGGTGCCACCATTGACACAGGAAGCATCCTTCCATTACTTTCAGGGTAGCCTACTTGCTTCTCAAGATTTCAGCTGCTTACATAGTCACTTTACTATATTTTGTCAAGCTCTGTTATTATATTCTTTTATATGTGGATAGGAGACTCTGGTTGCTTGCTGTCGAATTTAGGATGCTTTCCTCTGCAAGAAATAAAAAACCCAAATCAAACTGGTTTTAGTGGTAAAGGGAATTTTGTTGGCTTACGTTGCTGAAAAATCTGAAGGCAGATAACTTCAGGCTAAGGTTGATCCAGCCTGTGTTACTGCAGTGTTACTGCAGTGTTACTGGTTTCTTTCCTTTTACCAGCTTTGCCTCTACTTTAGACCAAGAGTGGTCCTAAGATGACTGGCAGCAGTTTTGGGGGGTCAAAGTGTCTCAGAAAAAATCTCCAAAAGGTCTCGCTTAGGTCATGTGACTTATCAGTCCCCGAAGTGTGAACAAAATATACACAGGCAGACTCAGAGACATCGCAGGTTCAGTTCCAGACCACGGCAATGCAGCAAATGTTACAATAAAGTGAGTCACAGGCATTTTTTGGTTTCCCAATGCGTATAAAAGTTATGTTTATACTATACTGTAGTCTGTTAGGTGTGCAATCGCATTTTATCTAAAACAAAACAATGTATATCCCTTAGTTAAAAAATAATTTATTGCCCAAAAATGCTAACAATCATCTGAGCCTTCAGCGAGTTGTAATCTTTTCTCAGGGATAACATCAAAGGTCACTGATCGCAGATCACCATAACAATATAACAATAATCAAAAAGTTTGAAATATTGCACGAATTACCAAAATGTGACACAGACACAAAGTGAGCAAATGCTGTTGGAAAAATGGAGCCAACAGACTTACTCAGTACTGGGTTGCCAGAAACCTTCACATTGTAAAAACATCTATGAAGTACAAGAAAGTGGAGCACGATAAAATGAGGTATACCTGCATTGTTTGTTGTTGTTTTGAGTGTTTCAATTGACAAATATTGGTGCTAGAAATATGTCATTGAAGGCAGGGCCCTATATATTTTTCTGTTGGTCCCGATCCCTTGCTTTCCTAGACATACAGGATAAGAACAAAGAAATGAGGTCAGACAGGAGGGAGCTCCTTCCTGTGGCCCCTGAATCTGAAATGGGGGAGATGGAGGAAAGCAGAGAAACGGGGGCATATTACCAACTAATAACATTTAATTCAAGAAAATAAATTTTTGTTCTTTGCAACAATGTTCATAAAGAGACAGGCTTAATGGAACTGAAATATAGAAGAGATTTCTCTGGTGAATTTGTTAATTTCCCACAACTTGGACTTTCCTATTTGTAATCCTGTTGTCCTCCCCCTGCCGCCTCCCCACCACACCACCACCGACATGGGGCCACATCCTTGCCCAAACCTGGGTTTTAGTGAACAATAAAGGATGTATAAATGACCTGGGACCTCTTCTGCCTTCTGTCTTCAGTGGGCAGTTTGCAGTCGTGAAGAAATGCCGTGAGAAAAGCACCGGTCTACAGTATGCCGCCAAATTCATCAAGAAGAGGAGGACCAAATCCAGCCGGCGGGGCGTGAGCCGTGAGGATATCGAGAGGGAGGTCAGCATCCTGAAGGAGATCCAGCACCCCAACGTCATCACCCTGCACGAGGTTTATGAGAACAAGACGGACGTCATCCTGATCCTGGAACTGTGAGTGCTGTGGCTGGGCGGGGAGGAGGGTGGGCTGCAGGCTCCCCGGCAGCTGGACAGCGCGGTGACCAGCCCCGGAGCCTCGTCAGGGATTGACTTGGCTTTGCCAAGTTCGAGAACTGCAGTGGGTGGTGCGCTGTGAGGCCGGCTGCACTTATCTGGAGTAATTCTGCAGCAGCTTCCGTTGATGTGGTCCCACTTGATCTGCAGGCGGGTCCCCAATCTTGGGGTTCTTCCTCGTTTGTCTTGAGGTCGTCTGCGTTTTGAGTTTCATAGTAAGCTTTAGGCTTACGTTCTTCCCTCCTGTCATGCTGTTCCTCTGCCTCCCCTCTGTTTTCCTACTTCTCTTTTTCTCTTTCTTTCTCTATTCTCTTCCCTCTGTCTTACCACACCCCATTTTTAACTGTTGGAACTGTCAACACTCATATGAAAGGGTAAAAGTGAACCAGAATCACTCAGGGTGAGTGATTGTTTTTAAAGCGTGTTGCTGATTTTCTCAGGCACACCCCGCCCATTGGATGTTATTGTGGGAAACTGTAGCGTGATGTTCTGTGACGTGTCCCCCTGTCCCTGGCCCTCTGCCTGAGGGCCCCACTCCTGGTCATGAGTCCAGCAACATGGGCTGGCAGGAGAGGAGAGGAGAGGAAGTCATCAAGAACACGCCACTGGGAGTGTCTCTGGGCTGTTTGGATGGAGGACACACATTAGTACCCTGAAGGCAGAGGGAGGGATGGATGGAGCAATCCTGGGGGGTTCTTAGTGAACCACCCATTTCCTGGAGCCTCGAATTAAGATGTGTCCTTCTGCCAGCCCAGCAGCTCCCCCTTCTGTGCAGATCTCTTAGGGCTAAGAGGTGATTTTTGAGACCAGGGGAGATGGAAGTGAAGGGAGGTATACAGAGGGAGCCCAGCCTTGGGGGCACCGCACTATGGGGACCTGCGCTTTGCTGTCACAAGGGCCTGGGATGCCCACTGCCTCTTGCCTCACCATTGGGATCTGGGCACATACCTTTATGCGTCTGAGCAACAACCTTCTTAACTATAAATTGGGGTCAATAATACCTACCTCAAAAGGGTTTTGAGGAGATCAATGAGATGAGAACATAAACATGTCTGGCTCATGGATGTGTTTAATACATGTTTCTGGGAAGTTCTCAACCTCTGCACTAGTGACACATTGGGCTGCATGATCCTTTGTTCAGGGGGCCATCCTGTGTGTTGTAGGATGTTTAGCAACATCTCTGGCTTCTACCCACCAGATAGCATCCTCTTCCCTAGCTGTCACAGCTAAAAATGCCTCCAGACACTTCCACATGTCCCCTGGGGGGCAGATTCTTTTCTCCCCCTACCCGCCTCCCCATCCCCCCACCCCCTCCTTGAGAACCACTGCTTTAAAGGAAGAGCAGGGTTTTAAGGGCACAGAGGATTAAGGGGGCCTGCTCAGGGTTCAGCAGAGAAAAGACAGGACCAGAGTGTAATCCTTGCTATGGCTTTATACGGTGACTTGGAAACCAGACAGAACCAAGATCAAAATCCAGGGCAAATCCTTTACCATCTATCTCTAAGGCTAAATTTCCTCCCTTAAGGCTGTTGTCAGAGACCATGAATGCAAAGTTCCTGGGAAAGAAATTATGTAGATCACAACTGTTTTGCGTTTTCAGAGAATTACCAGGTCACACGTAGTAAGTCAAGAATATAATTTGCTCCCTTTATATATCAGAATGTACAAATGATGCCGGGGAGTTACTTCCACCTGCGTGTGTATATTCTGGATTCAGCTTCTGTTGACTGACTCCCAGTTCGTAGGTATTTTCCACTAGGAGCATTTATCCTGTGCATAGAATGGATAACATACAGATTTTTTTTACCACTTGATTTAAATTTTTTTTTAATTATTATACAGTAAATTTGATGTTGGGGGAGGATTGTGTAATTCTATGAAAGTTGACACATGTATAGATTTGGGTAACCACCACCCAAATCAGGATTCAGAATAGTCCCATTGCCCCCAAAACTCCCTTGTACTCTCCCCTTCTAGTCACACCCACCTTCTTCCCTCTACCCTCTGGCAATCACTGAGCCATTCTCTGTTACTGTAGTTTTGTCTTTTCAAAAATTATATAAGTAGGATTATAAAGTATTCAATCTTTTGAGACCGACTTCTTTCACTCAACATAATGCTTTTGAGATTTGTGCATGAGTCGTTTGCTCCTTTTTATTGCTGAATAGTATTCCATTGTGTGGTGTTTGTTTATCTACTCACCCATTGAAGGACATTTGGGTTTTTTCTAATATTTGGTGATCATGCATACAGCTACCATAAACAGTCATGTGTGTGAACATAAGTTTTCATTTCTTTGGGGTAAATACCACTGAGTGGGTTTGCTGGGCCATGTGGTAAGTGTACATCTAACTCTACAAGCAGTTGCCAAACTGTGTTCTAAAGTGGCTCCACCATTTTACAGCCCTTCCAGCAATGAGTGAGCGTTCCAGTTGCTCCATCAACCCTTTGTATTGTCAATATTTGTTTCTAATTGTAGCCATTCTATTAGGAGGATAGTGGCGCACAGCTTTACACAGTTCATTATGTGGAGACCTTGAATAAAAGTTGAGGAGCTTCCCTGGTGGCGCAGTGGTTGAGAATCCACCTGCCAATGCAGGGGACGCGGGTTCGTGCCCCGGTCCGGGAAGATCCCACATACCGCGGAGCGGCTGGGCCCGTGAGCCATGGCCGCTGAACCTGTGTGTCCGGAGCCTGTGCTCCGCAACGGGAGAGAGGCCACAACAGTGAGAGGCCCGCGTACCGCAAAAAAAAAAAAAAAAAAAAAGTTGAGTGAGCTGACAAAGAGCAGCTCTTAGGTGGAAGAAGCAGGAGGAATCTTAGAAGATGGCCCCTCCCCCACAGGGTCAGATGCATGTTTGTCTTCCCTGGGTATTTGCTCCTTACAGATTCCAGCATTCCCCGTGAGCTGATTGTCCTAGCCTTTTCATCCACCGGGCATGTGGGGAGTAGTGATGGTTACTTTTATGTGTCAATTGATTGTGCCACATGGTGTCCCAACATTTGGTTAAACATTACTCTGGGTTGTGTCTTGAGGGTGTTTCTGGATGAGGTTAACATTTGAATCGTAGACTTAGTAAAGCAGATTGCCCTCCCCAATGGGGGTGGGCCTCATCTAATCAGTTGAGGTCCCAAATGGAACATAAAAGCTCACCTTACCCTGAATAAAAAGGAATTCCTCCTACCTGACGGCCTTCAAGCAGGGACATTGGCTTTTTCCTGTCTTCAGACTGAAACTGATACATTGGCCCTACTGGGTCACCAGCTGGGTTCAGTGGACTCCCCTTGCAGGTCTTGGGACTTGTCAGCCTCCATGATTGCATGAGCCAGCTTCTTAAAATAAATCTCTTTCTCTCTTTATATCTGTACATCCTTTTGGTTCTGTTTCTCTGGAGAACCCTGACTCATACAGTGGTACCAAAGGCTAAGGAGGGAAAGTGCACCCTTGTTTTCACATCACAAGTCTGTCCCATTTTATATCTATATTTACTTTGCCATGAAGAGGTGTTTTCATTTTTAATAGACTATTCAAAATATTAGGTCTGCCCAGGAGAAAGAGTCATCTTTGCCTTTGAGAAAATTATTGTTGTTGTAAATTCTAACAGCTTTAAAGGAAGATTTAGTCATCAGTGACATATTCCATCTCTTCTTTCCTTTCTTAAGAATGCTGGGATACAGTGGTGGTTAAGGAGAGAATAAAATGTAAGAATTTGTCAGAAAATGGCCCTATGACCTAATAGTGGCCCCTTGTCTGTATCCTCTGGTTCAGAAATCTTTAAGTGGATATATTTTTTTGATTTTTTGCTTTGGGATGAACTCCATGGCAATAGAGCTTCCTTCTGGCTTACTAATGAAGCTTGCTCCCTTGTTGAAACTTCCCTCATTGAAGCCTGTTTCCATGTGGATGTGTGAGCTCTCACTCCCACATCTGGCCCTGTCCTTACCACTGAGACAGAGACCCCAAACCGCCACTCCATGCACTATTTCATGAGCTGCCCCTAATGATCTGGGCGAGATACAGAAATGATATCTTTTCCGTCCTTTGTACAGAAGCTACTTGGTGTCTGTGTTAAAGGCACTGTTGTCAAATCCTACTCCAGGATTTGACTTAAAATTTCTGTAAGCCCTGAAAGTAGTTTTTAAGAATGATATTTCCCCCACATGCTTCTCTGGAAAAGAATCTTTCCACACCTTATCTGCTATTGCAGCTCAGCAGAGCATATACACCAAGGAAACAAACCTGATGTCTCAAGATCACAATTCCATGTCCTCCACATCCCATTGTTCCATAATGAAGTCATACAAAAATCTCTTTGTTCTGTTACAGCTCACCCGTGCATTGTCACACGGGCAAGCCACTACAAAACTTTGATCTTCAGTGCATGAGTCATTTCATAACTTGCCCTGTTACCTGGTGAAAAGTAAAGCCAAACAAAGTCAGTGCTAATCAGAGACACTGGCTTCTAGAATTCTGTTCCTAAACTTGCTGCTCAGAAACAGCTAAGTATTTCAAGCTGTGGATAATTTAGGTTCCCTCTGCCCAGACATGGGTCAAACCCAAATGCCTTTAGGGGCTGGACAGGTGATGTAAGTGAGTGAGGTTGGTCTACACAAAGCCTCAGAATCAGGGAGGCATCAGGGAATGGTGGGGACTGTGGCTAACTGAACCCTCAGCCACTCTTCAGTTGATTGTTGCCATGTGGGATTTTGGATCCAGTGTTGCCAGATCCTGCAATCTTTTTCAAGAAAAGTCTGGTATCTAGGTTTTTAATTTTAGCAGTTAGTTCATAGTATTCATGAGCAGACAAAATAAAAGCTTCCTGAAGGTCACATGTGGCCTTCACAGAACTCCAGATTCTAGCCTGTTTTATGTAAGCAATAAGTATTAGCAGCATGTGATAAATACAGTCAGAAGAGTCCCAAAAGGCTAGCAATTCTGTTGGAAAGGCAAGATACACACTTAGCATTACAAAATGATTTTTTAAATGTCCAGTGTGGTTTAACAGTGGTTCTCAAACTTTAGCGTGCTTCAGAATCTCCTGAAGGCTTGTTAAAATACACATTACTTGGCTGCACTTCCAGAGTTTCTGAATCAGTATGTCTAGGGTAAGGCCCAAGAATTTACATTTTAAACAAATTCCCAGGTGATGCCGATGCTGCTGGTCTAGGGTTCACCTTTTGAGAAGCTGTAGTAGGTTGAATTGTGTCTCCCCCAAAATGATATGTTGAAGTCCCAACTCCCTTTATCACAAAGTGTCCCCTTATTTGGCAATAGGGTCGTTGCAGATGTCATTAGTTAAGATGAGGTCATACTGGAGTAGAGCGGGCTCCTTATCCCACGTGACCTTATAAGAAGAAGGCCATGTGGGGACAGAGATCCGGGGAGAAGGCCATGTGGAGATGGAGGATTGAAGTGATGCAATAGTAGCATCTACAAGCTACTAGGAGAGAGGCCTGGAACAGATTCCCGTTGGAGCCCTCAGAAGGAACCACAGCCCACACCTTGCTTTCAGACTTCTGGCCTCCAGAGCTGTGAGACAATGAATTTCTGTTGTTTTTAGCCACCCATTGTGTGGTACTTTGTTACAGGAGCCTTAGCAAACTAATAGAGAAGCACTAGAATAGAAAACTACCCATTGCTGGACTGCGAGCCCACTCATGTGTTAACCAAAAACTCTGTGAGCCAGTTAACAACAAAGTAAAACACCTAATCATGGTAGTTCCATCAGGCAACCAAGAAACAGTGGGATGCGTGACTCTTCCTCCCTGCAGGAAGCTTGCGCAGAGGAGGGCTGGAGTGGGGTAGGTGATTCTGGGTCTACCTAAAGTCAGGAATGGACATCACCCTGTCATGGCCTGCTTCAGGAGGGTCACCTGAGCTTTGGATGACCTGTCTGAAAGGTTACCCTGTTAAGATTTATAAAGTAAACATCCTAGAATTGCCATGTAAACTTGGCATAGTGGATTGTTCCAAAGAAATCAAGCCAGTTTGGATCTCCAACCTTAATTTTTCCCCTTTATTTGTTCTGCTTGGAATTTAAAGCAGGTCTTTAAGTTAGAGTAGTCTCTCCTCCCTCCCTCTCTCTCTCTCTCTCTCTCTCTCTCTCTCTCTCTCTCTCTCT
>NW_021703782.1:28394701-28611252 GCF_005190385.1 Monodon monoceros | reverse complement strand
CTCTCTCTCTCTCTCTCTCTCTCTCTCTCTCTCTCTCTCTCTCTTTCTCTTTCTCGTAGGAAATTCAGTTTAATTAGTGCAGTATGCAGTGGTTGTAGCCAGGTGCAGGACATGGAATTAATGCACTCTATTTTTATTTATTTAATAAAGTAAATTTTATTACTTTTTTACTGTGGTAGAAAACACATAACATAAAATTGACCATCTTAACCATTTTTAAGTATACAGTTCAGTAGCATAACGTATTCACCTGTGCAACATATCTCCAGAACTTGTTCATCTTGCAAAATGGAAACTCTATACCAATGGAAGAACAACTCTCCTTTTCAGCTCTCTTTCTGACTTTGTCTAAGTTAATAATTTCTGGAATTCAGTTTGTTCATTGCAAACAACTGCCGAGTTGTATTCAGATATTTGTGTAATATTAGATCACTTTATGCAGGATCATTGTTAAGTTGGCTCACTCTCTCGTAGCCAAACGGAGATGCAGACTCATAAGAATATAAATATGATTGTTTCATTGTATATCAGCACAGTGGATGTATGGGGATAGGTCCATGCTTCACTGACAGCAAATCCAGAATTGCAAGGGCCTTTCAAGAAGCAAATGCAGTGATTAAAGTGATGGTTTCAGGGTACCTTAAAAGTGGCAAAGTTGTACTAAGCTGAACGCAGTTATAGGGACATAAGTGATGCTGGTAAATGAGGCGTATCTGACGCCAGGGGCCTTTCAGTCTCCCCCACCCCATTCTCTACTGCTCTCCTGGTCCTCACAAGACACAAAAACACATTAAGATTGCTTAAATGCTTTCCTTCCTTCCTTCCTTCCTTCCTTCCTTCCTTTCTTTCTTTCTTTTTCTTTCCTTCCTTCCTTCCTTCCTTCCTTCTTTTTGCTGCTACATTTGTTCTCTCTTCTCTGAGCTCCAGCCAGCTCTTTTGACTTTTTGAACTTTTGTTTTTATTCACAAAGGTAATTTCAAGAACTGTTCTGGGTTACACTTTTGGCTTCTGGATCCTCAGATATCTACTATTAGGCAAGAACAGAGAACTGAAATGCATTTGGCAACAGTCTCAACCTTTCACAACAGAATTAAATTTGTGTAGAATAGGTTATTTTCCACTCAGGCATTGTCTTGAGAAATAAAATCCTGTATGTATGTCTTCCCCCGTGCTCTTACTTCTTGCTAATTCGGTTGAAAGTGTTTCCTTAGCATTTATTAAATGGGTATTTTTATTCACTTAAGTGGATTATTTGATTTCCAGATGGTCTTAGAAAAATTGGGACAATGGAAATCATAAAAACAAATCACACGTAGTATCTGTGAGCTCATAGATGTGCAGTTTTTATCATATATTCATAATTTTAATATCTGGCTCGATTTACTCTGTGCTGTATACATAAGTTATAGATAGTGAGTATTTGAAATCTTTGCTTATCTCCAAGAAAGGTGTATAATTGTTAAGGTTTGGTAAACTGGGATAACACTGCTGCCTGCCAGCCTCAGAGACTTCCATAGCTGCAGTGATGGGCTATTAATCCCTCCTCAGGGACCACAGATTCTACTTTATGATGCTCTGGGGTACTCCAAGTCCCTGGGAACTGCTCACACTTCCTCTTGGAATCTCACAGCCATGTCACAGATCTCATTATTCTTCCTGTCTTGGTTAACCATTCTCCTAATCAACACTTCAAGAGCATGCAACAGGTTACTCTGTAGAATTGTGGCTTCAAATGACCCCTCAGGCATTCTGGTTTCCCCTGTTGCTCTGCTCCCTCTCCTTGCCTCTCTGGTTTCGTATGTCCGAGGTGGAGGCCATCCTGGACACAATCACAGCCTCGCTGCACTGCTTAGCTTCTTTTCTGCCCCCAGAGCCCAGGTCCCTCCCAGGTCGAGGGCTGCTGGTTTGGTGGTCCACGTTCAGTCCAGACCTTCTGCCTGGCTTGCCTCACGCTGCTCATACAGCACCCACGTCTAGGCACACTGTGCCCAGAATTCTGGGGTGTGGTTGGGATCAGCTTCGGGAACAAGAAGCTGGGGGGGACTCCCCCCGAGCCAGTGCCGCAGAAGAGAGAGCATCCAGATCACAGGTCATGGGTGGGATTCCCTTATTAGGCTAGTATTTAGAGTAGATCAGTAACAATCTCTCCAGAACATCGATGACTCCCTGGGAGCCTCCCTTCTGCCTCTCGTCATTGAAAAATGTTGTTTAAAGAACAAACAGAAGGTCGAGACCTTCAAGATGGCGGAGGAGTAACACGTGGAGATCACCTTCCTCCCCACAAATACATCAGAAATACATCTACATGTGGAACAACTCCTACAGAACACCTACTGAACGCTGGCAGAAGAGCTCAGACCTCCCAAAAGGCAAGAAACTCCCCACGTACCTGGGTAGGGCAAAAGAAAAAAGAAAACACAGAGACAAAAGAATAGGGACAGGACCTGCACCAGTGGGAGGCAGCTGTGAAGGAGGAAAGGTTTCCACACAATAGAAGCCCCTTCGCGGGCGGAGACTGCGGGTGGCGGAGGGGGGAGCTTCAGAGCCACGGAGGTGAGCGCAGCCACCGAGGTGCGGAGGGCAAAGCGGAGAGATTCCCGCACAGAGGATCGGTACTGACCAGCACTCACCATTCGGATAGGCTTGTCTCCTCACCCGCCGGGGCGGGCGGGGCTGTGAGCTGAGGCTCGGGCTTCAGAGGTCAGATCCCAGGGAGAGGACTGGGGTTGGCTGCCTGAACACAGTCTGGAGGGGGCTAGTGCGCCACAGGAAGCTAAGAGGGAGTCCGGGAAAAAGTCTGGACCTGCCTAAGAGTCAAGAGATCATTGTTTCAGGGTGCGTGAGGAGAGGGAATTCAGAGCACTGCCTAAACGAGCTCCTGAGATGGGCACGAGCCGCGGCTATCAGCGTGTACACCAGAGACGGGCATGAGACACTAAGGCTGCTGCTGCTGCAACCAAGAAGCCTGTGTGCAAGCACAGGTGACTAACCACACCTCCTCTCCTGGGAGTCTTTGCAGCCCACCACTGCCAGGGTCCCGTGATCCAGGGACAGCTTCCCCGGGAGAACACATGGTGAGCCTCAGGTGCAACGTCCCGCCGGCCTCTGCCGCCGCAGGCTCGCCCCGCATCCGTACCCCTCCCTCCCCCCGGCCTGAGTGAGCCAGAGCCCCACTCAGCCACTTCTTTAACCCCGTCCTATCTGAGCGACAAACAGACACAGTCAGGCGACCTACACGCAGAGGTGGGGCCAAATCCAAAGCTGAGCCCCTGGGAGCTGTGCGAACAAAGAAGAGAAAGGGGAATCTCTCCCAGCAGCCTCAAGAGCAGCGGATTAAATCTCCACAATCAACTTGATGTACCCTGCATCTGTGGAATACATGAATAGACACCAAATCATCCCAAATTAAGGAGGTGGACTTTGGGAGCAACTGTAGACTTGGGGTTCGCTTTCTGCACCCAATTTATTTCTGGTTTTATGTTTATCTTAGTTTAGTATTTAGAGTTTATTATCCTTGGTATATTTGTTTATTCATTTGGTTGCTCTCTTCCTTTTTTTTTTTATATAGAGATATATATATTTTTTTCTTTTCTCTCTTTTTGTGAGTGTGTATATGTACGCTTCTTTGTTTGATTTTGTCCGTATAGCTTTGCTTATGCCATTTATCCTCAGGTTCTATCTGTCCGTTTGTTTGGTTTTTTCTTTGTTTGTTTGTTTTTGCAGTATGTGGGCCTCTCACTGTCGTGGACTCTCCCGTTGCAGAGCACAGGCTCCGGATGCGCAGGCTCAGCGGCCATGGCTCACGGGCTCAGCCGCTCCGCGGCATGTAGGATCTTCCTGGACCGGGGCACAAACCCGTGTCCCTGCATTGGCAGGTGGACTCTCAACCACTGTGCCACCAGGGAAGCCCTCTTTTTTTTTTTTAGTATAGTTTTTAGCACTTGTTATCATTAGTGGATTTGTTTTTTGGTTTGGTTGCTCTCTTCTTTCTTTCTTTTTTTAAATTACTTTTTAATTTTTAAGTTTTTAATAATTTTTAAATTTTTATTTTATTAACTTTATTTTATTTTATTTTATTCTTTTCTTCTTTCGTTTTTTCTCCATTCTCTTCTGAGCCATGTGGCTGACATGGTCTTGCAGCTCCAGCCAGGTGTCAGGCCTGTGCCTCTGAGGTGGGAGAGCTGAGTTCGGCACCAGAAACCTCCCAGTTCCATGTAATATAAAACGGCAAAACCTCTCCCAGAGATCTCCATCTCAATGCTAACCCAGCTCCACTCAACGACCAGCAAACTCCAGTGTTGGACACCCTATGCCAAACAACTAGCAAGACACTAGGAACACTACAGCACCCATTAGCACAGAGACTGACTAAAATCATAATAAGGTCACAGTTACCCCCAAACCCAACACTGGACATGGTCCTGCCCACCACAAAGACAGGATCCAGCCTCATCCACCAAAAAGCAGGCACCAGTCCCCTCCACCAGGAAGCCTACACAACCCACTGAACCAACCTTACCCGCTGAGGGCAGACACCAAAAACAACGGGAACTACGAACCTGCAGCCTGTGAAAAGGAGACCCCAAACACAGTAAGTTATGCAAAATGAGAAGACACAGAAACACACAGCAGATGAAGGAGCAAGGTAAAAACCCACAAGACCAAACAAATGAAGAGGAAATAGGCAGCCTACCTGAAAAAGAATTCAGATTAATGATAGTAAAGACGATCCAAAATCTTGGAAATAGAATGGAGAGAATACAAGAAACGTTTAACAAGGACCTAGAAGAACTAAAGAGCAAACAAACAATGATGAACAACACAATAAATGAAATTAAAAGTTCTCTAGAAGGAATCAATAGCAGAATAACTGAGGCAGAAGAACAGATAAGTGACCTGGAAGATAAAATAGTGGAAATAACTACCATAGAGCAGAATAAAGAAAAAAGAATGAAAAGAATTGAGGACAGTCTCAGAGACCTCTGGGACAACATAAAATGCACCAACATTCGAATTATAGGGGTACCAGAAAAAGAAGAACAAAGAAAGGGACTGAGAAAATACTTGAAGAGATTATAGTTGTAAACTTCCCTAATATGGGAAAGGAACTAATCAAGTCCAGGAAGCACAGAGTCCCATACAGGATAAATCCAAGGAGAAACATGCCAAGACACATATTAATCAAACTAGCAAAAATTAAATACAAAGAGAAAATATTAAAAGCAGCAAGGGAAAAATAACATACAAGGGAGTCCTTAAAAGGTTAACAGCTGATCTTTCAGCAGAAATTCTGCAAGCCAGAGGGAGTGGCAGGACATATTTAAAGTGATGAAAGGGAAAAACCTACAACCCAGATTACTCTGCCCAGCAAGGATCTCATTCAGATTCTATGGAGAAATCAAAAGCTTTACAGACAAGCAAAAGCTAAGAGAATTCAGCACCACCAAACCAGCTTTACAACAAATGCTAAAGAAACTTCTCTAGGAATGAAACACAAGACAAGGAAAAGACCTACAGTAACAAACCGAAAACAATTAAGAAAATGGTAATAGGAACATACATATTGATAACTAACTTAAATGTAAATGGATTAAATGCTCCAACCAAAAGACATAGACTGGCTGAATGGATACAAAAACAAGACCTGTATATATCGTGTCTACACGAGACCTACTTCAGACCTAGTGACACATACAGACTGAAAGTGAGAGGACGGAAAAAGATATTCCATGTAAATGGAAATCAAAGGAAAGCTGGAGTAGCAATTCTCGTATCAGACAAAATAGACTTTAATATAAAGACTATTAGAAGAGACAAAAAAGGATACTACATAATGATCAAGGGATCGATCCAAGAAGAAGATATAACAATTGTAAATATTTATGTACCCAACATAGGAGCATCTCACTACATAAGGCAAATGCTAACAGCCATAAAAGGGAAAACCAACAGTAACAGAATCATAGTAGGGGACTTTAACACCCCACTTTTACCAATGAACAGATCACCCAAAATGAAAATAAATAAGGAAACACAAGCTTTAAATGATACATTAA
Source organism: Monodon monoceros (assembly GCF_005190385.1). Lineage (NCBI taxonomy): Eukaryota > Metazoa > Chordata > Mammalia > Artiodactyla > Monodontidae > Monodon > Monodon monoceros. Next base: position 28,605,196 of record NW_021703782.1, on the reverse strand, counting down.
ACAAGATGGACTTAATTGATATTTATAAGAAATTCCATCCAAAAACAACACAATAAACTTTCTTCCCAAGTGCTCATGGAACATTCTCCAGGATAGATCACATCTTGGGTCACAGATCAAGCCGTGGTAAATTTAAGAAAACTGAAATTGTTATCAAGTATCTTTTCTGACCACAACGCTATGAGACTAGATATCAATTACAGGGAAAAAAATTTGTAAAAATTATAAACACATAGAGGCTAAACCACACTATTAAATAACCGAAAACACTGAAGAAATCAAAGACGAAATCAAAAAGTACCTAGAAACAAATGACAATGAAAACATGAAGACCCAAAACCTATGGGATACAGCAAAAGCAGTTCTAAGAGGGAAGTTGATAGCAATACAATCCTACCTCAAGAAACAACAAACATCTCAAATAAGCGATCTAACATTCCACCTAAAGGAACTAGAGAAAGAAGAACAAACAAAACCCAAAGTTAGTAGAAGGAAAGAAATCATAAAGATCAGAGCAAAAATAAATGAAATAGAAACAAAGAAAACAATAGTAAAGATCAATAAAACCAAAAGCTGGTTCTTTGAGGAGATAAACAAAATTGATAAACCATTAGCCAGACTCATCAAGAAAAAAAGGGAGAAGACTCAAATCAATAGAGTTAGAAATGAGAAAGGAGAAGTACAACTGACACTGCAGAAATACAAAGGATCATGAGAGATTACTACAAGCAACTATATGCCAATAAAATGGACAACCTGGAAGAAATGGACACAGTCTTAGAAGAGCACAACATTCCAAGACTGAACCAAGAAGAAATAGGAAATATAAACAGACCAATCACAAGCACTGAAGTTGGAACTGTGATTAAAAATCTTCCAACAAACAAAAGCCCAGGACCAGATGGCTTCACAGGCGAATTCTATCAAACATTTAGAGAAGAGCTAACACCTATCCTTCTCAAACTCTTCCAAAATATAGCAGAGGGAGGAACACTCCCAAACTCATTTGACAAGGCCACCATCACCCTGATACCAAAACAAGACAAAGATGCCACAAAGAAAAAAAACTACAGGCCAATATCACTGATGAACATAGATGCAAAAATCTTCAACAAAATACTAGCAAACAGAATCCAACAGCACATTAAAAGGATCATACACCATGATCAAGAGGGGTTTATCCCAGGAATGCAAGGATTCTTCAATATATGCAAATCAGTCAATGTGATAAACCATGTTAAATTGAAGGAGAAAAACGATATGATCATCTCAATAGATGCAGAGAAAGCTTTCGACAAATTCAACACCCATTTATGATAAAAACCCTCCAGAAAGTAGGCATAGAGAGAACTTACCTCAGCATAATAAAGGCCATATATGACAAACCCACAGCCAAAATAATTCTCAATGGTGAAAAACTGAAACCATTTCCTCTAAGAACAGGAACAAGACAAGATTGTCCACTCTCACCACTATTATTCAACATAGTTTTGGAAGTTTTAGCCACAGCAATCAGAGAAGAAAAAGAAATAAAAGGAATCCAAATCAGAAAAGAAGTAAAGCTGTCACAGTTTGCCGATGACATGATACTATACATAGAGACTCCTAAAGATACTACCAGAAAACTACCAGAGCTAATCAATGAATTTGGTGAAGTTGCAGGATACAAAATTCATGCACAGAAATCTCTTGCATTCCTATACACTAATGAATAAAATACCTAGGAATAAACCTACCTAAGGAGACAAAACACCTGTATGCAGAAAACTATAAGACACTGATTAAAGAAATTAAAGATGATACAAACAGATGGAGAGATATACCATGTTCTTGGATTGGAAGAATCAACATTCTGAAAATGACTATACTACCCAAAGCAATCCACAGATTCAATGCAATCCCTATCAAACTACCAATGGCATTTTTCACAGAACTAGAAAAAAATATTTCACAATTTGTATGGAACTACAAAAGACCAAATAGCCAAAACAGTCTTGAGAAAGAAAAACGGAGCTGGAGGAATCAGGCTCCCAGACTTCAGACTATACTACAAAGCTACAGTAATCAAGACAGTATGGTACTGGCACAAAAACAGAAATATAGATCAATGGAACAGGGTAGAAAGTCCAGAGATAAACCCACGCACATATGATCACCTTATTTTTGATAAAGGAGGCAAGAATATACAATGGAGAAAAGACAGTCTCTTCAATAAGTGGTGCTGGGAAAACTGGACAGCTCCATGTAAAAGAATGAAATTAGAATACTCCCTAACACCATACACAAAAATAAATTCAAAATGGCTTAAATACCTAAATGTAAGGCCTGACACTATAAAACTCTTAGAGGAAAACATAGGCAGAACACTCTATGACATAAATCAGCAAGATCCTTTCTGACCCACCTCCTAGAGAAATGGAAATAAAAACAAAAATAAACAAATGGGCACTAATGGAACTTAAAAGGTTTTTTACAGCAAAGGAAACCATAAACAAGATAAAAAGACAACCCTCAGAATGGGAGAAAATATTTGCAAGTGAAGCAACTGACAAAGGGTTAATCTCCAAAATTTACAAGCAGCTCATGCGGCTCAATATCAAAAAAACAAACAACCTAATCCAAAAATGGGCAGAAGACCTAAATAGACATTTCTCCAAAGAAGATATACAGATTGCCAACGAACAAATGAAAGGATGCTCAACATCACTAATCATTAGAGAAATGCAAATCAAAACTACATTGAGGTTATCACCTCACATCAGTCAGAATGGCCATCATCAAAAAATCTACAAACAATGAAGGCTGGAGAGGGTGTGGAGAAATGGGAACCCTCTTGCACTGTTGGTGGGAATGTCAATTGATACAGCCACTGTGGAGAACAGTATGGTGTTTCCTTAAAAAACTAAAAATAGAAATACCATACCACCCAGCAATCCTGGCATATACCCTGTGAAAACCATAATTCAAAAAGAGTCAAGTACCACAATGTTCATTGCAGCTCTATTTACAATAGCTAGGACATGGAAGCAACCTAAGTGTCCATTGACAGATGAATGGATAAAGAAGATGTGGAACATATATACAATGGAATATTACTCATCCATAAAAAGAAACGAAATTGAGTTATTTGTTGTGAGGTGGATGGACCTAGAGTCTGTCCTGCAGACTGAAGTAAGTCAGAAAGAGAAAAACAAATACCATATGCTAACACATATATATGGAATCTAAAAAAAAAAAGAAAAAGAAAAAGATTCTGAATAACCTAGGAGCAGAACAGAAATAAAGACGCAGATGTAGAGAATGGACTTGAGGACACGGAGAGGGGGAAGGGTAAGCTGGGGTGAAGTAAGAGAGTGGCATGGACGTATAAATACACTACCAAATGTAAAATAGATAGCTAGTGGGAAGCAGCTGCATAGACCATGGAGATCAGCTCGGTACTTTGTGACCACCTAGAGGGGTGGGATAGGGAGGGTGGGAGGGAGATGAAAGAGGGAGGAGATATGGGGATATATATATACATATAGCTGATTCAGTTTGTTATACAGCAGAAACTAACACAACATTGTAAAGCAATTATACTCCAATAAAGATGTTTAGAAAAAAAAAGAACAAACAGAAATAGTTCTAAAAACAACCTTATATTGCTTTTTTCCCTTACTTGTCTTTCCAAGTAACTGAATATTACCTCACTTTCTTATGTTTCTTTCTTTTTTTTTTAATCATGGGTCTAACTTGTTTTCATTATGGTCAAAATCACTCTAAGGCAGAGGAGGAACCTCAGCAGTTGGTATTTGCTTGTTCCATCCTGAAATGTCAGTTTCATTTCCAGCCTCTAAACGAATGTAGTTACCAGTCATGGCTACAGTGAAACGTGAATGCTGCTATGTTGATGAAATTAGGTGTAAGTGACACATGGGCTAAAGGACCTCGTTCTCCCTAGATGACAGAATATTTTCCCCCAATATTTTGATGATAAAATTCAAGTAGAATTGATTGTTTCAGAAACACAGGGTAGAATGTTCACTTGTTTTTAGTCATGTGCAGTCGGTGTGGATCTTTATATATAAACTTCCTTGAGAGAGAGGATAAAGGACAAGAGAGGCTTTCCTTGGAGAAGAAAGAGAAGCTGCACTTCACTGAGTCTTTGGGTCAGTCAGTCTCTGCGGGGCCCCTGCCTTATGTTTTCTCATTTAGCCCTTGGGCACAAGCCCAGGAGGGTGGTATTGTCACCACCCTCCAGATTTGGAAAGCTGTGCCTATCCAATCCTGATAGAGGGATGGGGGATTCTAACTCTCAGACAGCTTCTCAGGGAGGGAAATTTTTTGTTTGAGTCCTGAAGTTCTGCTGAGCCCCTGTAGGACTTAGCCTACAAGGCTAAGCCGTCATCTTTGGGGGTTGCGGGGAGGGTGAATGAAATAAAAGACCATCTTGGAGCAGGGAGGGTGTTCCAGGTCTGCCCCCTCACCCTCTTCCTCATCTAGGGCTGCAGTCACCTTGACCATGACCTTCAAGGGCAGTGATGCTCACGTTCCAGTGGCTCTTGAGCCGTATTTGCTCCTCTCAATTTCAAAGCAGTGACTTAGCAGCTTTTGAAAGCCAATCTGAACCTTGAGAACCTTTCTGTTTCTCTCTTTGTTTCTGTTTCTCCGACAGTCATGTTGTTCTTACCCCCTCATTTCTTAGTATTTCCACGATGTTGGGAGAGAGCAGAAAACGTTCTAGTGTTCCCATGGGAATGAAGGTGGCCAGGGCGGCTTTCTGAGGGCCCTGGTGTGTGTATTTGCCCCCTTCAGTATGGTTCTTTGAGGGCAAGACCATATCCTGCTTTGGGTCCCACAGCACTTAAGACTGTTCTTGGCCCAATAAATGTATGCAAAGTCCAGGTAGAGTCAGAAGAACATGACAATATGATGGAAGGGGTCACGTGTGGCTCAAGAGCCAGCTGACTACTGACGGAGACATTTTTCTTTGTGAGATGCTGATTGACTTGCTTGGGTTTCAGATAACGTAGTACGCTTTTTTTTTTTTTTTCTTTGCGGTACGCGGGCCTCTCACTGTTGTGGCCTCTCCCTTTGCGGAGCACAGGCTCCGGACGCGCAGGCTCAGCGGCCATGGCTCACGGGCCCAGCCGCTCCGCTGCACGTGGGATCTTCCCAGACCGGGGCACGAACCCGTCCCCTGCATCGGCAGGCGGACTCTCAACCACTGTGCCACCAGGGAAGCCCAAACGTAGTACTCTTGACTAAGTTTCTTAGAGGGTAAGGAATAAAACCTTCAACCTGAGGGTTTGAGTCAGTCTGGAGTCTACCAGAAAGCAGATGGCACACCCCAGCAGGGATATTTGAAGAGCATTTAATAAAGAGACAATTAATAAAGGTGTGTCCAAGTGTTAAAGAAAACAAGTACTGGGAAAGCACCCTGGAACTAGTGATAGCAAGGTGCTCCCACCACCCTTAGATCTGAAGGGTAGGAGAGGGAGTGACTTAGGAAAGGATAACTTCCTGGAGAGAAGAACCACCTGACCTGAGCTGAGCGCTCAGTAGAGGGACTCGGCCCTTCCTTGGCGACCTGGCAGGGGAGGCAGGGTTGACCTCACTCTCCTTCCCTGTTGATGCTGCCTATTGACCAAACCAAACCTGAAGCCAATTGACAAGGGAACGTTTTCATTCAGTCTCAGTGAGCAGCCTCCCTGCACCCAGAAGTGAATGGAGAAGAGTAGAACATGGACCTGGAGAGGTAAATAGAAAATAATCTTGCTCTGGGTTTAGAGGGGTTTTCTTCTTGATTCTCTAATCCTTTTGACACTAAGTACTTACAGTCCAAACTTCCTGGCACCCCCTCATGAAATCTGTCCAGACCTGAAAAATACCAATTTGTCACTGGATGGTTAGGATCCATTTGATCTCATGCCCTCATTTATCAAAGGCTGTGTGCCCATCACACATTCGTAAAAAGGAAGTACTTTTTTTGAAGCATGACTCCCTTTTGTTTTCCCTGTTTTTCACTTTATTAAAAACTCTATTGCAGTGAGGAGGTGGAGACATGGAGGGCAAGGCTCGAAGTCCTGGCTCTCTGACAGGCAGTAGTTCTCCTTTGCCAGGGTAACTCACCCAGCAGGAGAGTTGCGTTCATCCTGCCTCTTTTTTCTTTTTTTTTTTTTTTTGCCGTACGCGGGCCTCTCACTGTTGTGGCCTCTCCCGTTGCGGAGCACAGGCTCCAGACGCACAGGTTCAGCGGCCATGGCTCACGGGCGCAGCCGCTCCGCGGCATGTGGGATCCTCCGGGACCGGGGCACGAACCCGTGTCCCCTGCATCGGCAGGCGGACTCTCAAGCACTGCACCACCAGGGAAGCCCCATCCTGCCTCTTTTACCCCTTGAGTGCTGTGTCCCTCTCTGAAGGGACAGGAGTTGTCTTCATGCTCCCTGTCATCCATGCATCTAATGGCGGCAGTGGGAAGGATTTCCATGGAGATGGGAAGCATTCTGTATCTTCTTTCCTGTGATTCTCATTCCCTCTTCAGATCACTTTAATCTACCTTCCATTTCTCTACTTGCCACTAAAAGGATTCTTGCAGAAGCTTTCTAATTTGCAAAATTCTTTAATCTATATACAACCCATGATACTCAACTATCACCTTCCAATATATTGATATCCCTACAGCTATATCTATCAGTCTCTCTGCAGCCCCACAATTGCTTCTCCAGTTGCCTGTTCAACATCTCTACCCAAATGGATCTCCCCAAACTTAACATGTCCTAACTGAACTCATAATCTTGCACTCCCCGATTTACTTCTCCCCTCTCCTTCTCTAGCTCAGTTCGTGGCATCACTATAGTCCTGGTTGCCCAGCCTGGAAACCTTGGCACCACCCTTGCCGCTTCCTTCTCCCCTCACTCCCCACTGACCTACACAGCCAATCTTTCATTACATCCTGTGGGTGCTGCTTCTGAAAGAGCTCCTGAATCCGTCTCTTTGTTACCATGCTCATACTTTTTCCCTGGTCCAGGATCTCATTAACTCTCCCCTGAGTTATTACAACATCCTCTAGTTTCTCTTCTGTCCACCTCACCCCCAGATTTATTATACAACAGCTACTTCTCTTGCTTAAAAATCTTTGACGTGAATAAGCATGTGAAAAGATGCTCAATATCGTTCATCATTAGGTATTCCTAAAAATCAAAACCACAGTGAGACCACGTCACATCCAGTAGGATGGCCATAATAAAAAAAACACAGACAATATCAAATGTTGGTGGGGTTTTGGAGAAATTGGAACATTTTCCAAAACATTAACATTGAAATGTAATTAAAATGTAATGTAACATAATTACATTGCTAGTGAAAATATAAAATGGTTCCACTACTTGGAAAACAATTTAGCCATTCCTCAAAATGTTCAACATAGAGTTACCATATGACTCAACATTTCCACTCCTCAGATTATACCCAAGAAAAATGGAAATATATGTTCATACAAAAACTTATTCATGAAGTATGTAGTAGCATTATTCACAATAGCCAAAAAAGTTAAAACAACCCAAATGTCTATCAACTGATAAATGGATAAACAAAAATCTATACAATGGACTGTTATTTGGCAATAAAGAAGGCAGAGGTACTAATACATGCTACTGTGGATGAATCTTCGAAACATTATGCTGAGTGACAACAGCCAGGCTCAAAAGACCAGATATCAGGGCTTCCCTTGTGGCACAGTGGTTGAGAGTCCGCCTGCCGATGCAGGGGACATGGGTTCGTGCCCCGGTCCGGGAAGATCCCACATGCCGCGGAGCGGCTGGGCCCGTGAGCCATGGCCGCTGAGCCTGCGCGTCCGGAGCCTGTGCTCCGCAACGGGAGAGGCCACAACAGTGAGAGGCCCGCGTACCACACAAAAAAATAAAATAAAATAAAATTTTAAAAAAGACCAGATATCATATGGTTGATGAATATGAAATGTCCAGAATAGGCAAATCTGTAGAGACAGAATGTAGATTAGTGGTTGCCTCAAGAACATGGGGTATCAGTGGCAGGGAATGAGGAGTGGCTACTAATGGGCATGAAGTGTCCTTTGGGACCATGAGAATCTTCTAAAATTAGATTGTAGTGATAACTTCACAGCTCTGTGAATATAGTAAAAACCATTGAATTGTAGACTTTTTTTTTTTTGCGGTACGCGGGCCTCTCACTGTTGTGGCCTCTCCCGTTGCGGAGCACAGGCTCCGGACGCGCAGGCTCAGCGGCCATGGCTCACGGGCCCAGCCGCTCCGCGGCATGTGGGATCCTCCCGGACCGGGGCACGAACCCATGTTCCCTGCATCGGCAGGCGGACTCTCAACCACTGCGCCACCAGGGAAGCCCAAATTGTAGACCTTAAAAGAGTCAATTATATAGGAAGTCATATCTCAAGAAAGCTTTAGAAGATATCTTTGATGGCTCCCTCCTGCCTGCAGAATGAAGCCCACAATCCATAGAATGGTGTAGGATCTTTGAACCCATGTCCAGTCCCCTCCTTATATCCAACCACTTCCTCTGCACTCCTTTGCCTGTGCCCCTGATGCATGATTCACAATCTCTTGTCTTTTTCAGATTTTGCCAGGCTTCTAGGCACCCCCAACCTGTGTTTATGCTGCCCCCTCTGCCTCTCACTCCATACCTTGTCCACCTGGAGAATTCCTACCCATCTGTCAAAGCTCAGCTCACACATCACCCTCTCTCTTTGGCTTTCCTGTCTGCCCCAGTTAGATTTAATTGCTTTCTTCTGTGTGTTTTCGTCGCCTTTTAGAAGTGTGTTGATTATAGCACTTACCATACTATATTTTATATATATTTATATATACTTTTATATGTTTTTTTTTGTGTTGTTCCCCTGTAATGGATCGTGAGCTTTCCAGGAGATATGCTAGTGTTTTATTTACTTGTCTTTCCATCTCAAGCCCCTAGAAGAGGGCATAAATACTAGTGCACAGGCAGTGCCCGGTAAAAGCGGCTGAAGTTGAATTCAGTTAAGGAGACTAGCAGGGAGATCCTGATGAACATCGATGAGTGGCTTTTCAATAGCGTTAGGACAGTGGGGATGAAAAGAATTAACAAAGCCAAAAGCTCTGCTTCATTTGTGACCTGTGGAACTTGCCCTCTCTCCTGAGAACAGAGCAGTTTGTCACCTTAGCTAATTTCTATCTTGGGCCTGAATAGGACCATATGTTTAAGCTGAGTGCGTGGGATGAGGAAAGAGTAGGATAGAAGGATAGTTGATGGGATTCCGAGGGTCAGGAATTGAGAACCTATAATATGCCTGACATTGTGACGCCAATGACAATCAGAGGTAGGTGGCTAAAATTAAAGCTGCTGATTGTCATTGGCGTCTGGTATAATAATGCCCATCACATGGCAGGTGCTCAGTAAACATTTATGCAAATGAAAAATAGAAAGAAAGCTTTTCAGACCATCAAAAGTCACCGTTGCCCATTATAGCATTCTGCATAGAGCCTGACCTTCTCAAACCCGGGCATGGTCCCAGGCTGACCATGCTGTTGGAAAAGAGATCCAAATCCCAGCTCCATCTTTCTTCGAGGCCTCCGGTTGGGGGTTGACTCTCTGCTCTCAGCCTCCTCTTCCAAGGAGCAGGTTTCAGGCTTCCCTTTCCTTCCCTCCGTTTACCGACCAAGGTGGCCAGTAGGAGGCGCTCAGCTCCACGCCACTCCTCTACCCATGACTCCCCACCTTCTGCCGGTGGCCATGTTTTTGGCGCTCTCAGGGGGAAGCCAAGGTAGGGCATGACCTGAGAGCCTCCCGCCTGCTGAGTGACTATCAACTCCCTCACCTTTTCCACCTCCTCCTCCTCCAACTCTTATTCCTCTTCCTCAAATCCATCCTCAAACCCAAGGGAAAGACCACTTTGCTCTACACCTATTTAAAATCACAGCTTTCCACATCGCGGGTAGCCCTGGCCCACACCGTGCGTACTTCAGATTGGCCGGTGCCACCTATGTGATAGGCCATCGGTCTTTCATCCTGTGATTTCCAGGTGGTTAGCAATAGTCAACAGCTTTCATCGGAGCCCTTCGGGATGGATTGTCATAGAGAATAAAGCTGATCAAGGAGTAGTTGGAGGAGATGGATCCCTGTGCTTCCCCAGATGATAGCCTTGCCTTGTTTGCAACTAGACGAGCCAGAATGATTTTGGAAACAGCCTCCATCTCTGGCTGTTCCAGTGTGGTTTACTTCCCACTAGCCTTTTGTTCTCGCACCAGTTACAATGACCCAGGCTGAAGAGGTGTCTGGCTGCCCGACTTTTCCATTTGCCCCACTTTTTTTGTTTGTTTGTTTTTGTTTGTTTTTTTGCGGTACACGGGCCTCTCACTGTTGTGGCCTCTCCCGTTGCGGAGCACAGGCTCCAGACGCGCAGGCTCAGCGGCCATGGCTCACGGGCCCAGCCGCTCCGCGGCATGTGGGATCTTCCCGGACCGGGGCACGAACCCGTGTCCCCTGCATCGGCAGGCAGACTCTCAACCACTGCGCCACCAGGGAAGCCCTTGCCCCACTTTTGATTGACCTCTGGAGCCATTAAAGTAGAAAGAGGCTTGTCAGTTGCTGTGGTCAGTCTTGCTGTTGAGTTTCTCGTGTCCCTTTACATGAGTACCTTCTTTTGTTGAAGAAATCTGCATGGACATATTGAAAGGAGGGACCAGTCTGTCTCTCAGTGCCTTCTTTACCAGCCCCCAGCCTACAGCAGTACTGCTCATCCCTTGTCATGTGACACTGGTTTGGGGTAAACCGATGAGGCTGTTCATGGCTGGAGGTGACCATCCTTTAGGTTCAGATGGGCACCTCTGGGCCCCATCCAGACACCTGAAGGCTGGGACCCCTCTACTTCTGTTCAGCTGTACCCCACCTGTGGTAACCCAGTTGGCAGGCTCGGCCTGAACTGAACTCTGGGACACCATGCCCAGGAGGCTACATGTGGCCTTTCTAGCGAGCTTCTTGCCTGAACCACCTCAGCTGGGATTCCTGCATTCCTGGGCCACCTGTGTCCGGCCTTCCTGCATCTCCTGACCTCCCTAAGCTCCTCAGGGATGAGCAGTCTTTATGTGTATCATGTAGCCTCATGTGTATCACCCTCACTGTTGGCGTGGCATTTCCTGAGGATCCTCCAGACTCTGTCTCTCTCTTGAAATGTAGGGCTGGAACTGTGTGCTGTCCTCAGGATGTGGACGGATGGGGAACCACTTGTCTTCAAGTTTTAAATCCACCGTGCATTCCCAGCACAAGTGGCTGAGGATCTCCTCTGACGCTGGTTCCCTTCCTTGCGTGCTAGCATCTGCTTTTTCTCATCTGAATTTTTTATAATTTCACCCGGAGCCGACACTTTTGACTCTCCCTCTCCACCCTCCCTTTCTTCTTCCCCACCACCCCCATTAGAACAGAGGCCTGGGTGCCCCCAGATCTGGGGCTGCTCATCACCCTAACTCAGAAACACAAGGTTCTCCAGACGGCATGCTGGGCTCCCAACACGGCCCTTTCTCGCACACTATTCCCTCTTTCCAAGGGCATCCTTTGGTCTCATGGAATTATCGGGAAAGCACACTGAGCCATTGCTCTACAGAGGTTTTTGTTCTTGCTGTCTTATACCTTTTTCCCTCCTAAACGGATATACTCCATCATTTTTTGTTTCTGGGAGGTTTCTGGAAACTTGAAACTGATTTTATCTATTTGGCATATTTTTGTGTTCCCTCCCCCATCCCTTTCTCCTTCCCATGTCCCTTTACTCTCTAGCCAGTATGGGGGAAAAATGCAAGTAGGGGATCAGAAAATGAGGAAGTGCTCAGGGTTGCAGGTGGGAGGGCTGTGGCTTACATGAATCTACTGTAGGTGTGATGACCACCTAAATAAGACATCCTGCGGCATGATGTGTCACCCCACTGCCTGAGCAGCAGGCCCTGACACCCAAAAAACAGACATCAAGGTTTTCTTCTCCAGAGACCTGCACTAACAAACCACGTCTCTGAACCGGTACCATATTTTCAAGAGTCGTGATGATTTTGATCTAGTCAGTGGTAGAGGGCAAGTAGATTCTGATTCCCGAAAGAGGAAGAAAGAAACAAAACTGGTTTTGGTTTGTTGGCTTGTTTTGCAAATGCCTCATTATATTCCACATAGAGCTTCTTCAATTTAAAAAAAATAATTAGGGATTTTTTTTAGTACCATGTCCAGCTGAGAACTGAAGCCTCCTGTTTGAAAGTCTGCCTCAGCAAACTGCGGCTCTCTCCTTCGACCTTCAACTTGAGCCTGCGGTCATTTAAGTGAGGGGGTTGGATAATCGCATCCGGGACCACTCGGACTGGAGCACAATCGCTCATTATACTTTGTCCACAACTACTGCCACCTTCTTAACAGCTGAGTGATGTGGCCTGGCCCTGTGCATCGTGCCTGCTGTATTGATAAATCATGATGCATTTTCTGTTTACCAGTCCAGCATCCTATTTCCATCCTGGATACTGAAAGAAAGTCATGATTCTGCTCTTTCATTCATGAATGAAAGTGACTGCTTTAAAATCTTCATTTCTTCACAGAAGTCATACTTTAACCCAGCTTCACAGATTAGTCCTTCCTGACAATAGAAAACCAGATTTTTGAGGCAAGGGACCTTTTGGAGACCCCAGCTTATTTCCAAATGTATGTCTTTGTACAAGACTGGAATCTTCCTTTTCTTGCCACAGCTGGCAGAGCTAACAAGTTTGGTGCCTCTTGCACAAAGTGTACACCCCTAAAAGCACATAGACCAACTCGCTATTTATTTAATACCATTTCAGGTTTTCTTGACAGTTACTTCAGTCAGTCATTCTTGAATCATGGAGGTGCCATGTCCACCGGGATGCAAAGAAACTGAAATGAAATTGTTAATTCTTGAAGAGTTAGAGGACCAGGTAGAGCTGCCCAGGTGTAGTGGTTGCATGGTGGGCTGGAGGGTGGGTTGGGAGTGGAGGTGTGAAATGAGCTAGAGCTTGTGTGAAAGTTTCCGAGCACCAAAGCAGAAGGGTTTTTGATGTTTCATGAGCAACTACTTTATGCCATAGTCCGCTAAGTGCTTTTCATAGAATCTCATTTAATGAAGAAGCCACAAAAGTCATCAGCCTCTTTAGAAAGCTCAGCGTTAGGAGCAAACCCCCTAAGATAAGGAAGTAAAACATTTCCCCTCTCCCCGGAAGGGAACTCAAGCAGCTGTATTTTCTCTGAATAGTAATTGACATTACTGAGGACTTTTTATGTGCCAGGCATTGAGCTAATTAAGCACACAAAAGCCCAAGGAGGTAGTGTTCTGAGGCCCCATTCTGGGTGTCTTTTGCTGCATAACGAACCACCCCAAAGCTTAACGGCCTAAAATGGCAACAGACATTTGTTTTGATCATGACTCTCTGATGTGGGCAGGGATCAGTGGCGCCAGCTCCTCTCTGCTCCCCGTAGCATCAGCGGGTGACTGCTTGGGGCTGGAGGACCCCCTTCTAAGACAGCTCTCACACTTGACGGGCCAGGTGGTACTGACCGTCAGCTGGGAGTTCAGCCGGGGGTGTTGGCTCTGCTCCACGTGTGCCTGCCTCTCCGCAGAGCTGCTTGGGCTCTCCCACAGCGTGGCGACTGGGTTCCAAGGGCAAGAATTCCAAGCGGGATGTAGAAACTGTCAGCGTCTTATGACTGACACAACATCACTTCTTTCATCTTCTGTCGGTCAAGCAGACACAGAGCATGCTCAGGTTTGAGGCGAGGAGACCGAGGCCACAGCTCTCAGTGGGTAGTGGCAAAAAACTGGCAGCCACCTTTACCCTCGACGAGCCCAGAAAGGTTAAGTGCCTTGTCCTGGATCACACAGCTAGCACGTTGACAGGTCCCCTGTGCTCTGGGTCTTCTAGATCCTGTGACACTCCCCGAGGTGCCCAGAGCACCTGACGGACCTCAGTCCAGATATCTGTACCTTTTCCTGCCATGAACTGGGCCTGTAGTGTCAATGCCCAGTGAAGCAGATTCTAGAAACATTCCTAAATCACGTCACCTGTATTTGGAATTGACTTTAAGAACACCCCTGGAAGGATCCTAGGCCTGAGAAGAAAAGACCCAGGGGTACGTGAGAACCATTTTTAGATACGGGAAAGCTGGTTGTGGAGGTCACGGCGTGGCTTATATTCTGCATCCTGTATTGTTCGTGAGCAGAGCTTGTCAGACTACAGCCGGTGGGCCCAAGCCCGCCACCTGGTTTTTGTGTAGCCCTCGAGAAAAAAAATAGCTTGACATTTTTAAATGGTTGAAGAAAAAAGCAAGAAGAATATGTAACAGAGTCAGACAGTTGCAGCGGAGACTGTATAGCACACAAAGCCTCTTACAGAAAAAGTTAGCTGACCTTTGTTCTAGAAGGCAGAATCAGCACTGTGTTAGCAGAGCTGGATTTCAGGTCCACGTAAGAATTTTCTCTCTAGAGCTGTCCACGTGCAGGGACAGCAGCTCTCAGCTGAAGGCCCTGCAGGCAGAGGGCTGTGCCTAGGATGCTGCTGTCAGTGGTGTGCTGGTAAATGTGTAACGACCGGAAAAACCCTGATGTGTAATGTTTGTCTGTTTCTTTGGATCCCACCGTGGTCACAGCTGAAAACCGTGGTCAGTTTTCAGTTCTGACACGATGTCACGAAAGGTGGAGTTGGGAAGAGATGCACATAATCGGCTGCAGGAGTGTTCCAGTTTACCACCGTGATGGGTTCAGGGGATCGATGCTCTATAATGCTGCCCTCAAGTAGCTCCCAATGCGGAGAGCTGCAGGCGTGCAGGGAGGAACAGTAGTGCTGGGAAACCTTTGACATTCCATCTGCCTCTCTGGGCAGCCATCGTTAGCATCTGCAAACGCAGAAAGATTACGTACCGTGCCCTGGATTACACGGCTGCTAAACTCCACCTGCCATTTCCTGCCTCACATTTGGTTTAGAAAATCTTGATTTCTACAGAGAGTGATAGGTTGGACTGCATGCAAGTCGAGAACGTCCATTTAAGAAAACATCACTTTAAGCAAAGGTACAATGTAAATGACAGATTGGAAGAAAACATGTGGAATCTTAAGAGATCCAGGCCTAGTGTCAAAAGGATGTAAAAAACACCTATCAATCAATTAAAATTAAAAGCAAAGACAGTCCGGTAGAAAAATGGGCAAAGGGTGTGGACGTACAGTGTATACCTACTCAAATACGAAGGGGCTTCCCTGGTGGCGCAGTGGTTGAGAATCCGCCTGCCGATGCAGGGGACAGAGGTTCGTGCCCCGATCCGGGAAGATCCCACATGCCGCGGAGCGGCTGGGCCCGTGAGCCATGGCCGCTGAGCCTGCGCGTCCGGAGCCTGTGCTCCGCAGCGGGAGAGGCCACAACGGTGAGAGACCTGCGTACCGCACAAAAAAAAAAACAAAAAACAAAAAAAACAAAGGCTGATAAATGTAGGAAAGATGATTAGACTTTCAATATGAAAGAACATCAGCCTCACTACTAAGCACAGAAATAATGGGATAATAGTGGGATTCATTTATTTCATCCATCAAATTGGCCCAAAGTAATAATACCAAGCAAGTGAGGCTGTGATCAGAGCACATTCATTGACTGCAGCTGGAAGAACGTAAGTTAAAACGTCCATATACAAAACTAAAGTTCCTTCTATCTCCCCTCCTCCCCAATCTTGGCCCTCTCCCTCCCTCCCTCCCCCACCTCCCCAAAAGTAAAGATGGTCCGAATTCAACTTAATGGTTTTTCAACTTTATGATGGTGCCAAAGCAATAAGCACTCAGTAGAAACCACACTTCGAAGTTTGAATTTTGATCTTTTCCCAGGGCTAGTGATACATGGTACACTCCTCTCCCATGATGCTGGGCAGCTCCCAGTCAGCCACACGAAGGGAGAGGACAGACACTCTACAGGGTATCGCGTTGCCGGCATTTATTGCATATTGTGTTTTATGTTTCAAACCCCATCGTGTCTACAAAGTAACCGCTGACCCAGAAATTCCAAATCGGGCCTAGAAAAAAACCTCACATTTTCAGAGGAGGCAGGGACACAAAAAGATCATCCGCCTTGTAGTTTGCGGTCGTGAAAAATTGGAAACAACATAAAGCCCCTCAGTTGGGGAATAGCTAAGTATACCCTGATCTAGATATCCCTGTGAGCACCAGGCAGCAGTGAAAAAGAGGACACAGGAGCTCTGTACCAACGGGCATTGCTGAGGTGAGATAGCAAATTCTAGAACGGCTCAGGCAGTCGAGTACCATTTATGTTCTTAAAATGTAGGTGAAAGAATGCTGTGTAATCCGTAGAACATCCCTAGAAAGTTCCAGGGGCCTATATACCATAATAGTGTACACAGGTGCTCCTTGACTGATGATGGGGTTCTGTCCTGATAAACCCATTATAAGTTGGAAATGCATGTAATACACCCAACCTCCCGAGCACTGTAGCTTAGCCTGGCCTCCCCTAAACATGCTCAGAGCACTTTCATCAGCCTACAGTTGGGCAGTTATCTTGAGTTTAAGTTCAAGAGTAATTACCTTCCTCTTCTTCTCACCAGAAGCAGGAGACACAGATGGACATTTTGTAGACATGGTGGGATTTGAAACACAAAATACAATACACGGTAAATGCTGGCAACATGGTACCTTATAGAGTATTGGTCATTTCCCCTCGTGATCTCATGGTTGCTGCAGCCCGGCATCACGGGAGAGGAGTGTACCAGTTATCACTAGCCCCAGGAAAAGATCAGAATGCAAATTTCGATGTACAGTTTCTACCAAATGCTTATGGCTTTTGCACCATCAGGAAGTTGGAAAATCGTAAGTCAAATTGGCACCATCTGTACTTTTGTGGAGGGTGTAGGGAGGGAGAGGGCCAGGACTGGGGAGAAGGGGAGATAGAAGGAACTTCAGTTTTATATGTGGGTGTTTTAATTTTTCTTAAGGAGAATATATTTATGTATTTCTTGTATAATATTTTCAAGAGACCAAATTAAAGTTCGGTCCTCCCCACATGGAAGGGCTTCTGTGAGGGAATGTGCCATCTCCCTGGCTAAGCCCACATCTACCAGGTTGGCCATGCGGGGACCACTTGGGAGGGGTGTGTGAGCGGTGCTGACTTTGGCCCATGAGCTTGAACTTCCCTTGAGGACTCTCTCTCTCTCACCTCCGTCCAGGCCTCAATGTTCTCTTAACACTTTTGCCTAAGCGAGAAAAAGCTTTTGTCCTTAATTTCCTGTTGCAAAATTGAGGCTGGCCAGGAGCGAGGGCACCAGAGTCACATTAGATGGACCCTATTGGGTTGAGGTTACCAGCACTGCCTTCTGCCCGCCCCTCCCATCTTCCCCCTCAGGGCTCTCATCCCTGCGCCTCCCAGCTGCTGTCAGGCACGTCTAGACTCCTCTATGTCTAGACCCAAGGAAACCGGGCCGGGGCACCCTTCCAACGTACCTATTTCATGTCTAGGAACCCACCTCTTCTCCAGATTTTTGGTCCCAGGTATGTCCACCCATTTCAGGAAAACTCTTCTGTTTAACCATAGGCGAATGTGTGGTCTCATTGTACCGTTAACATGACAGCCACATCAGAAGCCCACACCGTACGATGGCAGCTGGACAAGAGATACACGGAGAGTAGCTTCGAGGGTTTTCCTCGCCTGTAGTTAAGAGGAGTGAAGGCCCAGGATGCCTGCATGGAATATTGACCCGCTGACCATGTGGCAGACACACTTACCCTACATCATATTATCCCCATTCATCCCCAGAGGTAATAATGAACAGCAGATGTTACTATTCCTATTCTACAAGCAAAGGAACTGTGCCTCAGAAAGTAACTTAACCTATCTGAGGTCACAGAGTCCAGACTGAAACCCAGAATGCCTGCCTCCAATGCTTTTTAACCTAAGCCATATTTTTCCTTTAGGGATTTCATTCTAGAAGTCTTCAGAAGTCTCCTCCCTGCTTTTTGCGTAACCTCCCAGAGTGAAATGAAAGATCACTTCCCCCATGAATTTTGAGTGCCAGGCATTCTTTTCCTTGAGAATCCCCAGAACTCCTTTTAAGTTGTTGCTTAAATTTGAAGTGAAAACAGACAGAAAATGTGTTTACAGATACAGCTTGCACTAACTCAAGAGGAGTCATGAAGGTTAGGGACTCCTTTGATATTATTTATGTGATTTGAGGCAACAGTATATAATCAAAGAATGCTATTTGCAGACTCCTAATCTACTTTGACCTTAAATTCACACCTATTTCACGGATGCAAAAAGGAAGGTATCATATTGCGTCTTTCCTTTGGGTTCTCCAGCTTCAGTTTTGCATTCCTCGAAGTCCTCAGTAACCCAGGAAATTTAGAGTGTGAGAGGTGAGAATGTGAAAACCCTTCAGGACTTCCCCTAGATTAACAAGAAAGAGTGTTCAGCAGTTGGTGATGACAATGGAGCATTGGGTTTTAATTTGGGGTTTATTTAGAGGCAGAGCCGAGAAGTGGTTGGGTACTTCCCCTCACACCTTCACAGCACGGTCCACCAGGAGAGTTAGGTTTCAAAGAAGAAGCATCTCAAAGTGTTGGGGAAATTACTTCAGGATGGGATCAGATATGCATTTTTCTCCCACATTTTCTGACCTGAATTTAAAAGTTTTTATAATAGTGCATGAACGAACCCTTCCTTCACAGGAGAATCTGAAAGCAAGACTAACAAAAAACATCAGTAGATTCTAATTATCGTCTCTCTCCGTTGCATCCTCTCCTTTTCCTGAGTTGCTTTAGACATCCCGTATGTAATACTTTGTTTGCAGCCTGTGAGCAATTACTACCTGTTATGGTTTGAATTGTGCCCCACCCACCCCAGAAAAAAGAAGATATGGTGAAGCTCTAACCCCCAGTACCTCAGAATGTGACCTTATTTGAAAATAAGGCCTTAGCAGATGTAATCAGGTTAAAATGAGGCCACTAGGGTGGACCCTTATCCAACCTGACTGGTGTCCTTATATAAAGGGTAAAATTTAGCCATAAACACAGACATGCACAGAGGGAAGATGATGTGAAGAGACACAGAGAGAAGGAAGTCCATGTGCAGGTATAGGATTTGAGTGATGCATCAACAACCAAGGAAAGCCCAAGGTTGCTGGCAAACCACTAAAACCTAGGAAGGATCAAGGAAGATTCCCCTACAGGCTTCAGAGGGAGCAAAGCAGTGCTGACACCTTGATTTCGAGCTTGTAGCTTCCAGAACTGTGAGACCGTAGATTTGTTATTTGAAGCCATACAGTTTGTTCGTGTAGCCCTAGTAAACTAACACAGCTACCTGTACCTAACCCTTATAAAATACACATGTAGGATAAATAAGATTGAGAATTTCTGTTCATCTGTTATAGTTAGCGTGACATTATATTTTCCAAAGATGGCTGCAAGATCATCCCCTGTCCTACATGTCTGTCTAGACCCTTGAAATTCCCCCATCAGGAGATGAATTCTAGGGCTTCCCTGGTGGCACAGTGGTTAAGAATCCACCTGCCAATGCAGGGGACACGGGTTCGATCCCTGGTCCAGGAAGATCCCACATGCTGCGGAGCAACTAAGCCCGTGCGCCACAACTACTGAGCCTGTGCTCTAGAGCCCACGTGCCACAACTATGGAAGCCCATGCACGTAGAGCCGGTACTCTGCAACAAGAGAAGCCACCGCGATGAGAAGCCCGCACACCGCGGTGAAGAGTAGCCCCTGCTCGCCACAACTAGAGAAAGCCCGTGCACAGCAACAAAGACACAACACAGCCAAAAATAAAATAAATACATTTTTTAAAAAAAGAGATGAATTCTAAATCCCCTCCCCTTGAACCTGGATGGGCTGTGACTCCCTTTTGATGTTCTATGACTTCTGAGGCAGCTTCCACCCTGTTTCCTAGAACACTTGCCCTGGAGCCCTGAACTGCCATGTAAATAGTCCACTTGTCTCGAGTCCTCCATGCTGTGAGGAAGCCAATACTACCCCAAATGGAGAGACCACATGGAGACACAAGACTACATGGAGAGAGATACCCAGACAGCCCCTAGATGCTCCAGCAGCCCTACGGTTTCGGCTTCAGCCACTATCTGATTGCACCCCCATGACAGACACTGAGCCAGAGCTGCCCAGTCCAGCCCTTCCTGGATTCCTGATCCATAGAAGCTTTAAGAGATCACAAAATAATTGCCATATTTAAAGCCACTAAGTTCTGGGGAGATTTGTTACACAGCAGTAGATGTCTGGGACAGTTCGTGTACTCTGTGCTTTGCATTGGGTGTTTTCATTTTAATTTAAAAAATGGATTGAATTTTTACTTCTGACTAAACAGTTTTATATTTAGAGAAGACAGACTATAACCACAAAATCTCAATGATTTAATATAACAGTATTTATTTCTCACTCACTCAGAGTCCAATGTGGATGTTACAGTTTGGGTGGCTCTCCTACAAGCATTGACTCAGGGATCCATATTCCTTCTACCTAATGTCTTTGCTGTCCCCGGTCCTCCTTGGGGTCCTCTGCTGGGTCATCTGTGTTCGGGTAGCCAAAGAGAAAGGGTAGAGAGAGAGAGGAAGATCATGTGAGATGTTTCAGAGGCTGGGTCTGAAAGTGGCACATGTCATTCTGGTCCACGTTGCACTGGCTAGAACTAGTCCCTGACTCAAGGGAGCTGGGAAGTGCCGGTTAGCTGTGCACCCAGGAGGAAAAGGTAAGTGTAATGGGAGCATAGCTCTGCTACATTCGCACGCTGGCTGATAGAATCTTATGTTATCAGAACTGGAAGGGACATGAGAGATCGGCTTCTCCAAGTGTGGTCCACCAGCATCAGGACCACCTGAGGGACTTGTTAAAATGCAGATTCTGGGGCCCCACCTGCTGAGTCAGAACCTCAGGAAGTGGGTTCTAGCCAGTTGATTTTTGCCAAATCCCCCCCAGTTCTTGTTATGTACACTAAGGTTAGAGAGTCACTTACCAGTTCAACCCTGTCACTGTACAGATAGCAAAGTTGAGGTCCAGAGAAAGGACATGACCTCCATACTTTCCTTCCAGCTACTCACAACCTGAGGCCAGAGCTGGAGTTGGGGACCTGTGTGCTGAGGCCCATCCAGTCCTCTTGCCACGCCCCTCCCAGGGTTCTGCATCATAGCTGGCCAGGACCCCGATGGTGTGCCCTGGCAGAGCATACTCGGTTACTGAATTGTAGCCTTGGCCCCCAATTCAACAACCACACATACTTGCTCTGAGACACCAACAGGGAAATCCAGCCCAGTGCGGTAGAATCACAGAGTTTTCCTTGAAAAGTCTCATCAGTTTATAACCAAGAGTCCCCTGCAGTTTAGATTATGACCAGATCTAGTCCAGAATCAAGTCCTGTTATATCTTGGACATTCCTGGCAAGAGTCGGGGACCCGGAATAGTGTTTTAATTTAGAAATTGGAATCCTATAATAATTTCTCTTATGTCGCTCTGAAGGCCTACCTTATCTTTAAAGCTGTAATGTGTCCTAATGACATTCTGATATAGCTAGCTTGTAGGGGAGGCCTTGGTGGTAGTGAAAGGCATGGGGAGGAGAGGGAAACTTCATATTTTCCAGAGCTCTTGATGAAAACAGCCAATGCTTATTAGCATGCATTCCACACAATTTCCATGATGATGCTATAATTTAAAACACTGACTGAAAGACCTAATAAAGGAGGTGAAACTAGCTTTCTAAATTTGCTGAACAAATTGCTCACATCTCCCTCCATCAGTCTTCCTTCTCTTGAGCAAAATGTAAAATTTGGAACAAAGAGCGAAGATACTAGGGTTTTGACTGATCTTTTTGTTAACAGTATTCTGCTGTATGGCAGCTGCATTGTAAACATTCGAGTTCTGATTCTAAGCATGTATATGAAAGTTCCCATGAAAAAAAATCTTCAAGTCACTGTCTACCTTCTGAGTTTGGGGGACAAACGGGGGTAAATTAACAAAGGATGCTTATCACGCTTCCCAGCCTTTGCTGAAATCACTTAGTTTCAATTACTTTGATTAATCACTAAAGATTTTGTAAGCAGCTAAAACATCTGCCTTCCCATATTGGCGTGAAGGAGAATGAGAATGTAGATAAGACCTTCAGGGCATCAGGGAACCGGTGATGGTTCCAGGCCCAGTGAGATGGGGAGCGTCCTTACCCTCCTGATGTCTAGCTGAACGATTTGGCTCCCAGCACAAGCTCATCGCACAAGCGATGGTGTGGACCTCATCGTGAACAGCATGGGATTTGCACAGGGCCTGCGAGCAGGGTAGATGGAGAAAATCAGAGATGACGCCTGCCTCCTTTCCCTCAGTTGTGATCAGGCACTGCCACTTTGAAGTCTGGCCCCTCACTCCAGGGGCCCCAGGGTTGTTCCCAGTTATCACTTCTCTTGTCAGGAAGCACTGTTGAAGTTAAGTTACTCGGGACAGGAAGACTGAACAGGGCACGAGGTGGCCAGCCTGTAGAAAGGCAAACCTGATCTTTGGCTGAACTGAGTAAACAGACCCAGTCAAGTTGGTAGGTGTTCTGGTCAGCTATTGCTGCATAACAAACTACCCCCACCATATGGTTAAACTCGATAAAGATTAACTTATAAAAACTCTTATTAAAAGTTCCCTGTTATTTGCCATTAATCAGTACCATGGATTTTTTTAGGGGAGTTTGTTCATTCATCCACTTAATTAAAAGTTTTTTCATTCTTGCTGCGTGGCTGGCCCTGTGCAAGGATGGGGAGACTGCACGCAGTGGGCCAGCAGCCGGGAGCTGACTGCTGCCCTCTAGGGATTTACAGTCTGGCCAGGGAGATAGATTCATCAAATCCCCAACAAGCACGGGCATTTCAGTTTTGTGTATGTTTATTCTTATTTGTTAAGGTGTTTGTTAAATTCATTACTAAATGTGATTTTTATAAATGTAGAAGTATTTACATATATACAAATACAAAGCATACAAACAAAAAATCCTTGTCAGGCCATATATTGTGATTTGGGTTTTTTAAAAAATTGACTAATACAGAGATTTTGAATTTTCCAGGTGTCTCTCTTTGGGCTAGGAAGATATAGTCTATAAATTCTATACAAAGTTGGATTGTAGTTTTTTTTTTAATCAGTGAGTTAAGACTTCCTCTCTAAACATGTTTAATTAAGATGTCTGAAAGATGCATTAATTTTTTTCCCCATCACATTTCTACTCTCTCCCCTATTTGTGAACCTAGCACATTAGGAAAGCAGTACCCAAGTGCTTTCAAGCACAAATGTACCGGAATGCAGAATTCTCATCCAACAATGAGAAGCACAGAGAATTCTGATTCCTTGCTTAGCAGTTTCAGCATGTCCTCAATGCTATTTTCTTGCCAGACACTTGAGCGTGCAAATCATCTATGAGAGAACAAATCAATATGAGACAGAACTGTCATCAATAACCTCTACCTCTTGATTTTCAGTGTTGCAGGTGGTGAGCTCTTTGACTTCTTAGCTGAAAAGGAATCTCTGACTGAAGAGGAAGCAACTGAATTTCTCAAACAAATTCTTAATGGTGTTTACTACCTGCATTCCCTTCAGATTGCCCACTTTGATCTCAAGGTATGTTGCTTGGTGTGAATCAGATGAAAGCTTACACGTACCACAGCGTTCGCTGTCTGCTAAGAAAAATTGAGGGCGTCCCAAAGAGATACATGTTTTTTTCCTAGAGGGGTTTAACAAATGAAATTATCAATATAAATCAGCAAGTGTATAATGCATGCCTACTACAGGAATTTCTAACCAATGTGTGAGATAGAGGCTTAAGATTAATGATTACATTTGAGAATTCTTGGGGAAGAATCAAGGGGTCTTACCAGCCAGGTCTTTAAGAAAGGGGGCTGCTGTTGGTTATGGGGTATTTTCAACCTAGAGTACCCATTGGCTGCCCAGTTTCCATCCCCTTCTGGCTACAAGGCATATAAGATGGAAGGTGTCTTGATCTCTACTCTCTCTCGATGCAAAGCCTTCTGGTCTGCTCAGTCTCTGGCAATCAATCAAGCCAAACTCTGAGACTGGCTAATTGTGGTCTTTGCTTGGCTGGAGGCAAGGCATTATCGGACATAAAAAGGCACATCATACTCCCATCCATCACAGAGGTGATGGTCTCTCTGAGAGGGGAAGATATACATATGAGCAACAGAAGTGGCAATGTAAGATTCAGGGTACAATCCGAGGCAGCGAGAAGATTATCACAAAAAGTGTGTGGTTGATTGCCAAGTGAGTGATTCAGATCATTGGAGCTAGGATAGATGTAAGAGAAGGGAAGATTTTCTCCATACTTATTGCAGCAGAGCCGTCAAGACCCCATCTGGATCCCCCAACACTCACGAACACACACCCCAAAGACTGCTGCTGGGAGCTGGAAATGCCAAAGAGTAAATGCCTACTGAAGCAGCTCTTAGCAGTGGAGCTGGGGAGAAGGTGGATAAATACCCCAACTCCCTCGTGCTTCAGTTGAAAAATTCTGAGTGCTGCCCTTTCTCCCCAAGTCCTCCAAAGGGATTGTGCTCCAGTCACCCCTACCTTGATAAGACACTTTGTATCAGCTTCCTTCCTTCTGTTTCCTGTCTCCCCATTCCTCTACCAAGTATTCCCTGGAGTCCCCTCTTACATAAGCTGCTTGTATCCAAATCCATGTCACAGGTCTGCTCCTGGGAGAATCTAAACCAAGACATTTATTTTTTCCTAGTGTTCTCTTGCAACTACTCTTTTATCCCTACTTTTTGGTTGTTTTTTCAGGGAAGAGGAAGAATTACCTGCCATCTTGTCCTCAGCATAACATATGATAGGGTTTTTTTAAATTGTGGAAAAATAAACATAATATAAAATTTACCATTTTAACCATTTTAAAGTATGCAGTTAGTGACATTAAGTATATTCACATTGTTGTACAACCATCACAACCATCTATTTCTGGAAATTATTGACCTTTCCAAACTGAAACTATGTACCCATTAAACACTAACTCCCCAACCCCCCGCCCCCAGCTGCTGGCATCCACTATTCTACTTTCTGTCTCTATGACTTTGCGTATTCTAGGTATTTCATGTAAGTGGAATCACGTACTTTTCTGCTTTTGTGACTGACTTATTTCAGTTCACATAGTGTCTTCAGGATTCATGCATATTGTAGCACATGTCAGAATTTCCTTTCTTCCTCAGGCTGAATGGTATTCCATTGTATGGATAGACCACGTTTTGTTTATCCATTCATCTGATGGGCATCATGTTATTTCCACCTATGAACATTGCTGTACTATTTTTCTTTTTTTTTTAAGCCTGAAAACATAATGCTTTTGGATAGAAATGTTCCCAAACCTCGGATCAAGATCATTGACTTTGGGTTGGCCCATAAAATTGACTTTGGAAATGAATTCAAGAACATATTTGGGACACCAGAGTTTGTTGGTAAGTTTTCTTATTCCTGTGGTCATTCATTTCTCATAAACATTATGCTGGCAAAATTCACCCTGCTACAGCATCATTTCCCTGGTACATGTTTCTGGTTTATACATGAAGATTAGAATCTGTTGGTTCACTTTCTTCCAAAACTAAATGTGCGTTCATTTCCTCTTAGCTCCTGAGATAGTCAACTATGAACCTCTTGGTCTTGAGGCAGACATGTGGTAAGGAGCATGCTCTTGATATTGTCACCTTTCTGATTTATTTTACTATTCTTCTGATGTTGTTTTTCTTTTTATTTTGTGTCTAGGAGTATTGGGGTAATAACCTATATTCTGTAAGTACCCAAATCCACAACTCATGTTCTTTTCCTTTTTCTTTGAGACCGTATGTTTTACTGACCATTCTATGTGTCGTGTTGATCAGTTCAGCTTATGTATGCTTTTTTTTTTTTTTTTTTTTGCGGTACGTGGGCCTCTCACCGTTGTGCCTCTCCTGTTGCGGAGCGCAGGCTCAGCGGCCATGGGTCACGGGCCCAGCCGCTCCGTGGCATGTGGGATCTTCCCGGACCGGGGCATGAACCCACGTCCCCTGCATCGGCAGGCGGACTCTTAACCACTGCGCCACCAGGGAAGCCCTATGCTTTTTAAACATATTCATTTTACACCTCCACAACATGTTTAGTTTATACTAATGAAACATTTTCTCCTAATTTGAAATGAGTCATCAGAACCTGCAGCATAATCACTGAAAGAAAGCATGGCTGTCATTACTGCTGAGAAAATAGGAAAGGCTTTCTTTTTCTTTTTTTTTAAACTACTAAATGCTGTTCTAAATTAACTGTCCTTTGCATTAAGCTGAAGCTTTTGTGCATGACAATTAAATGCCCTATAAAATGTAACTGAATTCTAAAGTGACCGCTCAAGCACCAGATTATAATGTTATTCCTCACTCCCTTTATCAGATATTGTAGGAACAGAATGACAACACAAGAGGGACTTACTCATGTTCTGTGCCCTGTTTTATTAACAGCCTAAGTGGGGCATCCCCATTTCTTGGAGACACTAAACAAGAAACGTTAGCGAACGTATCTGCTGTCAACTACGAATTTGAGGAAGAATACTTTAGTAATACCAGTGCCCTAGCCAAAGACTTCATAAGAAGACTCCTCGTCAAGGATCCAAAGTGAGTGTCCATTATACCCGAAAGGTGCCCAGCTGTGGCCTCAGCTAGACGAGAGTTAGCACCTGTCCTGTGCACACGGCCACGTTTAGGCGACCCTGGTTGTTTCCTCCTGGCAAAGAGAAGCATGCCGTGTGAAACGCTTCAGAAAATGCAGGCAGGGCCCTTTGTACCTGCTCAGTCAGCCCCTGCGGGCACAGTGAAATAATCACACAAAGACTGATGTTGTTTTCGGCTCCATGAAGCAGGCCCCGAACTGCATTTTCCAGAGCATCTCCTTGGTAGGCCCAGCCGGCATGGAAACAACCTTAGCGTTTGCTTCTATGGTCACTGCATTTTTTTTCTTTCCCCTCCCCCCACAAAGGAAGAGAATGACAATTCAAGATAGTTTGCAGCATCCCTGGATCAAGGTAAGTTGCATATTGCGATTGGTTTGGGGATTATAGGGCGACCTGGAATTCGTTTGTCCTAGGGTATCACTAGGCACTATGGGTTCTAACCACGGTCATGTCTGGTGTCTTGTGTTTGCTGTTGGTGCCATACTTTAAGACAGCTGAGAGAATCCTCATGATGACAGAGGTAGAAAGGAGCGAGCTACCACAGTGCAGGACTGTGATGAGGAACTGAAGGGCAGGTCCACTCAGCAACCTCGAGTTTGATTGTGGGATATTAGCCCAAACAATAGTTTTGAAAATTCTTGAATTAACTTCCAACATTTAAGTATCATATCAAATCTGGATTTCCAGCTTCTCTTGAAAAATCTGAAGATCTGTCAACACTGAGCCCTCATGCTGCAAGGCTGCCAGAAACTCTGCCCAGTTGCCTTTGTACCAGGCCAGCAGCCACCCCCGATGTATATACACCTTTACATTGTTTGCCTGGCGCCTGTCAGCATTTGGGTTAAAGAACTGAAGTTGCTTCAGCTAGACCAGAAAGGACTAAGGGTGGGGAAGCATGGCAGTTACAGAATAAAATCATGGAACCAATAAGTGGATTGTGGTGCAGTAACTTGCGTTGCAGAAGTAGGTTTGGGGCAGCTGGAGACCTCTGTCTGTGCCAGCTCCCAGCAGTTGCCTGGGCTTCCCTAGAAGGCAACAGTGTCTCCTTCCTTCAGAGGTAGAGTTGCATGGCCTCCTGAAAAAATGCAGTAGGAGGGATTTTAATGCTGTAAGATAGACCGAATTTGCTAACATCTGAGGTCCCAACCAGCTCTAAATTACTTGATGATGTTAAGTTCACATGCCTCGCAATATGGCCTCACCGTGAATCATGCCATTCCCAGATTCTCTTATGGAAAGTTGTAATTCAGCTTGTCCAAGCTCAGCTTTCCAACTTTCCCTCAAGATCCAGTCTTCATGGATTTGCTCAAACCCTTAGCCACAAGAGTTTAGCCTCTGGAGACTAGGTTCCTGGATCAGGCATATTATCCCAACTCGTTTTGTTACTTTACCAAGGTGAATATGTAAGCGTCCCAAATAATGAGAGGTTTTCAATAGTTGTCATGTAACGCATTTCTATAATTTGAGAGCTCTAAATTGTCTTTCTTGGATTTTCATTTTAGCCTAAAGATACCCAACAAGCACTTAGTAGAAAAGCATCGGCAGTAAACATGGAGAAATTCAAGAAGTTCGCAGCCCGGAAAAAATGGAAAGTAAGATTGTTTGATTTGAAGGGATTAACTAATTCTGTGTCCCCTGTGGCTCTCCCTCTGTTCAGGGCTCACTTCTTCTGATACTGGCAATGCAGAACTGCATCCTTTTTAAAAATTCACTCTGTAGTCATCTGCACCATTGCCCTATTTTCAAAGACAATCAAAAATACTATTTCAGTCCTATTAGCGCATCTTTTCACATGTAATTTTGCATTTTTTTAAATTAAAACCATTCCCAAGGGAAATTTTTAAATCAGTACAATAAAATTATAGTGCAGCCTTTTTCTAAAGGCAACAAGCCACGTTTTAAATAGATTTGTTTCTTGTGGTAGGCACCATAGCATTATGATTATACCAGAACTTGTGTAAATGGTTCTCTAAATCCAGCCTTGGTCTGTGAGTCGTTGGGATGGGGGTGGGGTGTGACCATGAGCGTCTGCAACGTGATCCCTTCTCAGTGCGGATGGTTTCTGCAGGGGCTGAGTAGGAAGTGGCTCTAAAGGGCATTCCAGCCAAACTTGAACAAATGAAAATTCAGGGTTAGGAAGGGGACAAGGATGGCTTCCTGTGCACAGGGTCATGTCAAGCCCAGAGGAGGCAGGTACTTGCCATGTCTCCTCATCACTGGGCCAGAAGTGTACCTCATTTTACTCATCAGGTTGGGGATGCCTTGATAGAGATGAGGAGGACCACAGCCATGGGTTACTCAAGACTTGACTCTTAGTCTCAAAGAAGCCTTGAAAATAAGGCTTAAAATGTAGAGTGAACCACCATAAGTTTCTCTTTCTCTCCCTCTCTTTCATTCATGTACAGACACGCACACACACACACATTCTTTACCTGTTGCTTCTGCCTTTGAGAGTAAATGCAGAGGTGTTTTGTCCTATGGGCTAAAGAGTCCCCAACCTGCTCATTTCGAACAACTGGATGAGTTTTGAGAGTCACACTGTCTGCCATTACCAACTTGACTGGGCACCAAGGACACAGGGCAAGACCCTTGCATACCATGCTTCTCTGAGGGGAGACGTGCAAGGGCTTTGTTAGGGTAAGATCCCATTCCTCAAAGAGTAGACAGTGAATATGGAGAGAGAAGGGATGCATCCAGTTCTGCAGCTTGTAACGAAATGCAGGAGAATCTCTCTCTATTGTTGTCTTGATTTCTAAGACCTTTAGAAATTTCTTTAAGCAAATATGATCCGGGCTTCCCTGGTGGCGCAGTGGTTGAGAGTCCGCCTGCCAATGCAGGGTACAGAGGTTCGTGCCCCGGTCCGGGAAGATCCCACATGCCGCGGAGCGGCTGGGCCCGTGAGCCATGGCCACTGAGCCTGTGCGTCCGGAGCCTGTGCTCCGCAACGGGAGAGGCCACAACAGTGAGAGGCCCACGTACCATAAAATATATACATATATATATATATATATATATATATATATATATATATATATATGATCCAACCTGCTTGTGGGATCGCCCACCCCTGAAGAATAATACATGCTGTCAGCCTTGAATGCTATCTCAAAGGCTTTGTCATTTGCACTAATTTGAGTATTGTTGTGTAAGCTCTCTCTCCTCCTCTCCCCCTGCATTTTTTTCACTCTCTCTCTCTCTTTTTTTTTTTAAAGCAATCTGTTCGCTTGATATCACTGTGCCAAAGATTATCCAGGTCATTCTTGTCCAGAAGTAACATGAGTGTTGCCAGAAGCGATGATACTCTGGTAAGCAAACCTTTTCCCCAGATAGGTTTGTTCTTAGCACTGTGTATTTACTGTGTTTAGGTTGTTTAATTTGTTCAGCAACCCAGAAAACCTGAAGTCTTGGAAACATCAGGCCTGTTCTTCCTCCTCTTGAGTGGGAGAGTTGGGGTGGCTGATTGGATCTACTCTGTTACTGTTTCGTCCTTTTTCCTCTTTGTTTTGATTGGCTATACCTACTACCTCTAACACTACCACCTTCCCACCCTCCTCTTCCCCCCAACACAGTTTGATAAAAGAGAGGCTTGCCAGTAGAAGAGGAGAGATCATATTCTAATTTTCATGAACTAAAACGAGAGCCCTCTGTTTCCACCAACCTTGGAGAATCTTAGACTGTAATAGTACAAAAGGGGCAGACAACCCTCCTTCTGAACACACACACACACACACACACACACACACACACACCAGAAAATCAGGGGAAATGCAGTGGGGCTTGCTGATATAGTTCGTGGTAGACCAGAAGGCTAAACCCACTCACTTTGTTGATGTTGTATTGATTTCTAAAGGCCCTTGAGAACAACTCCACGACTTTTTTCCCTGAATCCAAACTGAAACCTAATCACAGATTAACTCTTCAGATATGACTGGACACATCAGAATTCAACGAGACTTTCCCCAACAGTCAGACAACGGGGCTTTGTGAACCCTGGAGGTAAAGGGGACTCCAGAAAAGGCAGAAAGGGTGGTTCTGTGGGAACCAGCCTGCTCCTGTAACTGAATAGTCAGTGTTTCCTGAGTGGAATCCGGGAACTCCAAGGGCAGGATCACACATCAGCAGACACCAGCTCTTTTTTTACTCCCTGAAGCCAGTAGTTTTACTCAAGTTCCAGATCTAACCTTATAGCCTGAAAAGAGATAGGAAATTTTAAAAAGAAAAAAAGAAGTAGGAGAGAAGCAAGTTAGGAGAAGAAGGGAGAGAAAGAGGAGGAAAGCTGGACTGGGGAATTGTTTGAGGGTGGCCGTGGAACCAGGACAATATATAAACTATTAATCTAAGTAAGGTGATGAGAACAATGAAATCTTACAAATTAAAATTGCCCTGAATAATCAGTTGGGAGACAGTTTGTTGCAATGAAGAGTTTAGGGTAAGAGAGGGACAGGGCTTGTGTAGAAGCTCCAGGTGGGTAGACCCCCCTCCCCAGCCCTCAGGGTCTCTCTCTCATCATCTCAGTGTCCTGCTGATCGTGAGGCTGTGTTACAACAACGTGCTTATTCCTCCCGTTCTCCCATTTCTTGTCACTCTCACTTTCAGGCAAATGTCTCTTAGTCTTCAACTTGGATTGTGATAGAAAAGCAAAACCAGTGGTGTTCTTAAACATGTACTCTGTGCAGATATTATTATGTCTCTCATGAAGCTTGTTTGCATTCAGATTTATAGAGAAGAGAAAGCAGAGTTCAGAGAAATGCCTTCTCCATTCCACCCCCCATAGGCAGAGGTTCAGCCTCTGTAGGTATGCTTTTCCAGGTTTGAAATTTTAGTAGCAGTACCTCTGTAAGTCCAAAACTTTTGTTTGGGACTTTTCTAGCTTATTTTTTTTGTTTTAATTTACCATATTGTGCAAATTTCTTATTATTTATATTTAAGAAAGTACTTTAACAAAGTAGCAAAAATTTAACAAACTTACTGTTCCACAGTATCTAGTTATTTTCTCTTTGTAAATGAAATGCATCCATTTTCCCATTTCTGGCCTTTATTTTTACATTTCTCCCCTTTTCATACCTTTTTTTAAAAATAATTGTGACCAGCTTTCAGAGAATTTTGCTATGTTATAGAATACCTAGAGAATGAAGAATTTCTAGTGCTCAAAAAATGACAATCTGTAATTGCAAAAATTACAAAGTAAGACTTTCTTATTCAAAGATATCATTTCCTTGGTTCTATGGATTTTAGAATCTGAGTTACACCTGAAATTTTCTACAGTGGTTTCTGGGACTATATGTTTTTAAAGATTCCTAAGGTAAACACAAAGTGTAGTTTGTCATCAATCGTTGTTCTAAATCTGAATCTTAAGAGATGTTTGCTCTCTGGGTAACAATGCAGGCAACATAAAGACACTGATAAGTGGGTGCTGCCATCATGGAAGGGGCAAAAAATGACCTCCTGCTTCCCTTCATGACCAGGTGGATTTGGGGATTAAATGGCTTACTTTCCCCTGAACACTCCTTTTAATAAATGAGCATTGGTTTCTCTGATGTTGGTAAAAGGAGCAGCATGACCAACAATCTAACACTTTTTCCCTCTTCCATGTCTCTCTCAAGGATGAGGAAGACTCCTTCGTGATGAAAGCTATCATCCACGCCATCAACGATGACAACGTCCCAGGCCTGCAGCACCTCCTGGGCTCCTTGTCCAACTATGACGTTAACCAACCCAACAAGGTCTGATGCTGTCCTGCCGGGGGTAGTGGGGGTCGGGGGGTCATGGTGATTGGGCACCTCCAAGTCCAAGGTGGAAAGACCCCATCTGCTCTTCATTCTCCCTTACTGTTGTAAGCTCCATACTGTGGGGAAAATCACTTCTGCTTAGAAAGTGAGCTGAGTTAGGAATAAGGTATTTTTGCATTGAGGGCCTTTCTACACGCACCTAGCACTCGCCTCTAACCATGAAAATTTAAATGTGCTCATCGTGCAGATGAAAATGTCACTTTGGATTGTGAATCCAAAAGAGGAAGATGTTGTGTCCTTCTGACTGTCTTCCATTCCTGTCACGCAGAACAGGAATGTGTCCTGTGTCTGTGGAGACACAGGAAGGTATATGGGGCAGCAGGGGTAGTTTGGGCTTTTCCTTTGCTACCAAACCTGAAAAATAGGTATTTTTTTTTCTTGCCTTTTCCAGCATGGGACACCACCGTTACTTATTGCTGCTGGCTGTGGGAATATTCAAATACTACAGTTGCTCATTAAAAGAGGCTCAAGAATCGATGTCCAGGATAAGGTCATAGTTCTGTTTTATTGCAAATGAATTAATTTTTTAAGTATTTCCAAATGTCTCTAATCAAAAAGTAATAGAGAAAAATAACACATATGCCCTACTTCATTTCTCAGTTTCCTATAAAGGAAGATGAACTACTTGAATAGCCTGTTCCTGTCTAACATGTTACAGAGAAAAAGGCAAACATTCATCTTCCTCATGGCTCAGTTGCTCCACATCATCCTTTCTTTGTGTCCTGCCCCAGATTGACTCCTTACTAATCATATTTACTCAGCGGTGTTATTTGATGTCACATTGAAAATGTTTTAATTATCCAATTAATCTTATCAGAAATGTATTTTTCCGCACATTAATTAGGGCAACAGAGTAAGGAGGATATGCTTTGAGGTGTAGACCACATTGGAAGTGTAGACACAAGTGATGATCAGCTAAGCGTCATTACAACGGGTCTGTCATCAGCTTCCATAGACTTTCAACTGAGCTGTAAAGGGACTAGATCTGGCCCTTGACAATATAGGGAATTCTAACCAGAAGTTGAAGTGAAGGTTTTAGGAAAAGAAAAACAACTTTTTATTTCGAAATAATTCTAGATTTACCAAAAAAAAATCTGCAGAGATAGTATAGAGAGCTCCCTTATCCCTTTCACCCAACTTCCTGGAATGTTAACGTCTTACATAACCTTGGTCCCTTTGTCAAACTGAAAAGTGAAATGGGGTTTTATTCCTCTTGGGAGTTGCTCCTTTGGAGTTTGTCATCACATAGGAAGGGAAATATAGCAACTGAGTGATGTTTGCATTCAGATCCAGTCTGGGAATGTGACTCTGCCTTGGTTTTTGTACAGGGTGGATCCAATGCCATCTACTGGGCCTCTCGGCATGGCCATGTAGATACCTTGAAATTTCTCAATGAGAACAAATGCCCTTTGGATGTTAAAGACAAGGTAAGGCCACTTCTCTTCTTAAGGAAAGTAATAAAAGGCATGCCTTCTGCATCATGACCCAAAGAACAAGGATTCAGGACCAAAATCTTCCTACCGAGAATTTAAGTAGAAGTTTCTTTTTGCTGGTGGCTTAGTCTAATATTAAAATCTGGGGGCTTCCCTGGTGGCGCAGTGGTTGAGAGTCCTCCTGCCGATGCAGGGGACGTGGGTTCGTGCCCCGGTTCGGGAGGATCCCGCATGCCGCGGAGCGGCTGGGCCCGTGAGCCATGGCCACTGAGCCTGCGCGTCCGGAGCCTGTGCTCCGCAACAGGAGAGGCCACAACAGTGAGAGGCCCGCATACCGCAAAAAAAAAAATTTTTTTTTTAATAAATAAATAAAATCTGATTTTAGCTGAAATCTGCCAAGTGTTTTCCATGTTACATAAGCAGTGAACTGTCTTCCCCATAACATGAAAACTCAAAGTTCAGCCAGAAAGACAACCAGAAAGTGACCTGAGTCCTGGTCCTCTTCTTGACCCGCCATGCGCACATCTCTACCATTCTCTTCCTCTTTGATGTGACTGACTGACGGTGCTGACCTTACGATCACTGGCACTAGAAGAGTTAATGAGACAATGCAAGTAAAGTAAGGCTTTTTGGATAAAGATGTTATCAAAATGATTGGTTTAGGAAGATACCTTACTTTCACGTACCCATGTTTCATTCAGTCCACACAGAGGCCCTGTGAATTAATTGCAGGGCTGGGACCTGAACTTAAGATTCCTATTTTCTCATCTGTTATGTATTCCATTATGCAACCCCTCTCTGATTCTACTAGTAGTAGACTGATTTGTCATGTTCAGTCAGGGCTGCCACATACAGTTGTATGGATTGTGCACTGCACCATATCTAAGGGAGGACATTCACATTACAGACATACATTTATTATTTTTTTATTTTTCATTATTATTTTTTAAATATTTATTTATTTATTTTTGGCTGCATCGGGCCTTTGTTGCAGCACTTGAGATCTTTCGTTGTAGTGTGCGGGCTCTTCGTTGTGGCCCGTGGGCTCTGGAGCACGTGGGCTCTGTAGTTGTGGCTCGCATACTCGGTAGTTGCGGCGTGCAGGCTTAGTTGCCCCTTGGCATGTGGGACCTTAGTTCCCTGACCAGGGATCAAACCTGCATCCCCTGCATTGGAAGGCAGATTCTTAACCACTGGACCACCAGGGAAGTCCCGACATACATTTATTATAACAGTTTTCTGTCGGGTGGCAACAAGTATCTCATTCTGTTATGTTTTTAGATCAGTTTATTCTGACAGTTTCATGGCAGATATAAAAAAAATCTTAAGGAAGTTGCATCTATTACTAATTCATAGAATGTTATTGTGTGGGCTAACGGTAGTGTTTCTTAAAATCTCTGAGAATGTAAGAAATTACATTCTAAACATAGACAAAATGAAATCAGAAACTTGGTAATAAATAAAACCCTGTGCTTAAAGAACTTAATATTAAAAAAGGAATTTTGTGTTTTGAAAAAAAATCACATAGCTGGAAGCATCAGTATATAATGAAAATCGAGACCAGCTATCACAAAAAAGGGAATGCACTCTGACTTAGGGAGGGAGGGTTCTCACACACAGGGTGAGCCAGGTGTGTGGATTTAACGCTAGCTACATAGTGGGTGCCCCACCCCAGGGTCCTTGGCCCAGTCACCAAAGGGGCATCTGGCCTGAGAGGGGCAGGTACCACCTCAGGGGAGGAGGTGGAGCCAGGCATGGGTGGGAGTGGGACGGCTCCCAGGGGGCTCTGAATCTTTGGCTGTGTCTTTTGCAGTCTGGAGAGACAGCCCTTCATGTGGCAGCTCGCTATGGCCATGCCGATGTGGTTCAGTTACTGTGCAGCTTTGGCTCAAATCCCAACTTCCAGGACAAGGTGGGTCATGGTACCTGATGTCCTCACTTCTTTCTGCTTTTTGCATGGGTATACAGGCAGCCAGGTGATGTGTCTGGGTCTTACGGAGTTTTATCCAAGTTAGGTTTTCTGCTTAGATTACAGAGGGCAGGGACTCGAACAAAAGCACTAACATTCATTCATCCGTTCATTAATCCTCTGGACAACCCTACAATTCTCATTTTACAGATGAGGAAACTGAGGCAGAGAGAGGTTCAAGAACTTGCCCAAGGTAACACAGCTCAACGGTGGTGGAGCCGGTGCTCAAGCCCACACAGTCTGGTTCCAGAGTCTGTGTTCGTAACCACTACAGTACAGCAGCCTCTCATAGACAGATACATGTGTCTAATGATGTTGATCATGAATATGTAGACCTCACGACCAACCATTTTTGTTAAAGCTTGGTTGTCTTGGCCCCTTCTTTGCCAGAGCAGTAATCAATTTATGTGACTCATCTTTATGCTATATACATGACAGGAATCTTGAGGCATCAAGATTATTCGAAGAGTTCCTGCTCAGAGAAGTGCTGTCCCATGGTTAGTAGTCTCCAATGAAGTAAAGGACAGACAACACTTTTACGAGACAGATGATATAAATCCACCCACGCAGAGGCCCTCTTGTTCAGAAGAGCTGAGCCATGGTTCCAGTGGGCTCCGCAAAGCCAGTTGTCAGTAAAATGCTGAGAAAGCTGAATTCGAATTAAGGAAAGCCGTCAGACCCATGCCCGTTATTTCACATTAATGTTTTGCTCCAATAGCTACGAGCTCTTTCAATCCGCTGCCTTGAGTTTGCTGCCAGGTTTGGCCAGGACTCTCACCATGCCTGTACTTTCTTCCATAGTCTTGCATTCTCCTCCTCTATGTACTTGTCTCCCTGGCCAGGAAGAAGAAACACCCCTGCACTGTGCCGCCTGGCACGGCTATGACTCTGTGGCCAGAGTCCTTTGTGAAGCCGGCTGCAATGTGAACATTAAGAATCGAGAAGGAGAGACCCCCCTCCTGACAGCCTCCGCCAGGGGCTACCACGACATTGTGGAGTGTCTGGCTGAGCACGGAGCCGACCTTAATGCATCCGACAAGGTGCTTAGTGGGTCAATGTATCCCGCTCGCTGAAAAGTGATCTGGGGGGCTGGAGGGACCACAAGACTTCTCAGTTAGTTTACCTAAAATAACAAACTTGAGTGCAACAAGTTATATTATCCTTTCTCTTCTCCTATCCAAAGATTCTGTGACTCTAGATTCTGTTTAATAATTAATATTCATTTGTGGGGTGTAACAAAATTTATGAATTGGTCAGATGACTCAGGTCTCTATTTTTAGCCTTTTTAGCTTTGCAGCAGGCACAGTGATGATCACAGAGCCCAAGACAAATCCTCATTTAGGACTGAAATTGGCAACACACTATTAATTTGTAGACAGACAAAGAAATAGGTGGTTTATTTACTTCCATCACCTGCTATTTTGTAGAAAAACAGTAAACTATTCTTATTTGTTTGGCAATCTCAATTCCAGGCCAGGTTTTCCTTTTTTAATTAAGCAAATTCAGCATAATCTGTTCTTACTGTGAACTCGTACTTACAAGAGGCTGTGATGTTGCTATGCACAGTTAGATCTGGCACACTGTGGTTAATTTAGGAACTGCCACTTGCGGAGTATTTTCTGGGTACAGAGAAGTAGTTCTCAAGTGGGGTGACCTTGCCCCCAGGAGACATTGGTAGTGGCTGGAGACATATTTTGGTCGTCACAGCCAGGGTGGGGCATCTAGAAGATACAGACCAGGGATGCTACTGAACAGCCTACAATTCCCAGGACAGGTCCCAAATGTCAGTAGTGCTGACACCGAGCAACCCTAGAACAAGTACGTTACAGAGATGTTTCCACACTCCCTCTACCCAGCTCCTACAACTCAACACGCTTCTTCACCGGGGGTTCTAGAGCAGGTGAATTCCCGGACTGATGCTCATATACATGACAGCAAGTCGCCTTGCTCTCTCAGTTTCTCCTGGTGTAAAATAAAATAATAAACTTTCTACTTAGGAAGTTAGTAAACATTGCTGAGCAAATGTTTTGAAAAGTGTTTTTCAAATACTTGATAAAAGAGGCCATTGGAGTACCAAACATAACTGAAGTCCTATAAATTCAGAGACAAAAAGGAGTGTGGAGTCTTCCTACCCGAATGTACTGGCCAAGCCTAGGTTAATTAAGCTGACGGTCAGCTTGGTCTGTGATTATTCAGAGTGAGATGTATGGGGCCTCGCCCCGACCCCACCAGGAGTAAAGTTCACGGTTTTAATCCTCCTTCAGGCTTTGCAGTAATGGTCCCATTGCCAATTAAACCTGGCCCAGTGCAGCTGGAAAGGCAAGCGGGCAGGCCCACGTGCCCAAGCAAAAGCGCTCACGGCCCTGGTGTTTGTTGCAGGACGGACACATAGCTCTGCATCTTGCTGTGAGACGATGTCAGATGGAGGTCATCCAGGCTCT
Organism: Monodon monoceros; assembly: GCF_005190385.1. Classification (NCBI taxonomy): domain Eukaryota; kingdom Metazoa; phylum Chordata; class Mammalia; order Artiodactyla; family Monodontidae; genus Monodon; species Monodon monoceros. Next base: position 28,566,854 of record NW_021703782.1, on the reverse strand, counting down.
CATCAGCCTGGGCTGTTCCGTCGATTTCCAAGACAGGCATGGCAACACCCCCCTCCATGTGGCCTGCAAAGATGGCAACGTGCCGATTGTGGTGGCCCTCTGTGAAGCCAACTGCAATTTGGACCTCTCCAACAAGGTAAAGCTGGAAGGAAGATCCCTGCAGAGTCCGTCTGTGTCTGTCTGTCCACATGTTTCTGGGTTTGGGCAAGTTTCTCTCTGCATCTTTTCATTGTTCGAAGTCAGTATTGCTTATATGAACCTGTTCCTTTTTATAGGGCTCTCCACTTTAAGTATATTTTACATCTGACTTTTGAATAATTTCCTAGAGTAACAGAAAATTACATTAATAAGTACTTCCTGCTAAGCCCGGCTTACCATTTATGGGCATCGAGAAAGAGAGAGAGAGAGAGAGAGAGAGTGTGTGTGTGTGTGTGTGTGTGTGTGTGTGTGTGTGTGTGCGTGCCTGCGTGCGCACGCACGCGCGTCCCCTCCTGCAATCAGAGAACATGGTACAAATTGGGGCATCTTCCTGGAGCACTAAGTCTTCAGGAAAACACCTAATGAGTTCTGATGTGATTGAAATTCCTAGGGCCAGATTTCTCCAGTTTCCCCCACTGAGAGTTTTATGGTCAAAAGTTCATAACATCTTTTTTGTGCTTAATAAGTTTGGTAAGACCAAGGGGATACTATCATTTGGTGAATGATAAAGAAATAAAAATCCCCATATGCTGACTCCTAGAAATTAGCTAACACCTTCTCTTTTCCCTGAATACCATCTAGATTTTCATTACCAAATATGATAGGACAGTTGGATATTCATGTGGTTTCAGCCCTGCAACTGTATGAAAGGCAAGCACTATTCTGTTACGATTGGTTAGAAACAAAGTCCAAGTAGAATTAATTTTTTAATTGCAGGAAATGTTTGTTTATAAATGGTAGACATGATACCAGCAGAATTTTATTATGATTTGTTTGAGGTAAAAAGAATTAATATCTGAAACAACTGGAAAATGATGCTTCTATCAAAAAAAACTAGTCCTCTTGCATATATGTGATTAATTCTAATGGGAATTGAAATTGGTAATCTTCATATTCTGGAAATATGAAAAGACAATATACTAGGTCTTAACCATTAGCTGCTGGTTGCTTTCTTAGTTTATCCTATTCTAACCTTGCCAAGTCAGTTATATAAGTGGCTTAAGGAGGAAACTAAAGGTAATATTAAGCAGCGTCAAGACCTAGGCTTTCCTTCCAGGAGTCTTTAAATGAATAAAAAGCAGCTTTAGGAGCCTCATGGCACTCATTTGAATACCTTTGACTTGGCCATTGTACACCACGACTTTGTGGGTCTCACACCTTCTTCAGAAGGGTTGGTGTCAGCTTGTTTTCCTGTTCATTTTTTCACTGTTTATTTTAGGAAAGATGATGGGGGCTGTAGGGGAGCTTAAAAGATGCACAGAAAAGTAAGAGAAAGGCATTATTTCTCCAGAAAGCACATCTGGCTTTACATGGTCTCACCCCAGTAGCCGGTTGTCAGCGTGGAGGTGGCACAGTGACGGCCCATATCCCACAGGCAGACTGTCACTCCTTTCCCATGGTGTGTCCTGCCTTTTCCTTGCCTGGACTCAGTTCCCCCGGAGATAAAAATCTTCATTCAGATCCTACCCCTGTCAGCAGTATGTGACAGGAACTTGTCACTATTTTTGACGCTCATTGCAGTGAAACAGACATGTCTTTTTCTGCATTCTTCTCATGTGAAAATCCGGAGAGTGGCTATTTACTCGGCCACATCGGGAAATGCAGGAGAGGAGAGGAACTAGATGATGCAGAGTGCACGGCCCTTAGCCCTTTGTTCCTTTCTGGATTGACTCTTCTTATCAGCGAAAGTAGAAAAAGCATGTCGATACACACGTGTGTGTGCACGCACACACACACAGATGCGCACACACATCCAGGAGCCTGCAAGAGAATTCCGTGCCTGCCAAGCATTGATGAATGCCCTTCTGTGGCAACGCCGTACCAGGCGCAGGTGGGGAGCAGGGCTAGGCAGGGTATGGACGGCAGGGAATGGTTCTTGCCCTCAGGCTGCTTTTAGACAGACACACAGACATTTCAATGTAACAGCATCTCATATTGCAGTCAGTGCTGTGATAGAGGTACAGGTGCTCCAGAAACATGGACATCTGGACATTAAAGAAACCGGGAAAAGCTTTTCAGAGGTGATCATTTTAAATGAGTAGGACTTGGACAGATGAAGAAGAGGGGAAAGCATATTTCAAGAAGAAGAGGGAGGCAGCAAGAAAGAGGCACTGAATCCAGATGGTGAAAGACCTTGAATGTAATGCTAAGGAGTTTGGGTTTTGTTCTGTCAATCATTGGGGGCCATCAAAAGTGTAAACTCTCCTAGTCCATTTTATTCATCACACGTCTCTTCATTGACCTTCTTTCCTTCTCTAAAACTATGCATCCTGTAACCAAGACTATCTTCCTTACACAGAAATCCAAACTCTTCATCCAGGTCTTCCAAACCTCCTCCTTTCCTTCGCACTTTAACTCTAGGGTATTTGAAAGCTTCGTATCTGCTTTCTAAATCACTCTAGAAGCTAACAGTAAACAAAACATAAATATGCACATACGTTGCAGCGTTATTTATAATCGCAAGAAGTGGAACCACCTTAAGTGTCCATCCTCAGCAGGCTGGCTAAATGAGTTATGATATAGCCGTATATTGAATATTATTCACGTGTCTGAAAGAATGTAATAGATTTCCTTATAGACATGAAAAATTATTCACAACCAATTGTTAGGTGAAAAAAGCAAGGGACAGAATAGAAGGTGGAGTGTGATTAATGTCTTGGCCTTTCAGATTATTTCTCTCCATTTATGGATTCATAGAGAAAAGCCTGGAAGGTTTGAGTAGGGCTAGTTCTGAGAGGAGAACTTGGGGGGAGGGGGAGGGGGAGGGAGACTTCATTTTTCTCCCATATATCCTTCTATGTTGTTTGGATTTTCTGCCTGAGCATGTGTTAACTTTCTAGCAGAAACCTGTATTTGCACGTAAACAGTATAAAGCAGAGATACCCACACTTGCTCAATTCATAACTTCCATAGTGTCTTAGGAATCTTTTTCATGGCTCCCCCGGAGCAAAAGAAATACCTAAAGTTCTGTTTGTTAAGTCGTTCAATCCAAACAACCTAGTATGTATGCCCTAACAACTTAGTAGCTGTGGGAATAAATGATCCACATAAGTTGAAAGAAAACTATTTTTATTTCATTTTTAATTAACCCCAGTTGTATATTAATGGGATGTGTATGCTTGTTGGGCACCTCATAACTCCTCAAACCTTGGACTCAGAGTGGACACCACCACCCTTATATCCTGTTCTACGTGGATTTTCTCAAGATATTTGCCTCTTATCACAGCAGCGACCAACCCCCTGCTGTGCATACATGATGTCATTGAAAGGAAGGCAGTACCAGCTACTTTGAGACTTTGAACTACCTGGAGCTGGTAGTTTCCCTGGTGTCTGAACCTGCTGGTTCCATCAAAAATTTAAAATGTTCCTCAGCACCCCATGAATTCACTGTAGTGCCTCCAGATGCCTTGGGTTTGGGAACCCATAGGCATAAAAAATGGTGGGTATGGCCTTGGAATTTCACCTCATTAGAGTGTCTTCAGTGGCTGTGCTTCCATGCCTTTTCCCTTTGCTGTATCTAAATTTGAACTGTGGTGCGGATCTTTCCGGAACTTTGGGGCCCTTGAGCCCTGACTCATGCCTCCTTTCTGCTGGCGCAGCAGGAGACTTAATTTAGTTATCTTATGCTAAGCCTCCCACTCTTCCATCCTTTTAAGTTTTATTTTAAAGTTACTCTTTTAACTGAGAAATACTTGAAAATGTTTTGCTCGGCTTGCCTCCCCAAGGAGATGGCAAGTTTCTGGAGAAGGGAGACCTCGCCTCCTATTTCTTCTTGGAGGATCCCAGATCCCCCAATGATGGCCCTGTGAGGTCACTCCATAAATGTTATCCTCAGCAGCAGCCGTGAGGACTCTCCTGGGTCTTTCTTGTCTCTTCCAGTATGGACGGACGCCTCTGCACCTTGCAGCCAACAACGGGATTCTGGACGTGGTCCGCTACCTCTGTCTGACAGGCGCCAACGTGGAGGCGCTGACTTCGGTGAGTAGCCCTCTGGCAGGAGAAAGCAATCGCAAACCCCTCAGGCCTCGAGGGCACAACGGGAAAGGTATTGCTTGGCAACTGCACTCCAGAGCAGACAGGCTGCCGTTAAGCTTCAGCTCCTCCGCTGCAGTTACGTAAACATTTGCCCACACAAACCCGGGGTAAGATCCCGAGAATGCCTCATCCTCTTCTTCCACCAGGTCTGCACTGCCAGGAAAACCTGCTGTTTCCCACTGGCCTTTTCGTTTCCTGTGTTACACAACAGGCCTTTGTGTTTTGCATTAGGTTGTGTGTTTATCTTTTCTAAAAGTGCCCCCTCCTTCCAAGGAGGGAGGAGGAAGGCCCCCCAGCGTTGGGGGAACAGGTGACAAGAGCTGTTCTCTCTTTTTTAAAAAAGTCCGGCTTTGCTCTTAGGCCCACAACATATTTTAAAATGAGATTTCTTTAAATCTCATTTCTTTAAATGTCTCACTCCCGACATTCCCTGTTCCAGACCTGGTACCTCCCTGCAGAAGAAACCCTTTGTTTCACATTTCAAGAAATACCAAAGAGGAAAAATATGTCCGCTAAGAGATAAGGTTGCTGTTTTTACCACTGCGGTGAAACATTATCATTTGAGTTGTCTCTGGCCCAACAGTGGATTGAGTCTCCATTTGCTCATGTGGGTGATTCCTAAAACTCACTAGAACTTTGCTGACATAAAGTGTTTCTCTAAGGAGACCCATCGGAGTCTTGAAATATGGTGGCCAACCTTGGGAAAATCAGGGCTCTGAGGCTGGAGAGTCATACAGGGAACAAGCAGTGGGTCTGTTCTCAGCAGTGTTGAGCCCCGAGCTGGGCTCTTCTGCAGGCCCAGTGCTTACCAGCGCTCTACCTGGGATTGTCCCTTCTTAGGGCACCTCCTCGTCCATCACAAACCCACCTACCGCCGTGCAATGACCTGATGAGCCATTATCAAACCCTGACCATCCATGCCTTGGCACTCGGTCCAGCTACTCCACGATAGAGCATTGATGTACATTTTGATGGGGAGAAGTACTTTTTTGTTACAGATGTTGCCTCATAAAAAATAAACTGTCGGGCTTCCCTGGTGGCGCAGTGGTTGAGAGTCCGCCTGCCGATGCAGGGGACACGGGTTCGTGTCCCGGTCCGGGAAGACCCCACATGCCGCAGAGCGGCTGGGCCCGTGAGCCATGGCCGCTGGGCCTGCGCGTCCGGAGCCTGTGCTCCGCAACGGGAGAGGCCACAACAGTGAGAGGCCCACGTACCACAAAAAAAAAAAAAAAAATGTAAACTGTCGAGGATGGCTGTGAAGATGCCAGCAGCTGCTCCTGGCTACCCGGCAGTGTGGGCCGGGACCTCTCAAATGTGTGACCTTCAGCCTCTGCTGGGTCCTTGGGCTGCCCCCTGACCACTGTGAGCCCGCGGTCATCTCCCCTTGCCTTTGGCCTCCCCACAAGAGGCCCTCGGGTGTAACTCTGCTCCCCACCCTTCCCAGCTCACTGCAGGCGCTTCTCCCTGGTGCCTGCGAGTCCACCACGGGGCCTCAGTCATTTATTCATTCAGCAGATACTGAGCATACACTGCGCACCAGGCAAAGAACAGCAAACACAGAGGGGCCAAGTCAGGCAAGCCGCTCCTCCCTCGGGAAACTTCTAGTCTAATGGGAGAGAGTCAGACCCAAGGGGCACAGCAGTAAGTATACAGCTACTGGATGGGACCCGTGAGAATTAAGAGCCAGAGTCCCCAGGGACGTTTCCAGGAGTGTCAGGACCACTCCTTAGAGAGAGTGGAGAGAGAAGGAAGGGCCCAGGCCGGTGGAACTGGAAGGACAGTGAGCTGGAGCGCAGCCCGGACTGGCCCGGCCAAGGTGCGGCTTGGTGGGGCTGGATGTGCATGGCCCCCCAGCGGGCGTGGTGGAGACGGGGGTCTCCTAGGGCGGGGAAGCCACGTGGGCTCCACGCAGGGTGCGGGTCATCACAGAGGCGCCGTGCTGAGGCCGGCTCCATGGAAGGACAGCTTGCTGCCTGTGTCGTACTAGACTTTGTAGTAGCTGCATCTGACAAGGAAAAAGAAACAGAGGAAATTAATTTCACTGATATATTTTAATATGTTAAAAGTAACGTATAAAGTAATGTATTTTGCCCAATAACGTGCAAAGTATTATCATTTTGACTTGTAATCAGTATTTATAAATTATTGAGATACTTCCAGTTCTTTGATTGAAGTCTTGGAAATCTGGGTACGTTTTATACCCACAGCACATCTTAGCTTGGCCACGTTTCCAGCCCCGCGGAGCCGCGTGTGGGCTGGGCTGCCGCCTTATTGGACAGCACAGCCCAGCCCTCTTCGTGAGCCAGCTTTTCCCCTCTGCCTGACCGCAGGGTTCTTCCCTTCGGGCACCACCTCCCTTGACCCTACAGCGCCTCTAGCTGTTACCCTCCCTCTCCCAGTCTGTTCTCAGCCGGGATAACTGAGAAGAGTCTTCTGAAGGTCCAGTCCTCTTTTCCCTTCCCTCCTACCTCTCCTCCGCCCGCCACAAGTCTGTCCTCGACTCCTGGAATTCCCTCGACTCTGCAGAAGCCCCAGTCACCTCGCCTTCAAAATTTTTTTATTGTAAAATAAAACAGATTTTTTTTAAGGAAAGGACATGAGCAAAAGTAAAACTTGGTGGATTTGACAAACACCTTTGTAACCCCACTAAGGTCAAGAGGTAGAATTTTCGAGGCCACCCCAGAAACCCCCGGTGGCCTGTCCCAGCCGCAACTCACCCCCACCCCTGCCCCCAGTGGAAGCCCCACCCTGACTTTTGTTGTACTATAATCACTTCCTTCCTTACCTTTCTTTGTTGTCTTTCTCACCTGAGTGCCAGCAGTTATGTCTAGTTATCTCTCCAGGACACGGCACTTCCTTGACACTCTCTCCGGCCTTGGATAAGAAAATCCTACTTGCCCCTGCTTCCCCTCCCATCTCTGCTGCCCTCCTCCAGCTCCAAGGCTTCTTGCTGCTGTTCCACGCCCCCTGGCCGGCTGCCCTCCTGCTCTCTGCCCCCTGCTCCTCTCACCAGCCCCAGGGCTGCAGCTGCACTTAGGAACTCAGGTCCACGTCCGGGTCTCCGGCCCCACTTGTTCCCTGAGCACTGCGCTGGGACCCAGCCTGGTGAACACCACCTGTGGAAGGCCCCCCGCCTCCACGCTGCATCCTCTCCCTCCGGGTCTGCCCTTTGCAAAAGCCTTCTGCGTACCTCCAATCGTCTGGTCCAGGAAATGTGGATGCTCTCTTCCCTGGCGTCACGCTGGTGGCCACATCCTTGATTCTTCTCGAACTCACAGCTCTTCGTCCTCTGCCTCCACTTGGTTAAAATCTCACTGTGTATTTCCCCCAGGACCAGCTCTGCCTCGGAACTGGTCCCTCACCTGTAGCCTCATGGCCCTCCTGACAGTTCTGACCCAGCACCACATTTATCATTCTGGAAAAGCCAGTCTGCAGTGGGTTCCAGTTGCAAATCATCCCGGGGCTCTGTTGCCCTCAGGATGTGCCCTCCATGGCCTGGTCCCTGCCCACTGCCCACCTCACCCTTCACCTTGCACCCCCTTGGCTATACCAAACTGAGTGGGACTATTTGCAGGTCCTGGGACCTCGCTCATTCCCGCCTCATCCAGTTGGCACACGCTGTTCCTTCCCTCTGGAACCTCCTCTGTTTCCAGCCCCACCCCTTGCACATAGTGCCCCCACGTACACACACATACCCCTGCCACGAGGCAATAAGACATGCGTCTGCCTTCACAGGGAGAGCCTTTCAGTGCCTAGGAGGCACCCGGGCACATAGTAGTGCGTGATGTTGGCGTCAGGAAGATTCCGGAACACTAACTCCTTGTCATCTTCCAGTATTCAACTGGAGCCCCAGGACACCTCCTCTTTCCCAGTCCCCTTCAGTGGGTGTGATTTGCCCCCTATCTTGCTCTGTTGGAATTGACCGCTGATTCTCCCATGAGGCTGTGAGCCCTTGGCCATGATCACGTGTAACTTGTCCTGGTCTCCTAACTGGTGTCCCTGCTCCCATCCTGCCCTGTCCAGCCTGTTCCTCACACAGCAGCCTGCCTGACCCTGTGCAGACATACGTCAGATCCTGTCCCTCATCTGTTCTGACCTTCCTTCAGCGTAAAAGTCCTTGTGATGGGGACGTCCCTAAAGACCCGCATTGCCTCCCTGTTGCCATCTCTTCCTCCTCCTCCCCTTGCTCTGCCTGCACCAGCCACACGAGCTTCCTTGATATTCTTCGAACATGAGAGTCATCCTGCTGCCTCAGGGCCTTTGCACTTGCTATTCTTTGCAAGACTTCCTCAGGTATCCAAATGTCTTGCTCACTCACCTCCTTCAGGTTTTGACTCAAATATAACCTTCTCGGGCTTCCCTGGTGGCGCAGTGGTTGAGAGTCTGCCTGCCGATGCAGGGGACATGGGTTCGTGCCCCGGTCCAGGAAGATCCCACACGCCACGGAGCAGCTGGGCCCGTGAGCCATGGCTGCTGAGCCTGCTCGTCCGGAGCCTGTGCTCCGCAACGGGAGAGGTCACAATAGTGAGAGGCCCGCGTACCACACACACACAAAAAATATATATATATATATATATATATATATATATAAAACCTTTTCAGTGAGACCTCCCAGACCACTGTGTGTGACAAGCAGGGCAGTGAGTGCTAGGATCGCTTGTGGGCCAGCTGCAGACCTGGCACCTTGCTCAGGGGTGCATGGTAGCACAGGACCAGAATGAAGAGATCCAGCTCCTACCCTTTTCCCTCTTGGACAGAAAGTCAGGGAGTTTGGGGACACTCTCAGCTCTTTTTTTTTTTTCTTTGATGATGACTGCTGCTTGCTTTTTCTGCGCCTGGTACTTTGTTGGTTCTTTCCATTTGGTTTTCTCTAATCTGCTCAAGAATCTATGCAGTCAGGGTGTCATTTCTCATGCTGTAGATGAAGAAACCCAGACTTCGGGAGGCCGAGTGACTGACCACACATCTGGGGAGGGGCAGAATCCGGACTTAAACCTGGGTCCTTCTCACTCCAAAGTTCAAACTCTTTCCACTACACTGGCAGACATTGCTTTTGGAAGCCCAAACAGTGTCCTTTAGAGCAACATGTTTTGCAAACTCTGAAGTGCTGTGCAAACGTAAGGAATTGTAATTGATGGCTGTTTTCCTGACATTTGAGAGACTTAACAGTGGAGAGTAACTTGGCCAGTGAACATCCTCTGTCTGTGTGCTATGCAGATCTGAGGTCTTCAAGAGAAATTCATGGCCAGTCACACCAGAGGACAGAAAATTTAAGTCAAAGCTCAGATTGCTTCCAACTAAGGCAACGGTCCCAAAACTTCGCTGCACAATGGAATCACCTGGGAGGGCTTTCGAACCCTAATGTCCAGATCGCACCCCAGAGAGGTAGAAGCAGAGCATACGGGTGGGAGCCCGGCAGCAGGAGTTCTTAAAGACCCTGGTGATTCCAATGTGCTGTGAGATTTGGGAACTAAGGCCTGTTCTTATCACGTCAGGAAGGATCTAGACAGTTTGGCATGCATCCCTGGTTTGGATGTGGTGTCTGACAAATTACCTAATTCACCCCAAAGCAAACTAGAAGCTTTCGTCTGCCCGTTGGAGCCATTTCAGGACTTGAGGGGGGGCAGAGAAAGGCGGGTGGCATGACTGTAAAGCACGCCTCCTCCGGAGTGCCCACCTGAGCTTCTACCACAGCCTACGGCTATGGTTCTCAGCTGGGCAGCTTCACCCCCCAGGGGACGTTTGGCAATGTCCAGAAACACGGGGTTGTCACAGCTGGTGGAAGAGAGATGCTACTGGTGTCTAGTGATGGAGGCCAAGGTGCTGCTAGCCATCCCACAGCGCACGGGACAGCCTTCCACAGCAGAGAATTGGCCTGGCCACAATGTCAGTAGTGCTGAGGCTGAGAAAAGCTGATCCGACGGCAGGGATTGTGACCTGGGTTGAGAGATTGGCAGGTGTGCTGTCAGTCAGATCCGGGCATTCCCCCAGCCTCCCCAGGGAAGAGAACTTTAACTGTCACTGGTGAACACTGAGAGATGGGCCAAAGGCCCCTTAGTCTTCTTATTTAAAAAAATACTGCTTTTATTTCTTTTGAAGTTGCCTCGCATCTTTTCTACTTTTAAATTTGTAGTAATTCCTAAAACTGCAGCAGAAAGATCCCTCAGCCTCCATTCCCTCCTCGGTAGTGCGTGAACAGCCGGCGTTCCTGCCGCCCTGGAGTGGCTCTGAGGTTACTGCACACGACGCACTGAGATTATTAAGAGGCGCTCAATAAATGTTAGCCATCATCGTGCATGTTCACGGCCTGGAAACAGAAAGGAATTCGTTCAGTGTGAAACTGCAGCCCTGTGAAAATTCTCTAATTAAAAAGCAAACACCAAAGTGCTGTGGACCCTTATTTCCTCCTTTCATGTTCACCGAAAATCTTCAGATAAAAATTGTAAAACTCAGTCTTTCCTTTGAAATGCACAGTAATTAACAGTAACTAGCTTGATATGAGTGCTACAGATTGTCTATGGAAGGATTTTTTTTTTTTTTTTTTTTTTTGGGGTACGCGGGCCTCCCACTGTTGTGGCCTCTCCCGTTGCGGAGCACAGGCTCCGGACGCGCAGGCTCAGCGGCCACGGCTCACGGGCCCAGCCGCTCCGCGGCATGTGGGATCTTCCCGGACCGGGGCACGAACCCGTGTCCCCTGCATCGGCAGGCGGACTCTCAACCACTGCGCCACCAGGGAAGCCCTATGGAAGGATTTTAAGACGTTAGCTTCCACTAGCTAGAATTCGCCAGCAAATGGCAGTCTTTATCGTTGGCCTAACTGAAGAGAGGAGGCTCAGGACACAGGGTAATCTGCCCGCTAACGAGGTGCCCAGTTTGATTAAAGCCTGCGGGCCTGAGACATCTCGCCATTGGACCTCAAAGCACCAATGCACGTTTTTTTCTACCTCTTATCTTCCTTTTGTGGACAATCAAGTGAAATAAGGATTCCACAGAAAGGGAAATAATCCAAGACATGGTCTTTTGTTCACCTTATTTGCTTCTGATGCCTGTTACATTGTTTCTGCCTCAGATGGCAGTACTGGTGTATGGAACACACAGCTCTCTGTCGTGAAGGAAGATACTAATCGTTTTTCTCCAACAGGATGGAAAGACAGCAGAAGATCTTGCAAAATCGGAACAGCATGAACAGGTAGCAGGTCTCCTCACAAGACTCCGAAAGGTGAGAAATTGTGGTCTGAAGTGCTGTGTTTTTATGTGAAAGATTCTGTTTTTTCCCTTGTAAACTATGAGGATGAACAAAAGAGGCTTTGGACACACAAGTGGTACCAAAAGGCACTGGTCCTGTGCTGTGGTTTGCATATCGATTTGCATGAACACATTGGCTACCTCTCTGATTTCTTCTTCTGTATCGAGACTTGGAAATCATTGGCCTCTTTGCAGTCGCTATGCCTGGCTTCCCTCCTTCTACCCGCTTTGTAATACCTGCCCCCTCCCCACCGTGAAGTAGAGGGGAAATGAGAAAGCTGACTCTGCTTCTTTCTTTCTTAATGTTTCGAGCTCCAAGATATCACTTGTGCTCCAGTTTATCAAACGTTGTTGCTCTAAGGTTTGAGGAAACATGATAAAAATAAGTAAATGCACGTGTACCTTTCCAGCCCACATCATAGCAGTATGTACTGAGAGACTTCAAAATAGTCACACCCTTTAAGCTAGGGATTCTATGTCTGTGACTCTATCCTGAAGAAATGGAAGAAACGCAGAGAAAAAAAGTTCTGTGCACAAAGATGTCCATTGTAGTATTATTTATAATACAGTAATAAAAATTGGAAACATTGAATGACCAACAATGAAGTCTAGTAAATTGACAGACAGCTATAAAAGAGAGTGGTTTGGGGCCGTTAAAATGTTTTTGAAGAGGTTTTAGTAATAGGAGTTTATTGCTTAGGATGTTCCTGGGCTTCAAAGCAGAAGATAAATTATGTGCACATTGTAATCTCAGCTATATCTTTTTAAAATGCATGGAAAGAAAAGGGTAACAGTGGTGTCTTTGGATTTTGCTTTTCTAATTAACACTCTTCTTTAAACATTACTGTATTTTTTCCAAATTTCCTATAATAATCATGTAATAACTTTTCAAAAAACAAACTTTATAGAAATAAAAAAATTACTCAGTTAAGTGCTCATTGAAAAGGTATTGTCCAGAATAAGCTTGGGGTATCCTACAAAGATCCTGCCGTATAAATTGAAAAGTGCCCGGGGGAGGGATTATAATGTCTTATAATCACAGTAAATTTCACAGCTACTGAAAGTTTGAATTTTCATAGTGGTCCCCTGGTCTCCTGGTCCTGGTTGAGGGGGGAGTGAGAAGGGACACATACACGTAGGTTGGAATGATTTCTTCCCCAGTGCTTGGAGTTGACCTGGGGAAGATAATTCATTTTCACACCTTTGTGCTTTGGATCCTGTGAACTGATAAACACTGAGATCCCCCAGGCCGCTGCAGGGGTTCAGTCTCCCCTTTGATCTAGAGGTTCTAGAAAGAGATCCCTCCTTATTCACACGTTCTTACAGGAAAGACTTAAATTGACTCTGGGCTTCGAATTCCCCTACTCTGTACTACCACAGACTGTCTCATTGTGAGAGAGAATTTGAACTAGAAAAACAAGGGAAAACTTTTTGTTTACAGGCAAAACAAGGGGGGTGCAGGGGAGCCTATGAGTCTGTCAGCAAATCAATAATGAACTTTCACATAAAATCTCCTAATCTTAAAATTCACTTTATTTGAAGCTATATTCAGCCAAATGAAACACAACCTCAGGCCACCGGTTTGCAACCTCTGACTTTTGCTGGATTTTATAGTAGGGAGCCCCACATTTGAGTGTGTGTGGAGTCTTACGTTCATGGACAAAGTGTCGCAATATAAGAGCTGTTTTAAATTGATTCCCCGTTACAGTATTCATCCACAGAGGAAAGAAACTGAAACAAAATCTGGTCCACAGGCTGGATGAGCACACATTTTTACAGTTAATTATTTAGCCTCTAGTATGGACCACTGGTAGAAAGAAACACTTTATTAGGCTTAACACCTTAGCAGGTCTACAAACATGCTGAGTCAGGTATTCTCAGGTTTCCCAAATTCCACAGACGGGGATTTTAACCCACCTGCCACTCCCGGCGCCATCGTCCTGATCGGAGCCCCAGCATTGTCCTTGTGGGTGTTTTGTGGGCTCAGCTGGCGCACGGGGAGCCCCCTCACAAGTGTAGCACTCTGGACAATCCCATTGCCACATACTTTCCTGGAGTGCTGTTCACCATCTCAGAAACTCTTGTTATACAGCAGTGACCCAGGGGAAGGTGCAGTCTATTCATCTTTAAGCAAAAATCAACTGCAAACCACGATCTCCAGCGGTCTGAGGGCCACCCTTGGCCGAGGGACGAGGGTTCTCCTTGGACTGTGCTGTGTTTTACTGCCCATCTACCCCTTAGGAAGATCCTTCCTTTTATTTAAAGACAGATTGCTACGCTGGGTGCAAACCCAGATGTCTATTATGGCAGATTGGAAACAACGGATAAATGCCCAGAAAAAAAGACAGGAAGGAGAGTACCTAACACGATAGCTGAGGTTGGGTGGATTGGATGGGTGTAACATGTTTCGACTGCTTTTATAATTAGGAACATATATAGGAGGTGCAGCTCCATGCATCTCAGGGAAGGGTGGCTGTTTCCAGACCAGAATTTTGAATTCCGGGTGGTGTGGGTTCTTGCCTGGTCCCAGTTTGGCTTTCCCTTTTTTTTTTCTTCCATTAATTTGCACTTTGTTTTTTGGTGTCTAGATTTTTTTTTAAGAGGAAATATTACAACCTTTAGTATTTTACCATTATCCTGTGGTTTTTGTAAGGAGACAAAGAAAGTCATTTCGATGTCTGTGAATATAGTACGTCATCCCTGTTAGAGCCCACAACCTACCTAAAAGTTCACCTCTCATCTTTGCTTTGAGGGGCAAAATATGGGGTAAAGGCTGAGAGCACAGATTCAGGAGTCCCCACTCTGCCACCTAGCTGGATGAACTAGCCACCAGTTTAACAGCCCTGGGCCTCACTTTCCCTGTTTGTTAAATGGGCTGAATATAGTGCTATTCACGGGATGGTGATGAGGGTCGGATGGGTGATGTAAATGATGTCCTTAGAGCATTGCCTGCACACAGTAAGCACCATGTGTTTGCCACAGTCGGCATCCTTGCTTGCATCCTGTGGACCACTCTCTGAGTCCCGGGGAAACATGGAGGTTTCCGTGGAGGCTCCTCTTGTGACCCACCCCCACCCCCCAGGAGCAGATGTTGGGGCGTCAGCAATGGCAAATGTGGCAGGGTACGCTTGAGAGTCACTTTTAGGAACAGCCACCATTTACTCCTCGGTATGTGTAGCAGCACAGTAATTTTACATCCCTGAGATGGGGATGTTCCTGCAGGAAACCTGGACTCCGCAAGGTTAAGCAACATACTAATTAGTGCAGAGCAGAGATCCAGACCAAAACAGAAATATCTGCCTTCAGGGCTCGATCAGGGGATCAGGGCTTCTTCGGTGCTGATTCCTCACCAGCCAGGGATGGTCCTTTCCCCCAGTGAGCTCACGTGCTTTGTGGCAGGCATGGGTCGCCTTCCGCGGGGTCACCCAGAGCCCCGTTGCCTTCAGCAGAGTTTTCCCCAGCTCTGTGTTCAGCGAGACGTGCGTTTTCGCTTGCCTTTGTCATTCCCTCAAACGGCTCTAGACCTCAGCTTTCTGAGTCGCCAGAAAGGGAGGAGTTGGCTGCCAAGCATTTCTAACCACCCTCTATCTTTTTTTTTTTTTTAATAAATCCCCAAATAAATAACTGCTTGGGATTTGGGGACACCCAGCACTGGAACCTGATTCTTGAAAATGATCGTGAAATCCCAGTGCATCCCTGGAGAATGCATCGCAGAGGACTTGTGGGCGGTTGCCTCAAGGAGCAGGCTCTACCTGCAGAGAAAGCCAAGAAAGTAGATTTATGTGCAGTCATAACCTGGATCATCTGCAGGAAGAGACTGTCCACAACCCGGTACAATGGGTGAGGGGAACGGGAAGAGGGTAATTTATACTTAGGGGCATCTTATCACCATTTCCTTTCAATGTCATTGTCTCCTCCGTATTTACCACTGTTTCTCACCAGAGTGTTAACAGCACCAGCATTTTGGGTGGGTGGAACTTCCTGTCCTTGGAGGATGCGAGGACCCCCAAGTGTCTAATTTCTAAGGTATTCCCTCCCCCATTCATTGTGGAAACCAAAAAAACTGCCTCTACACCTTTCCTAACACCCCTTAGGGTGTTGCCACCCTCAGTCCTACCCACCCCACGTGGATCCTAAGCACAGTCATGGGGAGAAGTCTGCATCTGGGACAGCAGGGAGGTTGGCCTTAAATTGCCTTGCTATGCCATTTGGTTTCTAAGGGCCAAATTAGCAAGAAATGTTCCCTGTGTTTTCACCTTTAATCAGTTGGCAAGTCTAGGAACGTATTTTTAAACATTTGTTAGAGGTAAGCCATGGAGCTTTCTCTTCTGGAAATAGAACCAAAGTCATCTTGTTCTTCTGCCTGATCCAGGTGTTGGTACATCCCAGGGTTTCATCTGTTCACTCTTAACCCCCTCCCAGTGGGTAGTGTCATCTTTGCCTTTGACTTCAACTGTTGACACGTACTGAGGACTTTCCAACCCTCCCTCCATCCCTCATCTCCTTCTAGAAGCCCACACCTGCGTGTCCATAGATCTTTTTTTTTTTTTAATTTAATTTATTTATTTTTGGCTGTATTGGGTCTTCGTTGCTGCGTGTGGGCTTTCTCTAGTTGCAGCGAGCGGGGGCTACTTTTTGTTGCAGTGCACAGACTTCTCATTGCTGTGGCTTCTCTTGTTGTGGAGCACGGGCTCTAGGCGTGCAGGCTTCAGTAGTTGTGGCACACGGGCTCAGTAGTTGTGGCTCACGGGCCCTAGAGCACAGTCTTAGTACTTGTGGCACATGGGCTTAGTTGCTCTGCGGCATGTGGGATCTTCCCAGACCAGGGCTCGAACCCGTGTCCCCTGCATTGGCAGGTGGGTTCTTAACCACTGCGCCACCAGGGAAGCCCATGTCCATAGATCTGCTCTCCATCTGATGATTCACAAACTTGATGTGTTTAAAAGTCTATTCCTCATCTTCCTCTCTAGTCCTTCCTTAGTGAATGCATGACTCTTTCCAATCACGGAAATCAGAAATTTGGTAAAAAAGAAAAAAAAAGTCATCGTGTTGACCAGCTTGGGACAGCAGAGGGTGGGCCGGAGGAAACTGAGAGAAGATTTTGATCCTTTGAGCAGGGGGCTGACTTCGGGGAAGTGAGACCCTTGCAGCCAGCACACCTGGGCAGGTGGGGGGAGAGGGTGGCCAAGCTGGGGCTTGTGAGGGTAGGAAGAACACAGTCCATCTTCCTCTCTGATCCAGTTCAACAGGAGATGATTTGGGGGCAGTGGCATGTTGAGGCCCCAGGTACTGTCTGGGAGAGCCCCCCATACACATCTCTCCCCAACTGCGTGTCCAGTGCCATCCACATTCGGGGTTTGAAATCAGCCGTGGTGGTGGTATTTCCACCACAAGAATCAGCAAACACTACAGATCAGGCCTTTCCCACCCCCGCCCTAAGCCCCCTGCAATGAGCTGGTTTTCCAGCACACCATTGCTACGGGGTCTCTGGAGGCTCCCACAGTTCCACCTTGCATTGTAGGCACCACCTTCTTATAAAGAGGAGCTGCACCCTCTACTGTCCCCGGTGCTCACCCCCACTACTAAACAAAGCCCCCTCCGGCCCTCCAAACCTGCCCAAGAACTGTGTTGTTACTTAGCCAAACCACTTCTCCTTCTCCTAGAGAAAGGAGGGGTGCGTGTTGTGACAGGCGGGGAGGTCTTGCACTTAGATTTTGCATTGGCATCCATTTTTACTATCACTGCAAGATCCATTCTCATCTGATTTTAAAATACTACTTTCAAGGGGGTTTGGGGAGTTGGCTTATTTTTATTTTGTTTGATTGTCCTTCTAATCAGCTTTTCTGTAAACTGATATTAAAAGTAGTTGCTTTTCCTAAGCCTGAGACTAGACAGTGAAGAAACATGCCCAGGAATATTTTGAAAAATAGGACAAAGTTGGGAGTTTGCCCAGAATTTAAAATTCACCACAAGTAAACTGCATTTGCATAATTAAGAGTTGCTGCTCCCATCCTGCTGGGTCTAATTGCATCCTGCCACGTGTGGAAAGCCATGTCATCTCTCCATGCTCTTATCTGGCTTTCCCAGATTGGAGATGGTCCTCCCTGTCAATCTGCTGACGTTTAGTTACCTTTGCAGATGAGAAAGTGAAAGCTAAATTGCCAGGGGGCAAAAGGTGCTGGAAGAAAGGAAACTAGAAACCCAAATTAACCAGGCCTTCAAAAAAGCAATGCAGTTTCCAAATAATACGTGTTTAAAAGATAGTCACAGTATCTACTATAGGCCAAGAACTGTTCTAGGCCCCAAAGAGACCACAGCGAACAAAAGAGGCAAGACCAGCCAATAAACAAATAAGAAAATGCCAGATAGGTCAGGGGGTGGCAAACAATGGCCACAGAGCCAAAACCAGCCCATCGCCTGTTTTTGTAAATAAAGTTTTATTGGAGCACAGCTACACCCCTCCATTTACTCCTGTGTCTGGCTGGTTTCTAGACACGTATGTGGCAGTCACAACAGAGACCACCTGGTCCTTTACAGAAAGGTTTGCTGCCCCCTGGTGTAAGTGTAGGGGATTCAAATGGGCTGAAATGAGAGAAAGTAAGGGGATGGCAGGTGGTGGCTGCTTTCCACTTACGGGTGTGGGGATGCCTCTCTGATGGTGACGTTTAAACCAACACCCAAAGGCAAGAAAGAGGAGCCAACCGGAGGAAGGGCTGGGAGAAGGCAGAGGGAATGAGTGAAAAGGGCCTGAGGCGGTAAAGAGTCAGGTGTGTTCTAGGAAATAGATCAAAAAGGAGGGGGTGATGGGGTTAGCAGCGGAGTCTGAGTGCGGTCTTTGGGGCAGAAAATGATGCCCGAGGAGATCTGATCTGAAAGATAGGCCCAGCTTTACAGATCTTGGTAAGGTGATTGGGTATTGGTCCAAGTGCGTTAAGTAAGTAGGTTAGGAATTTCCCTCTGCTCAGACCGGGAGACCAGATAGAAGGTGGTCTTGGCAGCCAGGTGAGATAGGACAGCTGCTTGGACCAGAGCTGTCCAGGCTCAGTTACTTTGTGAGCTTTGGGCAAGAATACAAACGGGAGCTCACTTTCCTGTGTAAATATTTAAAGTGTATAGTTAAAGCTAACGGGGAAATATGTGCTCTAGCCTCCCACTCTCACAAATGCACCTTTGTGAGCACCTGGAAGCCCAGGTTCTGGTTTAGGATTCTGATTCCTCGGGATTCACTGCTGCTTCCCCGCAGCTTCCCAGCCCGCTTGCAAGAGGCCTCACCACGTCCCAGCCACATCCGCCAGCCTTTGGGGGAGAGGGGGACAGGACACGAGAATATTTCAACGCATGAGCCAAGACTTGGGTAACAAAGAACCCTCCACTCCCTCCGGCAGTGTCCCTGCTCATGCTTCCCCGGCCCAGCCAGTGAGGACCTGACCAGCCCAGGCACAGGGAGGGCCTTAGAGCTTCTGTTAAATATAGACCACGGATGGACTTCAGTGCTCCCCTTCCAAAGAAATCGATATCCTACCACCTTCTAGAGCCAGCCAAGAGCACACTCCGTACCTTCCTCTGCCCCTGTCCGCATCAAAACCATAGTCTGCCTTGGAGAGCACACACTCAGGCTGATACAAGCTGCCTTCCCGGGGACCCCGGTCTGGATGCGTCCCTGCTGCGACATCTAATGGTGAAAAGTGGAAACGCATCACCCACCAGGAGGGAAGAGATTTCAGAAACTTCTGTCTCAGGTTGCTATATCAAATTCAGTTGTGTTCAGATTCTCCAAAGTTCTTAGTGAGCACGAAGAGGGGTCATCCCCGAGGACGAGGTTAAATTTCCTTAGACAGGAAATCTCGAGTATATCTTGCTTTTCCTTGCCTTTCAAGATAATGGTGGATTCTGTCAGTCTTGATGGAGAGCAGTTTCCTGGCTCATCTTCCCAAGGGCAAGGTGAAGGGTGAATGAGTCCATCCCAGCCCAGGCCAGCAGGTCCTGGTGGAAGGGGAAAGGAAGGGCCAGAAGATGTGCAAAGGCCCTGGGCAGAGGGCAGGAACGTGGGATGGCTTGCAACCCCTGTACCCCTTTCTTTGGCCTGCGAATTATTTTTCTCATCTGCCCGCCATTCACCTCCACTTGAAAGGTGAGAATGCACATGTGTTCGTATGATCGTCTGGAATTGAGGACATTGTAAAAGCCGAGCTGTCAGTCCAGTGAAGCAGTATTTTCTTGGACAAAAGATTTCCTGAGGACAGTTATTACTGGGGAAACAACATGTGAGCTAGTGATGGGTTCTGAGATGAGCACAGCCCCTCCAGATGAAGGCTCAATCTGCAATTTCATAAAAAAAAAAAAACTTGAAGCCTCCCTGGGGCTCCCCGAGGACGTGGAGCCTGTTAACATGGGCCAGCAATCCAACTCATTTGCTTAGGAAAAATGAGGTGCCGAAATGTGCCTTTTGTCCATGCAAATCCAGAGCAGGGGGGCCCCTTCTCATTCTACTTGCCTTTATCGTAGCAATGTCTTATAAATCTTACTTTAAATCGGGACCCTGCACTAACTGGGAAGTGTCTTCTGAGTGGGACAAACTGGAAATGGCCCTCCTTGGATATTCACAGTGCTTGTAACTCAAGACATCCCCACTTTGAGATTCTGCTCTCGATCTGCAAATCCTTGTTTACCGCTCCCTGCTCCCCAGTCCCCTACTGAGAAACCCACCACCTCCCTTTCACTGACAGCAGTGGTAGAAAAGAGACCTGGTGGTGAGTTCTGTCTTTGCCTTGGGCAAGTGCCTCGGCCACTCTGAGCCTTGGTTTCCACATCTGAAACAGAGAACGACCACATTAACCACAAAGGTTTCTTTGAGGTTTAATAAGGGATGTGAGTGAAAAGACAGCATAAGCTGGAAGATACAAATGTGGAAGTTACTCCTGCAGACAGGAAATGCATCTGTCACAACTCCTCCATTCGTGAAAGAATAATTCATGACCCTTCCAGGGGTACTGCAGTGGGCGTATAGCAGAGGAAAGAGACTGGCTCAACCCCAACTTTAGCAAAGACAAGTGGGGATTTATAGCCGAGGAGCAAGGGTGGGGGGAGGTCAGTGGGTGGAAAATTGCTAAGAGGAAACCCAAAGGTTGGGAGGCTTCTTGCTGGATTGAGTGCTTTAGATTCTCTTATGAGATGGTCAGCCGGTTGTGGCCACAAGAGGAGACAGAGGGGAGGCTCAGGGCAAAACATAGCTTTTTATATCATAGGTCCCAGAGAGACAGGGGTTAGAGCGTTGTCACAGAGCTCAGACTCAAGCCAGGGGCAAGCTGCAAGCCCCCGTGGCAAGTGCCTTTGCTAGGGATCAGGGTGGTACATGAGGAAAGGCAGGGGGAGCGGGGGGCAGTGTCACTGGTGTGTTTGAATGTCACGGGGTCACCCTTGGGAGGGTAGGAAGGGGAACTTGTGGCTGAGCCCACCTTACACACCGGTGCACCTGGGCCGGCACTCACAGCCTGTTTGCGGGGATGTTGAGGCAGCGGGAAAATAGGAAGTTTTAAAGGTTATAATAGTCATCAGGATTCTTGCTGAAGGTGTGCCAGGGTGATCAGGTATCAAGGTTGGGCATGAAGAATTTGCTCAGATATCAGGGGTGGGGGATTTTCTGTAAACGTGACCCTGCAAGATTCTTGTTTAACCTGGACTAACCAGACCAAGGTCACAGCCCACTGTCACTGGCTTCTCTTCTCTCTTGCCTCCATTTCTGGGGCTGACCTGGGAAGCAGACAAACAGATTGCCAGCCACTGCCGGCCCGCCACTGCCCTGCGTGGAGTGGGGAGGAGTGAGCGGGGCTCTCAGGCTCAGGCGGCGCTGAGCAAAGTGGAGACATACCATCTGTCAGCTGCGTAGGGCAAGCCCACTTTGGTTCAGAGCTGCTGCTGGAAGCACGCAGGGTAGCACCTGTGTCCATCGGTTCCCTCGGTGCAAGTCTGCTCAGAGAGGAAGGGCCTGCGGGGACTCGTGCAGAAAGGACAGAAGTGCCCTCACTCCTTCACACAGGACAGACATGTTGGCCAAACTCACAGTGCCAGGACCAGGAAGGCACGAAACAGAAGAGAGCAGCGAGCGATTCACTGCGCAGTGCGTCCAGACCTAATGACGGGACTGAAGCTGGAAGCAGGTTTTCTGCCTTTGCACTGTGTCGGGAGAAGCAGATACTGGCTTCACACAAAGGAGCTGTGCGTGTTAGGTGGCTGTGGGTCATGAAATAGGTGGAGAAGTTTTTAATTTATTCGGTGAGGTACTCCTAGCGGAAGGGGATGCTTCCAGTTCAGACACTCAGCGTGAGGTGGGTGGAGGTGTAGCGGGCCCTGACTTAGAGGGAAGATAATGGGCTGGTTTCGGAGATTAAATTAGAATGAGAGATGGTAGATTTCTTTTAGGGGGTCATGGGCTCATCGGAGCAGTAGATGGCACGGGGGAGAATGCCAGCACCCCATTTCTTCATGCCTGCTCAGCAACACCCCAGTGAGTCACTGTCTCAGGATAGAACTTTTCAGCTTCTGTGCTGACTTGGGTAATAATTCAGGGAAATTGCTGGCAAGATACCCCAGCTTTTTCCACCCAATGCAGTGCTTGAGGTTAGAAAAAGAAACCAGATCACTGTCCCAACCATGGTTTCCAACCCTAGCCGACCCAATACTTTATAATGTACATATTGTGATGCCCCTTTACTCTCCCAAAATAAAATTCAAAGGGAACAATGTACCTACACAGGTAATTTTAAAAGATCAATAGAGGGACTTCCCTGGTGGTCCAGTGGTTAAGACTCACGTGCTCCCGACGCACGGGGCCCAGGTTCGACCCCTGGTTGGGGAACTAGATCCCGCGTGCCACAACTAAGAGCCGGTGTGCCGCAACTGAAGATCCCACATGCCACAACTAAGACCTGGCACAGCCAAATAAATAAATACTTTAAAAATACAAATAAAATAAAAGATCAATAGAGTGCCCTAACTATAATATAACAAAGGCATCGAAGGAATATATATAGTATAATAGAATGTGTATGTAAATGCGGAGCACAGGCAAAGAGGAGACATTGTGAAATTGGCAGATACTTGGACCCATCTGCAGAATCACTGAATGTAACACCTACAGATGCCACGGATGTGGGAGGGATGGCAACTCAAATACAGCAGCAACAGGCTGACGTTTCAGAAGTGGGGATCACAGCTCCTGAAAGATTAGGAAAAAAACCCATGTATATATAATTCCACCAGCGTATAAAATAGTTGCGTTCTTGGGAAACTCACTATGTATTAAACCAAGCCCTCCCAAAACCCTCTGGGTCATATGTAAAATGCAATTAAGGCCTAAGCTCAGATGATCATAAACAAGGTTTTTCTCTTATGTAAATGCTCAGCAGACACTCAGAAGTCAGGCAGACTCAAGAGAGTTCTTACCGCTCAGGACATTGTATGTACACGTCAGTACCCCTAGCACCCACCTACCCACCACCAGCAGTATCCCCCAACGCTGAGAACTAAAGCTGCTACCGTCCATTTCCAAAATGCCAGCTAGGGGACAGTGTTGCCCCTGCTGAGAAAGAGGGGTCAGAGTTTACCAAGAGAAAATGGGGGTGGGAACTCGGGAGAGCCGTGTTTGTTACTGAGCACGCACCCGTCCTTGGTCGTGGAAAAAGTAACGGTGGCTCAACTGGAAGAGATCAGCAGTAAATCAGCGCCTCCCAGGATTTGGGCCTGGAAGCAGTGGTCCGGCCAGGTATGAGATCACACTGAAAGGGAAAGGCAGACACTTGCCTCCGAAACGCTCTTGCGTGGGTCACCCCCTGAGTACATCATTTACACAACACCTCTTTATTGGGCATCCTACCTGTGCCAGGTGCTGGGGATACCGTCTCTCCCCTCACGGTTTGGCCCTTGAGTCTAAAGGAGAAGAGTCTCACATGATTACCCTACAGTCTAGTGGGGTGACGATGGAGAGCCACACGTGCGCTTGAGCCTGCCTGTGAGGAAACCTCCTGGAGAGGCCAGAGCAAGATAGGTCTCCTGGGATGCGTGGAAGTTAACAAGCTAAAGCAAGGGGGATCATCGTGGGTAGGGGAGAAGGGCTCGACCTCAGGCTGCAAGCCACAGCTCTGACAGGCTGTTATTACTGGGTTAGGAGCTGGGAAGCGGGTCGGGTGTGTGAGTCTGGGATGGAGCCAGGGTGGCATGATCAATGCCCCCCCCCCCCACGTAGCCCTTGAGGTGGGTTCTCTGGGGGCATAGAGCACCTCCGCAACACCATCCCTTCAAAAGCACCCATGTTATATTTGATGTCACACTGTTCGCATGTCTGTGTCCCCCCAAAACTGCGGATCTGGGGCGGGTGTAGACCTTCCCGTTCCAGCACACGGGAGGTCCTCCATAAATGTTTGATGATGAATGTGTGAATTATCCAGGGCTGCGGAGACTCCTGCTTCTCCCCTGTAGGGCTGAGAAAGAAGAAAGCGGAAAGGTTGTCATGGCCCCCAGGCCCCTCCCCGCATTTAGCTTTGTGCCACGTGATGCCCTTCTTCTCATCATCTCGTACCTTCAGAGCGTCGTAAAGGAACAAGACCCCTCCACACAGAAGGAGGAGGTGACCTGGCCAGTCTAACGGGGCTGACCCCGTTTCACTTTTAAATGGACCACTTGGCAGGAATTGCTCCATCCAATTCATTGTGCATCAAAATGCAATGGAGGTAGGCAAATCCACTGAGACAGAGCACATCGGTGGTTGCCAACAGCCGGGCAGAGAGGGGCCTGGGAAGTGGCTGCTCATGGGCACAGAGTTTCCTTGTGGGGGGATGAAAACACTCTGGGACCAGATAGCAGTGATGGTTGTACAACATTGTACATGCACCAAAAGCCTCTGAATGGTTCATTTTAAAATGGTGAATTGTATGTTTATTTTACATTTAAAGTTTTTTAATGCAGTGGGGACAGAACAGACTGTATCTGCCACGTGGGTAGAAATTGCAGGTTGGGGTACAAACTTCCAGTTATAAGTTAAATTAGTCTTGGGGATGTAACGTACAGCATGGTGACTGTACCGCACATCTGAAAGTTGATGAGAATAGATCTTTAAAATTCTCATCACAAGGAAAAAAATTGTTACTATGTGTGGTGATGGATGGTAACTAGACTTACTGTGGTGATAATTTCACAATATATACAGACATCAAATCATTTACATTGTACACCTGAAACTAATATAACGTTATAGGTCACTTACAACCTCAATTTTTTTAAAAAGGCAAAGAAAACTCACAGACCGGAAGGATGCAGCAGCGGTCCTGAACCGTGGGAATCAGCGTGTGCCTTTTGCTCAGGGGCTGCACTTCTCCTGTGACTAACAGTGCCTCTCTCATCTATATTCAGGACACGCACCGAGGACTCTTCATCCAGCAACTGAGACCCACACAGAACCTGCAGCCGAGAATCAAGCTGAAGCTATTCGGCCACTCGGGGTCTGGGAAGACCACCCTGGTGGAATCTCTCAAGTGTGGGCTGCTGAGGAGCTTCTTCCGAAGACGCCGGCCCCGGCTGTCCTCCACCAACTCCACCCGGTTCCCACCCTCACCCCTGGCCTCCAAGCCGGCAGGTAGGCACCCCACCAGCCCCTGTCTCTCCACTGGGTACTTCCAAGGTCAAGGTCTGGGAGGAGGTGTGGCTTTGTTTGGAGCACTTGGCCTGAGGCTGACCAGTTCCCGCCGCCTTGGTGGCTTCCAGGTGTGGTCCTCCCGGCTCTTGGCCAGTGAGCGCACCCTGCCCTGGTGCTAGCGAGGCAAGGGCCTCACTGAAATCACGGTCCGCAATCATGAACGTGCAAAATGGCACAATCGTGTTCTGCTCAGGGACTCTGCCCTTGAAGACACAAAGAGCTTGTTTGGACTGACATAGGTTCAAGGTTGCACAGATGGACGGGTCCTCACCCCTTATGCTTTCTTCTTGGAATGCTGTGGGCACATCCAGGAATGCGAGAGCACAGAGCCACAAAACTGGGTGCACGGGGAAGCCTGTCCTCGTGTATCTGGAAGTGGGGTGGTGGCTTTGAAAGGCTCCTTTATGGCTTTTCAGTCAGCCCGTCTGTTCACCTGGACCCTAGTCGGG
Organism: Monodon monoceros; assembly: GCF_005190385.1. NCBI lineage: Eukaryota > Metazoa > Chordata > Mammalia > Artiodactyla > Monodontidae > Monodon > Monodon monoceros. The sequence continues at coordinate 28,541,240 of NW_021703782.1, read as the reverse complement.
AAGACGGTTTTGCCGTCTGCCTCCACCTCCCACAGACGCGATTATCAACGGGTTCACACCCGGAACTCCAGGGTGGCCTGTCCCTCCCCGGGGAGAAACACCTGCAGCGAGCAAGAGGAAGTGGTGCAGTCTGGGGTGTCATTTTTCCTAAACCCACCCTTGAAATTAAGGTTTTCAAAGGTAAGAATAGAGACCTTCAGAGAGTTTCCTAAACAATGTCAGTGTTGAAGCTCTGTGCCTCAGACTCACTTTCTGTACATATTACGAAGGTGTCATATCTGTTCCCTAGGATGAAAACAAATGTTTTAAAGTTTGTGTTTCTATGTAATTTCTGTCTCCGTGAGGAAGGATGTCTGGGCAGCATTAGCTGGAGTGAGGGACAGCTGACCGAGATCTGCACGCCCCTTTCAACTTCTCCCCTCCGAACACAGCAATAGAATTGAAACTTGGGGAAGAAGTGTAACCAAAATGGATATACAATTAGAATGATTACAATATTGCTAACACGTGTTGCTAATGCGTACTGAGTACTAATTACGTGCCAGGAGCTGGGCAGAATGTGGTACGTGTGACACCTCATTTAATCCACGTGACAGACTTATTGGCATTTTTACCACCCTTTTGCTGAAGCCTTGAGGGGTCAAGTAGACTGCCCGGAGTCACACAGCTGGTGATTCATGAAGTGTCTGGCTTCTGAGCCAGGGCTTATTAATGATACTTATAACTCCGTCTGCCTTGGGGCATATTTGTGCTCATGTTTTCCATTTTCCACTGTAATTTTGCTCAATTTCAGTATGTAAGATAGGTCCACCCCTTCTCAGAAGCCAATAGTTTTCCAGGTTTCATGATTAAGTTGAGCCTCTTATGTGTGGGCCAGACCAGTATTGCTTCAAGGTTCAAAGTGAGCTTCTCTAGCAGTTCCTCGTGTCACCCCTAGAGGGAACCAGCTCTCTCCTGCTGTGGGTTAAGGTCACTCCAATCTGACTGGGGGGGCGGGGCGGGGCGGGGCGGGGGACAGAGAGACAGAGACAAAGAGCAGAGACAGAGAAAGACAAAGAGATGAGAGCTATCCAGATCTGTGACCTGGGATTTTTATAAGTCGTATTGGATATGAATTTATGCCTCAGGAGCCCGTGGGCTAACCTGAAGCAGCCACATATCAAGTGACATCTGGGTTCCCCTGGAGGGAGAATGGCTCAACCCTCACCCCTCAGAAGTAATATCTCCATTCATCTTCCTTCTGGTCAATTTCCCACATCTGGACGAATCCAGAAGTAGATTCTTGATAAAATGCAGCTCAGGATGGCTGCCTTGTCAGCAAATCTCACTGTGTCCTTCAGCCAGGGCTTCGAGAGACTCGGGTCATGGGGCTGACTGACACAAGATTCTCTCGAGGACACAACAGGTGCTCTGGACCAGGAGAACCTCCCCACTACACTCAGCAGAGAGAAAAGTAATTCGAGGCGCTGGGAAATAAGGTCAGAGGTCAGCAGCCTGGTGAGCTGCAGCGTTCTGTGTAGTATGAGGGGAAGGAGAAACATTGAATTAGCTTCCAACGTGTAAAAGTCAAGATGTCTGGACTTCCCTGATGGCACAGTGGTTAAGAATCCGCCTGCCAATGCAGGGGGCACGGGTTCGAGCCCTGGTCCGGGAAGATCCCACATGCCGCGGAGCGACTAAGGCCTTGCGCCACAACTACTGAGCCTGCGCTCTAGAGCCCGCGAGCCACAACTACTGAGCCCTCGAGCCTAGAGCCCGTGTTCCTCAACAAGGGAAGCCACTGCAATGAGAAGCCCGCGTGCAGCAACGAAGACCCAATGCAGCCAAAAATAAATAAATAAATAAAATCAAGAGGTCTCACTTAAAAAGTTGGCTATTTGGTTTCTTGTAACAAGTTGGTAGCTCTGGCCACACTGGATTCACATTTCTGCCTGGAGCCGGTTAGTGGAGAGGAGGAGCTACCCCATGTAGAGGGGCCCAGGCTCTGCCTTTCACCCTGTCTCACACAGCGCCCTAACTCCAGGCGGGAGAGCTCAGGAGCAGACCCCTCCACGCCCGTGTCCGAAGGTTTGCCCTGTGGCAGAAATGACATTTCAGGAGTGCATTGGAGTGTGTGACCCCTGGACTAAGGACACACCTAGTTCATCCCAGAGCTGTCTGGCCTGGGCAAGGATGGAAGAGGCCCGCGCTGCTTCATGCCCAGGTGGCCGGTCTGCTCCAAGGGGGTGGGTGAAGTTTCTATCCAGACAACCCCTGCAGGTGACAAGATTCGTCCTCAGTTAATTCTAGTCCTGCCTGAGGCTGGGAAGAGCCAGGAGGCTGTGTCTGCAGGAGGCTCCGGAGCAGGCCCTCCTCCTGCCCTACCCTGCCCAGTGCGGGGCGAGCACACCCTGGGCTGAGGGAGCGCAGCCGCTTGCAGGGCCTGGACCCCGCCAGTCCTCGACTGGGCCTGGCCCTAACAAAACAGCAGAAGGGAGTCCTGTGAAAAGCAGCTTGGCACAAATAGGAAGCGCCAGGAGGGCCACCTGCGGGAGACCCGGCCGGAGGCATCTGGCAGGCCCTAGGGGCCTCCTGTGCCGTAAGGGGAATGGACGGAGCAGCGTTTCTGTTAGGCACTTGAGGAAAGCCTACCCCGGAGTGTGGCCTCCAGGGAAGGAAATCCGTCTCCAGAAACAGCAGCATTGTCCCTTCACAGTGGCATTGCTAGTGCCTGGGGACCATGCTCTGCTGTGTCCTAGGCCAGAGCTCTGGACGCCCTTGACCTCTGCTAGAATGGTCAGGCCTTCTTCCTTTCCCTGGGAGAGGTGCCCACGTGGGCACATTTACATCACTCAGGCAGCAGGAAGGTCGTTTGCCTTTAGAAACTTGGCTTTGCGTTGCACTGGAGGCTAAAGGCTGAGCCACCAGCCAGGAGACAGGATGGGGTGGTGTGGGGACCTGGGGGCAGCCACTCACGGCACGTGGCTGCCACGCACACACTGCCTTGGTGGCCAGCTGAGTGCCACAGCTGTTGCACTGTGGTTCTGCGGTAGGAAGGAAACCTCCGGTGCCAGCGGAGGAGCGCGCAGCCAGGAAGATCACTGCAGGAGGCTGTTGCCTGCTCACCGGAGAGGAGCGTTTGCAGGAAGTCTCTTCTGACCTGGGTGCAAAAGCGGCTTCTCCCTCCGGGCCTGCCACTTTTTACCACTAGGGGCCAGTGGTTAGCAAAAAAGTTTTCCTCCTATGATTTTAATGTTTCCCTGTGAAATTGTTATTTTAATAATACCGTATACAAACTCTGTCCTAACCTTTCATCCTCCCAACAAAAACTGTCTGTGAGGTGCCGGAGTGCCTGTCATTTACCGAATCCATTCTGGTCTCCCTCGGCAAGCCCCAGCCCACAGTGCCACTAAGACAAAGCTTATTCCCAACAGGGGTCGTCCCCGGGTTTCCAGGCACAGGGAAATGGACAAACCCATTCTTGTAAAGTCGCATGGCTTTTCTCAGACTTGAACTAAAAATCTCTAAAGAAATACACTAAAATGTCCATCACATTGGCCTAGAGAGTTGAGTCATTTTGTTTTCTAATTTGCACTTCTGTTTGCCAAGTTTTCTACTTTTATAACCCGGGGCGGTGGGGAGCTCCAGTTTTCTCCTCCTCCCTGCCAACCCCTTGGATATTCCCATTGTCCTGTCCTCAGTCTGAAGTCTTTGGTCTTTAAACAAGGGTTACCTTTGTGTTTGGATCACGAAGTTTAAAAGTCAGGTGGCCCAGGTGAAATGGTCATTTCTTTAGTCTCTTGCAGTGACTGTCACTATTAACTCTGAACCAAAGGTACGAACTATATGGTGCGATTCGGTTCACTGAGCCCCTCCCTGGTGCACTCACGGAGCCTCCCCCTGTGCCCACCCGAGTTCTAGCCCTGAAGCGGAGAGGCCAGCTCTGCCTTCACAGTGCTGTCAGGGGTCTGTTGCGAGAGACGGGCAAAAGCCGGAAGGAGGTCAGGACCGAGGGCACACAGGGCACCGCTCCTGGCCCAGGGGACCCAAATGTGTTATTCAGCTGATTCCCCTGCCCCACCAAGTTCTACCGTTATTATTTATGTCATATTTTTAAAACTGATTCTTTTTATTTACTAAAAGACATAGGTTTGAAAGTAAAATCGCTAATGTCCTTACCATAAATGGAAAACCCATATCACTACTACCAATAAATAAAAATAAATGCAATGAACAGCAATATGATTAAAATCTAGCTATATACTGTTGCCCACTCCCTCTTTTTTTTTTTTTCTAGAAAGAGGAAGAACATGCTTCCATCTTTTTCTTTTTCTTTTTTTTTTTAATTGGGGTATAGTTTTTTACACTCCCTCTTTATTAAAAGGGAAGATTAGCAAGGATTGAAAACATGCTAAAAACTTAATGTCGCGCATTGAGACTTGCTAGTAGAGCAATTTAAAGACCTTCAAGGGGATTTATAAAGGAATGGCCTTCTCACTGTGTGATTCAGCATTACTTAATGCCATGCATTTTGCATTCAACCTAACAATCTCGTGTACCAGAGTGGTACTCATCTCACCTGTATCAGTCAGGGTCCTGGTGGAGATTTAATGAAAGTTCAAAGTCACAGGCACAATTCACAAGAACATACAAGAGACGGTGAAGCATCCGGAGGCTAGGAACAGAGGGGAGCCATTAGTTACCACCCCTGAGGCTGAAAGGGCAAGAGGAGGAAGTCAGGATCCTGGGAAAGCTGGAGCTCCAGGGGAGAAGCCTCCAGGGCGTCTAGGGTCAGAGACACAACTGCTATCAGAAAAGCAGCAGGCAGTGAGGAGGGAAAATATATACCTCGACCTTTCTCTCCTCCCAGCCTCTACAGTGCCTCCCATTGGTGGACCCTCACCGGAGGCAAATGGCAAGCAAGCCTAGGAGATGCAGTCCATGGGGTTAGCCTCTCGGGACACAGAGCAGCGCAGGAAAGGATGCGGGAGGTGAAGCAAACAATCAACACAGTGTCCCTGGGAAACATTGCTGCCCAGCATACGCGAGAGGCACATGCACAAAGCAGCCTGAAGCAGGGGTGGGGCAAGGGCAGAGGGCAAAGTCTGGGAAGGAGGGCAGGGGGCAAGGTCTAACGTGCTTGCTCTCTGGCCTGCAGTGTCCGTGAGCATCAACAACCTGTACCCGGGCTGTGAGAATGTGAACGTCAGGAGCCGCAGCATGATGTTCGAGCCGGGCCTCACCAAGGGGATGCTAGAGGTGTTCGGGGCCCCGTCCCACCACCCGCACTGCTCCGCCGATGACCAGTCCACAAAGGCCATCGACATCCAGAACGCCTATTTGAACGGTATGGCTCTCCCACCCCAAATGGGAAGGACCTCGAGTTTCCCCCGGGGAGCCTGGCCCAGCGGGCATCCATCACAGCCGCACAAAGGTTGGAAGAAGGGCCAGTGCAGAGTGATGTTGGGAGTGACCCAGGACTGAAGCATGGCTGGTTAACAGCCCCAAAAAGTAAAACTAAACCCCCTGGTGTCCCTAGCACCTGGCAAAGCACTGGGCACACAGAGGTGCTTAATAAATGACTTGAGTACATTAGTACATTTTTTAAAGTACTGCCGAACTTCTACTTGGATGGGAAATCTCATAAAATACGGTCCCACTAGCTTTTTGACATACTCCAGTTTGAAACACAAGGGCTGCTCCCCCGGAGCTCCCAGGGCCCCCAGCTGGGCCCAAGGCACTGGAACACAAGCCTCGTCGAGGCACGGTCCGGAGCAGGGATAGAGCAGTTTCTCTGAGGCTGAGTTCCCACGGCTGTGAGGATTTTATGAGCTCGTGTTTATTGAAGGTCCTAGTATAATGTCTAGCAGGGAGAGGCTCTCAAAAAGTGGAAATTGGGAGTATCTTCATGAAGGCCCTTTTATTATACTAAACCCAGTGAAAAACAGAATACTCAGGGTGTTTACCTAAAGCGGTGGTTCTTAGACTCCAGCGTACTACGCACAAATCCCCTGGAGGGCATGTGAAAACACAGACTTGCCAGCCCGCCCTCGAGCGTCTGATTCATCCCATCTGGGGAGTTTCTTGGTGATGCTGCTGCTGGGCCAGGGACCCTAATGAAATAGAATAAAAGTCCGTGTGCATTCTGCTCTCTTAAAAGCTGAGTGTTCTCTGAGCTGCCGGGAGCAAAGCTGGCCCCGCAGCATAGGGAGAGCAGAAGTGTGTCCTCAGCACCCATCACCCCTACCCTCATCCTTCGTCCTCCCCTGGCTTTATCCCCATCCCACGTCCCTCGCAGTGCTCCCCAAGCTCAAAGGGCCTATTTCTGTGTTCCAGAACTATTCACACTAAGGCCTTAGCTGCCAGACTTAGAGGGCCATGCTCCCCAGGAGCACCTGTGCTCTAGAAAAGCCCTATGGATCTTCCAAAATGACTCTCAACTGCAGAATTTCTGACACAGGATAAGCACCAAAGGGAAAAATTAGGGAAAGGGAGCCTGAAATCCTATAACATAAGTGGTCCTGCCTGGCTTCCCGGAGGCCAGTGGGTGGGTGGTCACTGACCTGGTGGGATGTGGCAGCGTAGAGGTGACTGTGTCCATGTGTCTGCACAGTCATTAGGAGGTTCCGGGTGCCTAGGAGCTCCAGGTCAGAATCTCACCCGTGACACTTGCGGGAAAAGCAGCTGCCCCCAGAGCTCCTGTGTGGGAGAGTGGGAGAGTAGCTGCCCCCCTACCCACACCCACAGCCTTCCTCCCCCCGCCCCTTCGGCCACCTCCCCAGCAGAGGTGGCCTCTTGGACCCAATTTCCTCACAGCTCCTCTTACATCCTTCCTGTGCAAAGCCACTCATCAATTACTGCGCCTTACACCTGTGCACAGCACCCTGCTCCCTTCTGACCGACCAAAACAGGTCTCTCCCTCACCTGTGGAAGGTGAATTTAGTGACCATTTAACCAAAATTAAGGTTACATTTCATAGTGAATATACCAATATTTGGGGGTGAAAAACATAATATATGTGTCCACGTACACCTTTCCATGTATGCTTATAGGCATGCATATACACACACGTGTGTGGGGTGTTGTGTGTGTGTGTGTGTGTGTGTGTGTGTACCACTCTGCGGTATTATAAGTAGATGTGTTAGAGATAGAGATACAGATACAATAATGAAGGCATTAAGGAAAATTGATAAGCAGATACAGATATAAGTAGGTTTATGGATATAGATATTATAAAAGGCATGGATGTAAAAACATAGACATAAGAAATAGGGAAATGTAAATATTCTGTATGTAGATCTATACTTAAGTAGATGCATAAATAAATAGATGAATGTCACTGTCCCTACTGGTCATCCCTAAAGTGCTGAGAAAAACTGTGATTGAAATTTGGTGGTGGTGTTTCACAATCGTAATCTTTCTTTTTCTTTTTCTCTGTAGGCGTTGGCGATTTCAGTGTGTGGGAGTTCTCTGGAAATCCTGTATACTTCTGCTGTTATGACTATTTTGCTGCAAATGATCCCACGTCCATCCATGTCATCGTTTTCAGTCTAGAAGAACCCTACGAGATCCAGCTGAATCAAGTGATTTTCTGGCTCAGTTTTCTGAAGTCTCTTGTCCCGGTTGAAGAACCCATAGGTAAGCCGAGGCGCCCCTCAGGGAGGGCGTGCCCTTCCTGCTGGCCTCGCACCCTGGTCATGCCCGGATCCAACAGCTTGTGGCCAACAGCTGCGGGCACCCTTGTTCCTCCTTCCTATCAGGAGATTTCCACTCTGGAAGTTTCCTAGGGCTCAGCTGTTTTTTTTGTTCTGCAAGGAGTTGTTTCATGATTGCATATTTCTACCACAAAGACTCAATTCTGAGCAGTTCCTTGAGAGCCATTTCTTGCTTTCTTTCTATATTTTAGGGCTGTGATCATTTTTGCTAGGTGCAAAGTGGAATACCTCTTTGACAGCTACTGTGCCTTACCTAATGGGTACATAATTAATAGAATGAGCTCTCCTTCGTTCTGTAGTTCCATCAAAAATGAAAGAAAAGGGGGCTTCCCTGGTGGCGCAGTGGTTGAGAGTCCGCCTGCCGATGCAGGGGACACGGGTTCATGCCCCGGTCTGGGAAGATCCCACATGCCGCGGAGCGGCTGGGCCCGTGAGCCATGGCCGCTGAGCCTGCACGTCCGGAGCCTGTGCTCCATAACGGGAGAGGCCACAACAGTGAGAGGCCCGCATACCGCAAAAAAAAAAAAAAAAAGAAAGAAAAGGAACCGTGTTAACTGAATGCATTATCTTAGCCTTATCCCTAAAGGAAAAGACAGCATGGACAGACTTATTTTCTTCTTTTCATACAAAAAAAGAAGCAGCCTTCCCTGATGAAATGCAAAACTCAGCAGTCATTTTTTTTTGAAAAACTTACAATAATAAAATAAATTGGGCTAATTCCCCTCAGGGTACCTCCAATTTTGCCTCTTTTTTTTTGTGGTACGCAGGCCTCTCACTGTTGTGGCCTCTCCCGTTGCGGAGCACAGGCTCCGGACACACAGGCTCAGCGGCCATGGCTCACGGGCCCAGCCGCTCCGCGGTATGTGGGATCTTCCCGGACCAGGGCACAAACCCGTGTCCCCTGCATCGGCAGGCGGACTCTCAACCACTGCACCATCAGGGAAGCCCTTGCCTCTTTCTTTCTCATTCTTTTTCATGTTTTCGTTTTAAACACGCCCATAAGTGAGAGGCTCTCTGCCTGTGTGAACTGCAGGAGTCTCCCTTCTGAGCCATCTTCAGCAGGCTTGCTCTGGTCTTATAAAGGGTGTCCCCCTGGTCAGAGGTTAGATCTCTCCTCACCATGCAAACAAGGCCTATTTGGAGGAAGATCTGAGAAGCTGCCTTATGCCCTGTGGTCGCTTCTACTCCACTTCTGAGCAATCTTCCCAGAGGCCCAGGAAATAGGTTCATTCCATTCTGGGCCAGGCCTAGGCCTTCCAGAGGTCACTCCTAGCAGCAGGCCTGGGGCCCTCGGGTCTGCGGGCAAAGTTGCGTGTCCACCTGGCGAGACGGCCCAGGCCTCAGGCAGAGCACGCAACCTCAGCTGGGCAGGATGGAGGACCCACCTGTGAAACGGCTTGCTCTCTGCCCTCAGCCTTTGGCGGCAAGCTGAAGAACCCACTCCGAGTTGTCCTGGTGGCCACCCACGCCGACATCATGAACATTCCTCGTCCAGCTGGAGGCGAGTTCGGATATGACAAAGACACCTCGTTGCTGAAGGAGGTCAGGAACAGGTAAGTCGGCTGCTGCATCTTCAGGGGTGGTACAGCCGAAGTCATGTGACCCAGAGAAAGGAATTAAAGAACTGAAAGGCCTCTTTGGCTTGGTCGAATTTTCTTTTACCAAAGCCACAAATACACGTAATAACAAATCAAACAGAAGTAAAGGGCACATAATAAAAATCAGCAGCCTTCTCACGTCTGTCCTCGCCCCCGAGTACCCCTGCCCAGAGGTAACTCCTTTTAGTTGTTTGATGTATTTTTTTTCAGCTCTAGGGAGGAATAATTGACAAGTGAAATTGTAAGATATTTAAACTGTATGAAGTGGCGATTTGATGTGTGTATATAATGTGAAAGGATCCTCTCCATCTTGTTAATTAACGTATCCGTCACCTCACCCATTTATCTTTTTTTTTTTTTTTTTTTTTGGTGAGAACATCCATCAGTATTTCTCAAAATGAAAGTTGCAACCTGCTAGTGGATCATGAAATTCATTTAGGAGTTCTTGGAGTGGAGGGGAGAAGGACATGATGGAAAGTATCAGAGTGTATTTTGTGTCAAGTATTTTTGGAAAACTTCTTTTTCACTTATAAATATGGATGTGCACAGAATCACAATGTAAACGTATCTATTTTTACTCAGTGTCTATCCCCAAAACAGTTTGAACCTGCAGTTCTATTTAATATGCTAGTAATGTGAATTCTTGGTTTATTAACTGACAACACTTCTCTGTTATCTTCCTGATGTGAGAAATAGGGCTTCTACTAATATTTTAGATCTAAGGTGTTATTTCATACTCATCCCTCTGTTCTCACTCCATCAACCTGCAGAAGCATCTCTTCTTCTGCCTTGTAAAGTGAGTGCATTAGGCCTCCCCTTTCCTGCATCGGGGGAAGCTGTTTCCCCCGTTTTGTGGAAGCTGGGGCGCCTGTCTGGACCCGGAGCAGGCGGTGTCCCCAGGCCTCCACCCCAGGGTGACGTTACAGAGTCCAGCCAACAGCAGGTGCGGGGTGTCTCTGCAAGGCCACCAGAACTTCCTTGCCTCCCACCAACCTTTTGGGCCAGCAGGAGCCTGGCCCTCTGTGGAAACACCCGGTGAGAGTGCTTCACTCTGAGGAGGTCACTGCTCTTTCCTTAGGTTTGGGAACGATCTTCACATTTCAAATAAGCTGTTCGTTCTGGATGCCGGGGCTTCTGGGTCTAAGGACATGAAGGTACTTCGAAATCACCTGCAAGAAATACGGAGCCAGATTGTTTCGGTGAGTATACCTGGGGAGGGCTGGACCCAGCCTTCCCCCGGACCATCCAGTGACCCGGGAGTTGGGCCTCTTTGTGTGGCCCTCTGACTTTGGTCTGGTTTTCATGGGACCCAGTACGCGGTGTCTGCATGGCCATGTTTTTATCCTGTTACCCTGGGGTAAGGAAGGAAGAGTAGAGAAACAAGGAGAGATGGCCGTGAGATGAAACGTTGTTATAGGCAAGGTTAGAGTGTATGAAATTCTGACAGTTTTGGTTGTTTGTTTAAAAGTAAAATTGTTTGTTAGAAATTACAAAAGCAATGCAAAAGTGACCTATTGTGAAATATTTGGGAAATGCAGGAAAGTAGGAAAACAGTCACCAACAAAATTCACTGAAGAGCATAAAATAATAGCTGTCCAAATGGAATAAGGTGGTGTTCCTGGATGGCAAGACTTTATTACTAAGTGTTTCATTTTCCCAAGTTATATAAACTTCATATAGCTCCAGTTAGCATCTGAATGGGGTTGAGGAGATTGGGTTTTTGTCTTAAAATTTCAATAGAAGAATAAATAAAACATGTTATAAAGGCTCTGTAATCAATAAACCAATAAATAACTGGAATAGATTAGTGAGTGTCAAAGTAAATCAGAACATCTGCAGAAATTTAATAGAGAACATAGACGTTATTTAAAGTTAATGGGGAAAATGTTTATTTAATAAATGATCTGGCACAACTGGCTGTCTGCCTAGAAGGAAATTAGGTTGAACTCCTGCTTACTACATAGCACAGAAATAGACTGTAGGCAGACTAAAGCTTTTAAATGTAAAAAATAAAGTAATATCTTGATGGAAATGCAAGATCATTTATTTTTAAAATCACTTAGAAGTGCTTTGAGAAACCTTTTCAGCCAAGTTAGAAAACCTCAGAAGTCTTCAAAGAAAATACACCAATATTTTGTCAAATACATTTGACAACATAGAAGATTTTTCTGGCCAATAAATTCCATAAACGAAGTTAAAAGGTGAGATAGATTGGGGAAAAAATATTCTCAATGCACCTGGCATATAAAAGGTTGCTATCCATAATATTCAAAAAGCTGTCTGAAATGGGTAAGAAATGGGCAAATATCCCAATGGAAAACTCCTAAAACAAAATGCTCCGGGGACTGTTCCTGCTTCTAAGCTCGAGTGTAACAAGGAGGACATGGCTCTCGCTCCCCTGCATGGCAGGTGCCGTCTTTAGTTATAACTCACCGTTTGCCTGATAGAAGTGCCGTGCTTACAATACCAGGCTCCAGTTCTAGACATGCTTTTGGAATTTTCAGGAACCCTCTCCTCTCTCGTGAAGCTTGACCCTCGCTTTCTAAAGGGGGGTACACTACGGCACAGTCAGTGGGCAGGGGGTAAGCCTGGAGGGCCTTGGAGAACCTGGTCACGGAAACCAGTGGGTGGCAATCGGGAACAGTGGTCTGTGGCTGGCTCAGCGCCTGCTCACCAGGTGGGATGAGGGCCTGTGCTCCCTGAAGAGTCTTGAGCTGGGGTGTGGCATGATGTCTGCTTCACATCCCGCACACCCCCAACTTCTGCGGTCAGGCAGATGAAGCTCACCAAGCAAACTGCCTTTATCCCTGGGAATACTGTTCGTTGAATAGGGAGTGGAATTTAGGGGGTGTAAAAGATGAGATTCGAGAAGGGACTGCCTGATTAATGATGCAGTGCAGGGTATGGCTCATGGCGTTTTTAACTAGGAAAGTGTGCTAATTGTGAGTCTGCGACATAGACTGATTTATTTAACCAAGTTAAGAGCTTAAAAACTCATTTCAAGCCAATTACCAAGAATTAATCAAATTTGAAATATTTCAACAGTAATCCCCATGAATACCTAATTTACTGGTAAAAAGCCATCTAATATTGATAATGATACTCTCTTTTCCTGTCTCTTTGTTCATAAAGCGGCCATCACCTGGCTGAAACCCTCACTCCAAGAGAGGGAGGGAGGAAAACATTAGGACTTAGTGAACGTTAGTTAATTGAGTCCACAATTCCAAAGCCATTTTTTGTGAATCCGTGACATCTATTTAAGACGAGCAGTGGAAATGAAAGCCTCTATAAAATTTTATATTTGTTAAATAGATTCTGCTTAAAGGCAACACTGAAAAAACAAAACTGCCCCAGTACTTAACCAAAAATCACTGGCGCATCCAAAGAATTACATGCAACAGTGCAGATGTGAGCGGCATCGTTTTTTGCCGGCTCCTCCTGAGTCCCCACAGCTGTGCGTTGACCTGCCTGTACTGCATGTTCTAGGTCTGCCCTCCAATGACTCACCTGTGTGAGAAAATCATCTCCACGCTGCCCTCCTGGAGGAAGCTCAACGGGCCCAACCAGCTGATGTCATTGCAGCAGTTTGTGTACGACGTGCAGGACCAGCTGAACCCCCTGGCCAGCGAGGTGGACCTCCGGCGCATCGCCCAGCAGCTCCACAGTGCCGGCGAGGTGAGGGCTCCAGCCCTGGCAAGGGTCTGGGAGGGGGCGCTGGGATGCATTTCCAGTGTCTGAAGGTGGGATGAGCTGCGGAGGCCGAGTGGCAACTGCCCACTACCCATGATGTTTCCAGACGTGCGACTATCACAGGAAGCCTCGAGTGATTCCCCGAACTGCGGTTCTTTGCTCTCCTGTTCACCTTAAGAGCTGTTGTTCTGTCTTGCTCTGGTCGGTTTGTTTTCCGGCTTCTCTCAGTTTGGGAGCACAGTTCCCGCTACACTGGGTGACTGGGCCTCTCCTCTCTCTCCCCGGGTCAGCTGATGCTTAGCTGTGATTCCTGCAGCCTTCAGGATCGCTGCTCTTCATGGAGTGTATCAGCTCCAAACAGACCTCTTGGGCTCACAGACAATCAAGAAATAGTAGTGACGTATCTTCAGGGAGAGAACGTGTGGAGACACTAAGACACGGCAAGCAGTGATCCCCGGAAATGACCAAGAGATAGGAATCTCTCTTCCTGGTTCAGCTCTGGGGTGCAGTTTGGGAACCCTGTTCTAATTGCTTCATATGCTGCCTGTCCCTCTCAACGGGGCATAGCCTTCACATTCTTCCATCATGTGAAATCAGGAGACAGTGTAAGCTAGTATGGGCTAAGACAGTTCTGAATATGAAAAACCAGAAGCAGTTCCAGGAATTTTGCAAACCAGAAGCTTCCCTGCCCAGTCTCAGGTGCCATGTGTGGCCCTTGGCCATGGATTACATAGGTTTGAAATTCTACTTGAATCAAGAAGCCAGCGGCCCTAAAAACTAGAGCCTCAAGCAGTGATTGTGTCAGTCTTTAAATTCCAATGAAACTACAAGCTAATCTACTGGCCCCTCCAGCAGTACTTTTTTTTTTTTTTTTTTTTGGTAACATCTTTATTGGAGTATAATTGCTTTACAATGCTGTGTTATTTTCTGCTTTATAGCAGAGTGAATCAGCTATATGTATACATATATCCCCATATCCCCTCCCTCTTGCATCTCCCTCCCGCCCTCCCTATACCACCCCTCTAGGTGGTCACAAAGCACGGAGCTAATCTCCCTGTGCTATGTGGCTGCTTCCCACTAGCTATCTATTTTACATTTGGTAGTGTATATATGTCAATGCCACTCTCTCACTTCGTCCCAGCTTACCGTTCCCACTCCCCATGTCCTCAAGTCCATTCTCTACGTCTGCGTCTTTATTGCTGTCCTGCCCCTAGGTCCTTCAGAACGATTTTCTTTTTTTTTTTTAGATTCCATATATGTGTGTTAGCATACGTTATTTGTTTTTCTCTTTCTGACTTACTTCACTCTGTATGACAGACTCTAGGTCCATCCACCTCATTACAAATAACTCAATTTTGTTTCATTTTATGGCTGAGTAATATTCCATTGTATATATGTGCCACATCTTCTTTATCCATTCATCTGTCGATGGACACTTAGGTTGCTTCCATACCCTGGCTATTGTAAATAGAGCTGCAGTGAACATTGTGGTACATGACTCTTTTTGAATTATGGTTTTCTCAAGGTATATGCCCAGTAATGAGATTCCTGGGTCGCGTGGTAGTTTATTTTCAGTTTTTTAAGGAACCTCCATACTGTTCTCCATAGTGGTTGTATCAATCTATATTCCCACAAACGGTGCAAGAGGGTTCCCTTTTCTCCACACCCTCTCCAGCATTTATTGATTGTAGATTTTTTGATGATGACCATTCTGACTGGTGTGAGGTGATACCTCATTGTGGTTTTGATTTGCATTTCTCTAATGACTAGTGATGTTGAGCATCCTTTCATGTGTTTGTGGGCAATCTGTATATCTTCTTTGGAGAAATGTCTATTTAGGTCTTCTGCCCATTTTTTGGATTGGGTTGTTTGTTTTTTTGATATTGAGCTGCATGAGCTGCTTGTACATTTTGGAGATTAATCCTTTGTCAGTTGCTTCATTTGCAAATATTCTCTGCCATTCTGAGGGTTGTCTTTTTGTCTTGTTTATGTTTTCCTTTGCTGTGCAAAAGCTTTTAAGATTCATTAGGACGCATTTGTTTATTTTTGGTTTTATTTCCATTTCTCTAGGAGGTGTGTCAAAAAGGATCTTGCTGTGATTTATGTCATAGAGTGCTCTGCCTATGTTTTCTTCTAAGGGTTTGATAGTGTCTGCCTTACATTTAGGTCTTTAATACACTTTGAGTTTATTTTTGTGTATGGTGTTAGGGAGTGATCTAATTTCATTCTTTTACATGTAGCTGTCCAGTTTTCCCAGCACCACTTATTGAAGAGGCTGTCTTTTCTCCATTATGTATTCTTGCCTCCTTTATCAAAAATAAGGTGACCATATGTGTGTGGGTTTATCTCTGGGCTTTCTATCCTATCCCATTGATCTATATTTCTGTTTTTGTGCTAGTACCATACTGTCTTGATTACTGTAGCTTTGTAGTATAGTCTGAAGTCAGGGACCCTGATACCTCCAGCTCCGTTTTTCTTTCTCAGGATTGCATTGGCTATTCAGGGTCTTTTGTGTTTCCAAAGAAATTGTGAAATTTTTTGTTCTAGTTCTGTGAGAAATGTCATTGGTAGTTTGATAGGCATTGCATTGAATCTGTAGATTGCTTTGGGTAGTATAGTCATTTTCACAATGTTGATTCTTCCAATCCAAGAACATGGTATATCTCTCCATCTGTTTGTATCATCTTTTTTCTTTCATTAGTGTCTTATAGTTTTCTGCATACAGGTCTTTTGTCTCCTTAGGTAGGTTTATTCCTACGTATTTCATTCATTAGTATATAGGAATGCAAGAGATTTCTGTGCATTAACTTTGTATCCTGCTACTTTACCAAATTCGTTGATTAGCTCTAGTAGTTTTCTGGTAGCATCTTTAGGATTCTCTGTGTATAGTGTCACGTCATCCTCAAACAGTGACAGCTTTACTTCTTCTTTTCTGTCTTGGATTCCTTTTACTTCTTTTTCTTCTCTGATTGCTGTGGCTAAAACTTCCAAAATTATGTTGAATAATAGTGGTGAGAGTGGACAACCTTGTCTTGTTCCTGAGCTTAGAGGAAATGGTTTCAGTTTTTCACCATTGAGAACAATGTTGGCTGTGGGTTTGTCATATATGGCTTTTATTATGTTGAGCTAAGTTCCCTCTGTGCCTACTTTCTGAAGGGTTTTTTATCATAAATCGGTGTTGAATTTTGTCAAAAGCTTTTTCTGCATCTACTGAGATGATCATATTGTTTTTCTCCTTCAGTTTATTAATATACTTTATCACATTGATTGATTTGCATATATTGAAGAATTCTTGCCTTCCTGGGGTAAACCCCACTTGATCATGGTGTATGATCCTTTTAATGTGCTGTTGGATTCTCTTTGCTAGTATTTTGTTGAGGATTTTTGCATCTATGTTCATCAGTGATAATTGGTCTGTAGTTTTCTTTCTTTGTGACATCTTTGTCTGGTTTAGGTATCAGGGTGATGGTGGCCTCGTAGAATGCGTTTGGGAGTGTTCCTCCCTCTGCTATATATTGAAAGAGTATGAGAAGGATAGGTGTTAGCTCTTCTCTAAATGTTTGATAGAATTCGCCTCTGAAGCCATCTGGTCCTGGGCTTTTGTTTGTTGGAAGGTTTTTAATCAAAGTTTCAATTTCAGCACTTGTGATTTGTCTGTTCATATTTTCTATTTCTTCCTGGTTCGGTCTCAGAAAGTTGTTCATTTCTAAGAATTTGTCCATTTCTTCCAGGTTGTCCATTTTATTGGAATAGTGTTGCTTGCAGTAATCTCTCATGATCCTTTGTATTTCTGCAGTGTCAGTTGTTACTTCTCCGTTTTCATTTCTAATTCTATTGATTTGAGTCTTCTCCTCTTTTTTCTTGATGAATCTGCCTAAAGGTTTATCAATTTTGTTTATCTTCTCAAAGAACCAGCTTTTAGTTTTACTGATCTTTGCTATCATTTCCTTCATTTCTTTTTCATTTATTTCTGATCTGATCTTTATGATTTCTTTCCTTCTTCTAACTTTGGGGGTTTTTGTTCTTCTTTCTCTAATTGCTTTAGGTGTAAGGTTAGCTTGTTAATTTAAGATGTTTCTTGTTTCTTGAGGTAGGATTGTATTTCTATAAACCTCCCTCTTAGAACTGCTTTTCCTGCATCCCATAGGTTTTGGATCATCCTGTTTTCATTGTCATTTGTTCCTAGGTATTTTTTGATTTCCTCTTTGATTTGTTCAGTGATCTCTTGGTTATTAAGTAGTGTATTATTTAGCCTCCATGTGTTTGTATTTTTCACAGATTTTTTCTTGTAATTGATATCTAGTCTCATAGTGCTGTGGTCAGAAAAGATACTTGATACGATTTCAATTTTCTTAAATTTACTGAGGCTTGATTTCTGACCCAAGATGTGATCTATCCTGGAGAATGTTCCATGAGCACTTGAGAAGAAAGTGTATTGTCTTGTTTTTGGCGGAATGTCCTATAAATATAAATTAAGTCCCTCTTGTTTAATGTATCATTTAAAGCTTGTGTTTCCTTATTTATTTTCATTTTGGATGATCTGTCCATTGGTGAGAGTGGGGTGTTAAAGTCCCCTACTATGATATTGTTACTGTCGATTTCCCCTTTATGGCTGTTAGCATTTGCCTTATGTATTGAGGTGCTCCTATGTTGCGTGCATAAATATTTACAGTTGTTATATCTTCTTCTTGGATTGATCCCTTGATCATTATGCAGTGTCCTTCTTTGTCTCTTGTAATAGTCTTTATATTAAAGTCTATCTTGTCTGATATGGGAATTGCTACTCCAGCTTTCTTTTGATTTCCATTTTCATGGAATAGCTTTTTCCATCCCCTCACTTTCAGTCTGTATGTGTCACTAGGTCTGAAGTGGGTCTCTTGTAGACAGCATATATACGGGTCTTGTTTTTGTATCCACTCAGCCAGTCTATGTCTTTTGGTTGGAGCATTTAATCCATTTACATTTAAGGTAATTATCGATATGTATGTTCCTATTACCGTTTTCTTAATTGTTTTGGGTTTGTTATTGTAGGTCTTTTCCTTCTCTCGTGTTTCCTGTCTAGAGAAGTTCCTTTAGTATTTGTTGTAAAGCTGGTTTGGTGGTGCTGAATTCTTTTAGCTTTTGCTTGTCTCTAAAGGTTTTAATTTCTCTGTCGAATCTGAATGAGATCCTTGCTGGGTAGAGTAATCTTGGTTGTAGGTTTTTCCCTTTCATCACTTTAAATATGTCCTGCCACTCCCTCTGGTTTGCAGAGTTTCTGCTGAAAGATCAGCTGTTAACCTTTTGGGGATTTCTTTTTATATTATTTGTTGTTTTTCCCTTGCTGCTTTTAATATTTTTTCTTTGTATTTAATTTTTGACAGTTTGATTAATATGTGTCTTGGAGTGTTTCTCCTTGGATTTATCCTGTATGGGACTCTCTGTGCTTCCTGGACTTGATTATCTATTTCCTTTCCCATATTAGGGAAGTTTTCAACTATAATCTCTTCAAATATTTTCTCAGTCCCTTTCTTTTTCTCTTCTTTTTCTGGGACCCCTATAATTCGAATGTTGGTGCGTTTAATGTTGTCCCAGAGGTCTCTGAGTCTGTCCTCAGTTCTTTACATTTTTTTTTTTTCTTTATTCTGCTCTGCGGTAGTTATCTCCAGTATTTTATCTTCCAGGTCACTTATCCGTTCTTCTGCCTCAGTTATTCTGCTATTGATCCCTTCTAGAGAATCTTGAATTTCATTTATTGTGTTGTTCATCATCGTTTGTTTGCTCTTTAGTTCTTCTAGGTCCTTGTTCAACGTTTCTTGCATTTTCTCCATTCTGTTTCCAAGATTTTGGATCATCTTCACTATCATTAGTCTGAATTCTTTTTCAGGTAGACTGCCTATTCCCTCTTCATTTGTTTGATCTGGTGGGTTTTTATCTTGCTCCTTCATCTGCTGTGTGTTTCTCTGTCTTCTCATTTTTCTTAACTTACTGTGTTTAGGGTCTCCTTTTCGCAGGCTGCAGGTTCATAGTTCCTTTTGTTTTTGGTGTCTGTCCCCAGTGGCTAAGGTTGGTTCAGTGGGTTGTGTAGGCTTCCTGGTGGAGGGGACTAGTCCCTGTGTTCTGGTGGATGAGGCTGGATCTTGTCTTTCTGGTGGGCATGACCGCGTCCAGTGGTGTGTTTTGGAGTAACTGTGACCTTATTATGATTTTAGGCAGTCTCTCTGCTGATGGGTGGGTTTGTGTTCCTGTCTTGCTAGTTGTTTGGCATAGGGTATCCAGCCCTGGAGCTTGCTGGTCATTGAGTGGAGCTGGGTCTTAGCGTTGAGATGGAGATCTCTGGGAGAGCTTTCGCCATTTGATATTATGTGCAGCTGGGAGCTCTCTGGTGGACCAATGTCCTGAACTCGGCTCTCCCACCTCAGAGGCACAGGCCTGACACCCAGTCTGGAGCACCAAGTCAGCCACACGGCTCAGAAGAAAAGGCCCAAAAAAAGAAAGAAAGGAAGGAAGGGAGAGAGGGAGGGAGCGAGGGAGGAAGGAAGGAAAATAAAGTCATTAAAATTAAAAAATTTATTAAAAATTTTAAAACAATTTTAAGTAATATTCAAAAAAAGAAAGAAGAGAGCAACCAAAAAATCAAATCCACCAATGATAACAAGCACTAAAAACTATACTAAAAAAGAAAAAAATAGATGGAACCCTAGGACAAATGGTAAAAGCAAAGCTATACAGACAAAATCACACAAAGAAGCATACACATACACACTCACAAAAAAAGAAGGAAAAATACATATATATCTATATATAAAAAGAAAAGGAAGAGAGCAACCAAATCAATAAATAAGTCTACCAATGATAATAAACTCTAAATACTAAACTACAATAAACATAAAACCAAAAACAAATTAGATGCAGAAACCAAACCCCAAGTCTACAGTTGCTCCCAAAGTCCACCACCTCAATTTTGGGATGGTTCATTGTCTATTCATGTATTCCACAGATGCAGGGTACATCAGGTTGATTGTGGAGATTTAATCCGCTGCTCCTGAGGCTGCTGGGAGAGATTTCCCTTTCTCTTCTTTGTTCGCACAGCTCCTGGCGTTCAGCTTTGGATTTGGCCCCGCCTCTGCGTGTAGGTCGCCTGAGGGCGTCTGTTCTTCGTCCAGACAAGACGGGGTTAAAGGAGCAGCTGATTCGGGGGCTCTGGCTCACTCAGGCCGGGGGGAGGGAGGGGTACAGAATACGGGGCGATCCTGCGGCGGGCAGAGGCCAGCGTGACGTTGCAACAGCCTGCGGCACACCATGTGTTCTCCTGGGGAAGTTGTCCCTGGATCACGGAACCCTGGCGGTGGCAGGCTGCACAGGCTCCCGGGAAGGGGAGGTGTGGATAGTGTCCTGTGCTTGCACACAGGTTTCTTGCTGGCGGCAGCAGCAGCCTTAGCATCTCATGCCCGTCTCTGGTGTCCGCGCGGATAGCCGCGGCTTGCTCCTATCTCTGGAGCTCGTTTAGGCGGTGCTTTGAATCCCCTCTCCTCGTGCACCCCAAAACAATGGTCTCTTGACTCTTAGGCAGGTCCAGACTTTTTCCCGGACTCCCTCCCGGCTAGCTGTGGCGCACTAGCTCCCTTCAGGCTGCGTTCACTCAGCCAACCCCAGTCCTCTCCCTGGGGTCTGACCTCCGAAGCCCGAGCCTCAGCTCCCAGCCCCCACCTGTCCCAGCAGATGAGCAGACAAGCCTCTCGGGCTGGTGAGTGCTGGTCGGCCCCGATCCTCTGTGCGGGAATCTCTCCACTTTGCTCTCTGCACCCTTGTTGCTGCGCTTCTCCGTGACTCCGAAGCTTCCCCCCCGCCCACCCCCTGTCTCCTCCAGTGAAGGGGCTTCCTAGTGTGTGGAAACTTTCCTCCTTCACAGCTCCGTCCCTGAGGTGCAGGTCCTGTCCCTATTCTTTTGTCTCTGTTTTTTTCTTTTGCCCTACCCAGGTACATGGGGGAGTTTCTTGCCTTTTGGGAGGTCTGAGCTCTTCTGCCAGCGTTCAGTAGGTGTTCTGTAGGAGATGTTCCACATGTAGATGTATTTCTGATGTATTTGTGGGGAGGAGGGTGATCTCCATGTCTTACTCCTCAGCCATCTTGAAGGTCTCTCCAGCAGTACTTTAAATGATTGAATCCAAGGGTGGGGATAAGCAAGGGATCAAACCTTACCTTGTAATATAGTGCTAGATATAAAAATATATATTGTAACCATAATAATAAACTCACTCTTTTTAATACAGTATTCTCTTGCCTTGTGGCATTTGCCAGCAATTTTCTAGCTCATAGTGATTAATCCACATTATTTGACAATACATCCCTCCTTGCCCTTGAGACGTTAATAAGTAAATGAAGGCAGAATAAAAAAGAAGGGAAATCTAAATCAGGTGGCCCCCATTCTCATTGGCCTCCAGCCCCTCCTCCAGTACTATTCCTGCCCTCTAGTAAGTAATCTAAGGATCTTTTCAGATTTCATCAGTTGTCCTGTCTTTTTTCGGCTCAGGATCCCACACTGCACTCAGTCATCTGTCTCCTTAGTCTCCTCCAATACGGGACAGTTTATCAGTCTGTCTTTTGTGACCCTGAGGAGACAGTTGTGTCTAGGACTGAATTCAGGCAGTATTCCACCAAATGCCTTATCAAAAATTAAGTAGATACTGCTCTACATTCCAGAAATGTACACTCTAAGTCTCAATTTTGAACAGAATCATATCTACAAGGCATCTCAAAGATTTAAACCAGACTGTGGGGAGAAAAGTACTTCTGGTGCAAACAGGTCCAGGGTCTCAGCCTCCACGTGAGAACGGAGTCCACCTTGGATCACCATTCTTTGTAGAACTAGCCCAGAGTAGGGAGGGAAGGGAGGGAGGGGTAAGTGTTCCGTAAAGGGGAAAGTTGCTTCTATGTTTTGTCACTTTTTTTTTTCTTTCTGACTTCTGCTTTTTAAAGAAATGAATGTGAGAGGAAAAGCTTAAGTCCCTTTTGGCCATCTCTCGCCACTTTCCTCTCTCCCCACTCCAGGGCCAACCACTGTCATGGTAGCATATCTTTCTAGACCTTTTTTATATGTGTGTGTGTTAAAAATTTACCTAACAGTCTAATATTGTAACATTCTGAATCTTTTTTGAAAAATTTCAAGCATTCAGAGAACTTAGAAGACTAGTACAATATCTCCTCATATCCTCCACACCTAATTTAACCAGTTGTTTACATTTTGCTACATTTGCTTTATCTCTTTCTCTTCTATTTCTTTATTTGCTTTGCAAACATCATGACCTTTCACCCCTAAAACATTTAGCTTGTACCTCCTAAGGAAAAGGACATTCTCCCACATAACCACAGTATAATTGGTTATCACTTCCTGGAAACATAACATTGATATAATACTATTGTTGGATTTATAGTCCTCATTCAAGTGTTTGCCACTTGTCCCAGTAATTTCATTTATAGCTAATTTTATTCATTTGTGTATTTATCTGGGGATTCAGAATCCAGTCAAAACTCACCCATTGCATTTGGCTACCCTCTCTCTCTCTCTCTCTGTCTTTTATATTGACCTTTTATAAGGGTCAAAGGTAGTCTTTTCAGAATCTCCCTTCTGACATTGCCAAGCTGGTTTTTGGCTCGGTATTGACTTTTGAGATCTGTCCCTATGAATGTGCTGAGTCATTCCCTGCTCGGGCCCTTTAGTGCTCTGAGCAGCTGAAGCATCTGGCCATCTAGGTTCCTATGAGTGACTTCCCGTTGTCCCCTCTGGCAGATCAACATCATGCAGAGTGAAACCGTCCAGGACGTGCTGCTCCTAGACCCCCGCTGGCTCTGCTCCAACGTTCTGGGGAAGCTGCTCTCCGTCGAGACCCCACGGGCCCTGCACCATTACCGGGGCCGCTACACCATGGAGGACGTCCAGCGCCTGGTGCCCGACAGCGACGTGGAGGAGCTGCTGCATATTCTCGATGCCATGGATATCTGCGCCCGGGACCTGAGCAGCGGTACCATGGTGGACATCCCCGCCCTGATCAAGACTGACAACCTGCACCGGTCCTGGACGGATGAGGAGGACGAGGTGCGGGTCTACGGCGGCGTGCGCGTCGTCCCCGTGGAGCACCTCACGCCCTTCCCGTGCGGCATCTTTCACAAGGTGCAGGTGAACCTGTGCAGGTGGATCCACCAGCAGAGCGCGGAGGGAGACGCGGACATCCGCCTGTGGGTGAACGGCTGCAAGATTGCCAACCGTGGGGCCGAGCTGCTGGTGCTTCTGGTCAACCACGGCCAGGGCATCGAGGTCCAGGTTCGCGGTCTGGAGACGGAAAAGATCAAGTGCTGTCTCCTGCTGGACTCGGTGTGCAGCACCATCGAGAACGTCATGGCCACCACGCTGCCCGGGCTGCTGACGGTGAAGCACTACCTGAGCCCCCAGCAGCTGAGAGAGCACCACGAGCCCGTCATGATCTACCAGCCGCGAGACTTCTTCCGGGCACAGACCCTCAAGGAGACCTCGCTGACTAACACCATGGGCGGGTACAAGGAGAGCTTCAGCAGCATCATGTGCTTCGGCTGTCACGACGTCTATTCGCAGGCCAGCCTGGGCATGGACATCCATGCGTCAGATCTGAACCTCCTGACCCGGAGGAAACTCAGTCGCCTGCTGGACCCACCCGATCCCATGGGGAAGGACTGGTGCCTTCTCGCCATGAACTTGGGTCTCCCCGACCTTGTGGCAAAGTACAACACCAATAACGGGTCTCCCAAGGAGTTCCTCCCGAGCCCGGTCCACGCCCTGCTCCGGGAATGGACCTCCTACCCCGAGAGCACGGTCGGCATCCTCATGTCCAAACTGAGGGAGCTGGGGCGCCGGGATGCGGCGGACTTCCTACTGAAGGCGTCCTCAGTGTTCAAAATCAACCTCGACGGCAACGGCCAGGAGGCCTACGCCTCAAGCTGCAACAGTGGCACGTCTTATAATTCCATTAGCTCGGTCGTGTCCCGGTGAGGGCAGCCTTTGGCTTGGGCAGGGTCTCTTCCAACTGCAGAGGCAAGGGGGACACAGCCCATCTTTCCCGCTGCAGATTCTGGCGCGTCCTTTCCTACGCCCACATCCTGAAGGACGCCACCCTCCCTTCCGCTTCACCTATTTCTCTGCTACTACCTCCCTCCTCTCACACATTGCATTGTGTGTGAATGGTCTTTCTAGTTTAAGAGCAGACCCTATCCTTTCCTTTGGCCATTTGAAAAGCTAGCCTCCCTCCATCTCTCATCCTCTAGTACCTTGCTTCTTACTGATAATTTTATTGGAATTCCTAACTTTTCAATGAAATTTTTTAAACTATTATATTGATTGTCCTTTTTAAAAAAAAGTGCACATTTATCCAAAATGTGTATTTCTTATACTTTTTTCTTTGTTATACCATGTCCTCAGCTTATCTCTTTTATATTTGTAGGAAAAACTCCCATGTAAGGAATCCCACTGTATGATTTATAAACAGACAATATGTGAGTGCCTTTTGCAGAAGAGGGTGTGTTTGAAATCATCCAAGTCAGCCCGGAGCTGTCGCGAAAGAAACGCTCCCTCTCTGTCTCTTGCTGTATGCTGATCATCGCCAGAGGTGCTGCACCCGAGGTTTTTTTTTTTTTTTTTTTTTTTTTTTTTGGCAATTTTTGTGTTTCCTTTGACAAGGAAAGGGGAGAAAGAAACCTCCTCTAGAGCAATTTCATGGCCAGTGTTGTTGCTACGATAAGACATGTTTGTGTTTGCTTTTGTTTCAACGTCAATGTGAACATCCACGTGGAACCTGCAGACTGTCACGCTTCATCATCCCCTGTCATCTCAGGTAGAAGGCTGACACTGTTTTAGGGAGCCAAGACCTGTGTGAGAATTCAGAAGACCCCCGACTCATGATTTGTGGCAGTTTGTTGTCATTTGTGCATAGCAGATGGTTCTCCACATTTAGATCCTGGTTTGATAACTTCCTGTACTTGAAGTCTCAAAAAGAAAATAAAGGAAGCAAGTTTTCTTGCAGTGATTTTAAATTGTGATAGAGTTTTAAATCGAAATAAGGGAACATGTCCTAATTCTTCTGTCCTGAGAAGCATGTAATTTTAATGTTATATCATATGTATATATATATATGCAGTATGTATATACATATATATTAATACAGGTATTTTTACTTAATCTATAAGATGTAGTAAAAAAGGTTTTCTTTTCTTTTTAGTTCTTTTTTTTCTTTTCCTTTTTTTTTTTTAATAAATAAACTGTTGCTTGTTGCATTAGTTTGTTGGTGTTTAATTCAAAAGGGATTCTTTGTTTTGTTTTCATTTGCCAGTACCCCACCTCGTGGGACAAACCAGTCCAGAAAGTGATTAAACCTAAACTCTCAGGGGTGGAAATCAACCCAGTTTATTAGGTACTTAATTATTACTAAAGTTGGGAATGGTGTGGGGAAGCAGAAAGAACTCAGGTGATTTCACATGTATTTCTTTTTAATTTTTTTATTTTTATTTTTATTTATTTTTGGCTGCGTTGGGTCTTTGTTGCTTAGTGCAGGCTTTCTGTAGTTGCAGCAAGTGGGGGCTACTCTTTGTTGCGGTGCACAGGCTCTTCATTGTGGTGGCTTCTCTTGTTGCAGAGCACGGGCTCTAGGTATGCGGCTTCAGTAGCTGTGGCACACGGGCTTCAGTAGTTGTGGCACGCAGGCTCTAGAGGGCAGGCTCAGTAGTTGTAGCGCACGAGCTTAGTTGCTCTGAGGCATGTGGGATCTTCCCAGACCAGGACTCGAACCCGTGTCCCCTGCATTGGCAGGAGGATTCTTAACCTCTGAACCACCAAGGAAGCCCTGCACGTGTATTTTTGCTTTAAGGAAAAGAGGCCCCTTCCATTTTCCTTGGGTGAACCCCCAAACCAAATTGGATCATTCAGGCTCAGCAATGGGGGAACAGAGGAAGCTTTCTATTCCTATGCAAAGGTGGAGGGAGCTCCTGCAGAACAAGAGAAAACTTGCTACAAAAGATACATACCTTCCCGCCCATCTTTACTTAGACCACGCTGCTGCAGGCCATCAACTAGAAACCCTAGTTTTGACCTGCATGGTAGCTGTAAGTGACAAAAGCTCTAATGACAAAACCCATTTTTAGTAAAATCTCAAGACTGGTTTAAAAAAAAATGGGCAAAGAAAAAAGATTGGAATGAAAAAGACTACAGTGATGTGGGTGATTTTCTCTACGGTTGTGTGAGTAGAATTCATTTCTGTTTTGCCTAAATGGTCCGTAATAAACATGACTTACTTTTATAAGGAGAAAAGAAATATTAATGGAGTAAAATTAAAAGCTACACGTAAATATGCGTCAAAAGGATGACACTGAAATTGAAATTGTGATTGCCTTAGAGGAGTAGAACCTCCTTTTCGTGAGTCAACTCCTTCCCGAACGTCAACTTCATCTCTCCTGCTTCAAAAGTGCTTCATATCACGGGATCTGGCACCAGGATCTAGGACCCAGGAGGCAAGGGCTGCCTCTGGCAGCCTCAGTAAGTAAAATCCCTAAGAAGGATTCTGACTGCTCCAGTCTGGATCATGGAGCCATCCCAGTGGTTGGGAGAGAGAGAGTCACAAGATTGGCCTGGCCCTGGGCACCCTAGGACAGTGTTGGGAAAGGAGCAGTTTCCCCCAAGAAGGGAGTTCTGTTAACAGGAGAAAGGGGCAGAGGGAGGATGCTGTGCAAAGGAAGCAGAGGACTGCAGGAGTCTTTATACTTTTGTTTTAAGCAGGTGCCTGTCCATAAGGTTATGGGGCCACCTAAGCTCCTGAAATGTTGAAGCCATACTTCGGAATCATTACTACACAAATTTTTTAAGTTCCACTGAGCTCACTGCCCTGCCCTGGGAATTGCTGTGGGGTCATTCCGGGCGGCATCTCGGAGTCTTCAGTGCTGTGAACTCTGGTTAGGCTGAAACTGCCTGGCAAAGCCCCAGCATGCGTAGCCGGCTCTGCCTCCTGCAGAAGGGGAGAAACCAGGCCATTCATAGCTCACTTCCTGCAGCCACAGTGGGAATCAAAAGGTACAGGTTCTTAGGAGCCAGAAGCAGCCTTTCATGGACTCTTTTTCTTAGAGTTGCTGAAAAATGCACTCGGGCAACATGTTCCTCATCCCCTGGGAGCTGTGGCTACCCTGGGGTGCCTGAGGTTCCCCTGTGGACAAGAGCATCCCAGGGACCCAAAGCCTCCCTGGCATGGGCTGGAGGGCCCTTCTGAGAGTTCTGATTGTTTCCAGAACCTGGATCCCACACCTTCGGAAAGGAATCAGAACTCTGGGTGGTCTTTTTTTTTTACAATTAAAACTACAGGATTTCCTGAAACCATAAAACTACATTTGGCCCTATCAGTGTCCAGAGTCTACACCAGTCTTACCAAACCCTGATGGTGTGACCCCGGAAAAGCCATTCCAAAATGAAAGGCTGGGCCTGGCTACTCCTGCCTCAACAGCAGCTAGATGCCAGCCAGGCTGTAAAACCGAAGGGTAGCTCTGAGCTGAAAAGCTTCATGAAGAGTAAAAGGATAGTTGCAGTTTCGCAACGTGAAAAAAGTTCTGGGGGTGGATAGTGGTGATGGTTGCACACCAATGTCAATGTATTTACTGCCACTGCGTTATGCCGTTACAAGTGGTTAAAATGAAAAAAAAAATTATGTTATATTTATTTTAGCACAGTTTTTTAAGAACAAGAGAAAAAAGATAAAGCTGGAACCTAAAACTATCCAGGTAACCGTAAAGCTTGCTGAGTAATATACAGTACTACCCATGTGTTCAGAGCAGCCCAGCAAAGCCTGTGCCCCCCGCTATGGGGGAGGGGGGATTAAAGAATGAAGGACTGCTTTTAAGAAGATTTGATATTTTTTTATTTTAAAAGAACCTGTAAAATGGTTATCATGGGAGGAAGAAGTGAGAATTTTGTCTGGCTTCTTTTCTTTTTTTGTTTATTGTTCAGTGTTTTGGGGTTTTTTGTTTGTTTTTCAGTTCGAATTCATACCTTGGATGGCACCAATAGTCTTTTAAGGACTTTGGATTCTTTTTGTTTTTTTGGTTTTTATGGCTATGTTGGGTCTTTGTTGCTGTGCGTGGGCTTTCTCTAGTTGCAGCGAGCAGGGACTACTCTTTGTTGCGTGTGTGGGCTTCTCATTGTGGTGGCTTCTCTTGTTGCAGAGCACGGGCTCTAGGTGCACGGGCTTCAGTAGTTGTGGCTCACGGGCTCAGTAGTTGTGCCTCACAGGCTCAGTAGTTGTGGCTCGTGGGCTCTAGAGAGCAGGCTCAGTAGTTGTGGCACACAGGCTTAGTTGCTCCGTGG
This sequence comes from Monodon monoceros, assembly GCF_005190385.1. NCBI lineage: Eukaryota > Metazoa > Chordata > Mammalia > Artiodactyla > Monodontidae > Monodon > Monodon monoceros. Next base: position 28,512,912 of record NW_021703782.1, on the reverse strand, counting down.
CATGTGGGATCTTCCCAGACCAGGGCTTGAACCCGTGTCCCCTGCATTGGCAGGCGGATTCTTAACCACTGCGCCACCAGGGAAGCCCCAGGACTTTGGATTCTTGGCGACTTAGGCCACACCATTTATGAGGGTAACATGCTCTGATTCATCATTCCCCAGACGTTTGCTGAGCACCTGTTGCCTATCATGGGTGCCAGCTCCATGCTCACAGCAGGGACTCAGAGCTTGGTGGGCTGGCACCTGCTCCCCTAACCAGCCTTGGGGCTCAACTCGACTGTCCGAGGAATTTGCTCTCAGGGGGCTATTTTCAGGGACTGTGACTGTACTTTGGATGGCCACCTGAGGTTGAGGTCACTTTTATCATTGCAACCAAGGGTCACATGCTGGTGAGAGGACTCAGAAGCTGCCAGGCAGGGGCCACGTCAGGGACAGAAACTTCTGTCCCCACTGAACGCCTGGTCAGGGAGGTGCCCCTGAAGGGGGACTGAGGGAGTAGTCAGCCCCCTTCCATCTGCATCTCTGGAAATGCGTGTGGCGGGGCAGGAAATGACCCCAGGAGACGGCGGCTAGTCCTGGCTGAAACGCCCAGCCTCAGAAGGTTGCCCGTGACTCTTGTTCACAAGGCAATTCTCTGACCAGAAGAATCAAAGAAGTGTGTGGGAGTGGGGAGGAGGGACAGGAAAGAAGCTTCACAGGTACCTACAGTAGAGGCTTCCCTGAGATCAGACTGTGATGCCCGTCACTCTAGGGGCTGACGCTTGGTGAGGGTGGCCTGGCCAGGCGCCAAAGGCTGTGACTCCAGCCTGTGGGGTTCCCGTCAGCAGTACAGCAAAAGGACCAGGACAAGCTTCTGGTGAATAATGTGTCTTGTCCCATCGAGATCACAGAATTTTACAATGAAAAGAGATCTTATAGATGGTGTGATTCAACCACGCTCTTTGGAGGCTGGAAGGAAAGAGTTTAAGAGATTTAGACCAAACAGCACGGTTCAATTATTAACAATTTAGACTAAATGTCAGGCCCTCTGACCACAACTGGGGCCCTTTATACTCCTCTGCTAAGTATTTATATTGTAATGTAGTGGGTGTGTTGTGAGTGCATGTGTATGTGTGTATACTGTGTGTGTGTGCACAAGTGTGCACCAGTGTATTGCGTAAGTATATGTGTATGTGTGTGGCGTGTGCATGTGCCCACGCATACATGTATCTGTGTATGTGCATGTGTGTAAGTGTATATATACATGTATATGTTTGTGTGTGAGTGTATGCATGTGTGTATGTGTATAAGTGTGTGTGTGTATGTGTGTGATGTGTGTATTGTGTATAAGTGTGTGTATGCATATGTGATGCATGAGGTAAGGGATTCCCTGGCCATAAAGACTTGCTCTTCTGCCCAAGAGCCTGGATTGCCACTGATTCAGCCATGAGTGCCCATTTCCCACAACCGGGGTGACTAACAGAGCATCACGAGAATTTTCTTACGCCCCACCCCATGCCATCCTCCAGTGTGAGCCCTATGGGGTTCTGCACAGCCCTCAGGTTACATCACAGCCAGTGTCAGTGATGAGCTTCCTGTCTTCCGAGAAGGGAATGCCAGTCACCCTAGAGGGAGGCCAGGGCTGTTTCCTCTAAATCACGTGATTCTGTGACCAGTACTCGCATGGGAAGGAGAAGCCAGGCATTTATTACTGACAGTCCATGCTCCCACCTCTGTGCTGAAAGGCAGCAAACCAAGGTCCTTCCATGCCAACCCTCCCTGGGGCTCAACAGTGCCCCTTTGGCTTTCGGGGCCATTGCAATGCAATGAAAGTTTTTTTTTCCTTTCACCTTTTTCCTAGACATACAATATTTTAATGGAACTGAAATCATACAAAATGTACAATTTTATATGCTGCTTTTTTAAAAATTGAAGTATACTGACGTATAATATCCTATTAGTTTCTGGTGTACTTGCTTTTTTTTTTTTTTAATGTAACATGACGGCTCTTTTTCAATGTTACTAGAAGCTCTTCAGAAACATTAGTTTTAATGGCTCATAATACTCAAATAGTGTTGTCATGTCCTGATTGAACTAACTGTTCCTTACCATGAAATACTCAAACATTTTCCCCCATTATAAATAAAATTGGGATAAACATCTTTTTGCACTTTTTCCCCCTACATTTTGGATTAGACATGAAACATTTGGGGGGGGGGGTGGGGTGCGGTCACATGACAATTAAAAATCCAAGGACAGAAGCATTTATTGCTGAGCAAAAAATTGCATTTGTGTTGCTCTCTTTTCCGGAAAAATAGAAATCTAATGTCTAGATTTCTATTTTTCCAGAAAAACGTTATTTTATCTACCAACCTTATGATGCTTTCTTACTACATTTTTTTTGCTGCTTATAACAGCTTTTATAATATCATTCTTTTAGCAAGAATGGAAAGAAAATTCAATCTTTCCACCATCATGAGAGACGAAAATGATTAGTTAATAATTATAGTTATTGATTGTTTAGAAAACTCTCAGCTTCAAAACTCATTTTTAGTTAATGCCATATAAATTTTGAGAATTGTTTTCAAATCTGGGGAACCTCTATCAAGTGTATATGTATATACACAAAGGAGCTGTAGGATTTTCTGACATGCTGAGTTTTCTCATTTAGTAACTTATTTTATATGTTCGTGCAATTGTAAACACTCATTAACCAGTTGTCGTGGTGGACATACTTCTCCGTCTGGGTTGATGTCCTGAGTTTCTGTGCAGGCTTCTGTCAGTGGAGAGGCACTTCCTGGTGCTCTAGTCTCTTCTATTTGTGTGGCCCCCCTGCCATCCCGCTCAGGGGTCCCAGTTCTCCAGCCGACAGACATTGCTGACTCTGGGAGCCAGCCGTCCAGCTGGGTCTCTGTCCAGCATGTTGGGAAACTACTGGACGAACTTATCAGTCAAAACAGGCTGTAGACAGTGAAGATCCCCAAGAAAGACCCTTTCATGCAGATAACACCCAGCCCCAGGGGAAACATGCAAATCCGGTTATTTTGTAGAAGGTTCTAATTTGTGAATTTAGCTGACTGCTTTCACCTCATGACATTTTACTTATCTTTCCATAAACCGGACAAAGGCAGACTTGATTTGATTCTCATTCATCATTTTGGCAAGAGTGCCATCCTGAAAATGAGAAATGAAAGTGAATTTTACTTCTCTCTGTCCCCAAAAGCTATAGCCTGAAGCTGTTTTCCCATAATAAGTAGTTTTCGTTTTACTGACTCTTGAACCCTGAGACGCATTATTGTGTCAGTGGTTCCACTTTGAGAATTTCATGCACTAGTAAAATGTCATAAAGGTCATGGGGACCTGACACTTTGTTTTGCAAAGTAAGACCACTTAGAGACAGCAACAGATACCAAATGATGTCATCAGTCATTGCAAAAAAAGTTTTTAAACATTGTAATGTCGAAAAAAAGAAAAGAAGAAGGTAAGTTAGAGTCTTAGAACAAAGGACATTTCTTTCCATTGAATAATCTAATCTTAGGGGAAAAAAAATCATCCAGTGGTCCTTATTTTCTCCTTATGTCACAAAACTAGTGACCGGTTGGTCATGGGCAGTGTGGCTTTTGTTGTTTTGTTTGTCCGGAAGCCTTTGCTCTTTGCTATGTATAGAAGTGCAGGGAGAGCCCCACAGGACCCTTCTTGTGAAATATTTCAAGGCCATGTTGATTCCATCCCCTGAAAACTATAAAACTCACCTACTGTTCTCCAGGCGAGGCCAGGCTTTAGGAAGCATGGAAATTCTGGCTGCTCTGGAGAGAAGGTCACAGGATCTCAGCATTAGGAGAAACCTGGAAGTCAGGCGGTTTGGCCAGGGCATGACCCCGCCAGGAGTGGCAAGGGTCAGTCGGTCTCTGCTCCAACAGCCCCAGGGCTGGAGAATTACAAAAGCAGGTTTTGATTCATAGGTGCACTGACACTTGCCATCCTTGTCCTGTCTTCCAGGTCACATAGAAATCTTGATTGTCATCCAAAATAGCCACTTAGGGTTTCCCTGGTGGCGCAGTGGTTGAGAGTCCATCTGCCGATGCAGGGGACACGGGTTCGTGCCCCAGTCCGGGAAGATCCCACATGCCGCGGAGCGGCTGGGCCCGTGAGCCATGGCCGCTGAGCCTGCGCGTCCGGAGCCTGTGCTCCACAACGGGTGAGTCCACAACAGTGAGAGGCCCGCGTACCGCAAAAAAAAACAGCAACAACAACAAAAAAAAATTATTAACAATACCTTACACACTGTTAGTTGTCTGTACCAAGGTAATGATGATGGTTTCCTGAATTGAAGAATATCTGAATTGAAAGCTTTGTAAACAAAAAGAACAGAGAATCTTACTCATCACTCAGTCATACAAAGTGTTACGTCTTAACCCACTGCAGTCACCCGTGCACTGACAGTGCACCCTGAGGGGAATTCAGGATAGAAAAATACAGGATGAAGCAGTCTGCTTGTTGGATATATGGCCCCTACATAGTTAAGATGCATATCTAAGGAAGAATTTCAATGATCCCAGATTCTTTCCATACATAGAAAAAGCACTAAAATCACTAACTTGAGGTATCTGGTTTTTGTGATTAGCAGTAAACTTTTACCAAGATGGATGCTTGACCACCTGTATTTCCCAGCCAAAAAAGCTGAGAGACTGTCACCTGAGCTATAGTCCTCAGTAAGGTCCCTGAATAAAACTGAAACTCACTGCTCTTACGTTACGTGTTTTTTTCAGTTGACCGTTTCAAGTAACTTGTTTTTGTTGTCCTTGTTGCTGATAGAGAGAAATCAAGTAGAGGGATTATTTTAATTACTAGATGATATACTTGTAATTTTCTGGTCATCTGAATGCAGATAATAATAATACTAACATGTAAGTGTGTTTTCCTTCTTAAGAATTCAAAGACATTTCCTGTTCTTGTTTGACTATTAATATATTCATGAAGATCTTTCTTCATATATAGTATAGAAGAAAACTTCTCCTGCCCTGGTTGAATTATCACAGATTATTAGCTGGGGGGAAGAAAAAACAGAAAAAATGTAGACATAAATGTGAATATTTCCACTTCATTTTCTCATTTTTAAAATGACCAGAATGAGAGCAATTTTATGAATGGATGTACTTTTCAAATCAGAAAAACACGAAAATCTAAGGCAATTGGAAGTCATCGTTTAGTTCTGCTGCCCACATTTTCCACGCAGCATGAAACCTTACTTACTAATCAAACACCTACTGACAAAGTCATTGAGATCATGGATGGATTCAATGGTGTATTAGGCATGAACATGACTTTGAGGAGCTCAGCCTAGCAAAGACGGCCAAAAAATTCCAAAACACTGTAGCAGGCACTCTCATAGCTTTTAAGGTCCACGGGCTATGGAAGCACAGAGAGGAAATCCATTTACTGGCATTTGCTAGGGGGTTTGAGGGGAGAGCAGGATTTCACCAGACATTTAAAGAGGTGAAATGGGAAGGAAGAGCATCGCAGGCGAACAGAACAGCTTGGACAAAGGCACAGAGGCACAGGAGGGCTCCTCAGAGGAACATCTAGTAGTCAGGACAGTATTCCCGGAGGGTACCATTCATGGCAGAAAGTGAGAGATGAGCCTGGAAAGGCCGTTTAGGGCCAGTTATGAGGGCGCAGGAAGGTGATGATGATGGAGATGGTGCACCAGAATAAGATACGAGGAACAAAAGAGCCCAGCGATGACACTGTGAAGAACCGAGTAGCTCAACAGCCACAGAAAACCAATCAGAAACCAGCTGCTATCACTTTATACCATGCAAAATAAAACACTTCCTGCCCGGATCTTATAAAGGTTGGAAGGAAGTTGCCGGCTCCAGTAACATCACAAGTGGTCATGTGAGCACTTCTTCCACTCTTTGTTAAATTGCCTGGAAAGGATTTCTTCTTCCATTAATGGATCTTTCTGGTGCTACTCAGAAGATGTGAACTCTTTGAAACTATAATGGATATTGTATAAAACAATAAAGTGTGAATTTAAAATCTCACTCTTAAGAATCCCATACCACATCCAGTGTTTTTGGTCTATGGTCAGTGGTCCCTGGAGCTGCATCAGACATCATCCTGACAACTTACACAGCCAAGGAGAGGCAGACAAATCCTGGTGCCATCATCTGGAGAGAACTACTTGTGCTGAATGGCCCAAAGAAAATGTCTAGACTGGAAAATATGTCCCTTTCAGAATCCACCCAAATTTAGTGCACCCAAATTTAGTTAATCTCCCTGGATTTTGTTAGTGCCTGATCTTCTTTGGCCAAAGTATTTAAATGTACCTATATAATTGATTGCAACTGGAAACTAACAATGGATACGTGTAATAGTTAAGTGGATGAATCATCCAGCAAGGCTGCAGAATGTGTTACAAGGCACTTACACAGTATTCTGGCTATTTTAAAGCAGGCATGTAAACACTGGCAAGCAATGTGCCATAGAAAACTATCTTTGCCTCAAGTAATTATCTTGGACAAAATTGAGAACAGATTACTTTGAGGTGAAGTCTTTTTTTAATTTTTTTACGTTTTTACTGGAGTATAATTGCTTTACAATGGTGTGTTACTTTCCGCTTTATAACAAAGTGAATCAGTTACACATATACATATATCCCCGTATCTCTTCCCTATTGGGTCTCACTCCCTCCCACCCTCCCTATCCCACACTACTAGCTGGTCACAAAGCACCGAGCTGATCTCCCTGTGCTAGGCGACTGCTTCCCAATAGCTATCTATTTTACATTTGGTAGTGTATATATGTCCATATATACACTACCATTCTCTCACTTTATCCCAGCTTACCCTTCCCCCTCCCCCTGTCCTCAAGTCCATTCTCTAGTAGGTCTCCGTCTTTATTCCTGTCTTGCCCCTAGGTTCTTCATAACCTTTTTTTTTTTAGATTCCATATATACGTGTTAGCATACAGTATTTGATTTTCTCTTTCTGACTTACTTCACTCTGTATGACAGATTCTAAGTCCTTCCACCTCACTACAAATAACTTAATTTCGTTCCTTTTTATGGCTGAGTAATATTCCATTGTATATATGTGCCACATCTTCTTTATCTATTCATCTGTCGATGGACACTTAGGTTGCTCGCAATCCTGGCTATTGTAAATAGAGCTGCAATGAACATTGTGGTACATGACCATTTTTGAATTATGGTTTTCTCAGGGTATATGCCCAGTAGTGGGATTGCTGGGTCATATGGTAGTTCTATTTTAGTTTTTTAAGAAACCTCCATATTGTTCTCCATAGTGGCTATCAATTTACATTACTACCGACAGTGTTGAGGGTTCCCTTTTCTCCACACCCTCTCCAGCATTTATTGTTTGTAGATTTTTTGATGATGGCCATTCTGACCAGTGTGAGATGATATCGCATTGTAGTTTTGATTTGCATTTCTCTAATGATTAATGATGTGGAGCATTCTTTCACGTGTTTGTTGGCAATCTGTATATCTTCTTTGGAGAAACGTCTATTTAGGGCTTCTGCCCATTTTTGGATTGGGTTGTTTGTTTTTTTGATATTGAGCTGCATGAGCTACTTGTACATTTTGGAGATTAATCCTTTGTCAGTTGCTTCATTTGCAAATATTCTCTGCCATTCTGAGGGTTGTCGTTTCGTCTTGTTTATGGTTCCCATTGCTGTGCAAAAGCTTTTAAGTTTCATTAGGTCCCATTTGTTTACTTTTGTTTTTATTTCCATTTCTCTAGGAGGTGGGTCAAAAAGGATCTTGCTGTGATTTATGTCATAGAGTGTTCTGCCTATGTTTTCCTCTAAGAGTTTTATAGTGTCTGGCCTTACATTTAGGTCTTTAATCCATTTTGAGTTTATTTTTGTGTATGGTGTTAAGGAGTGTTCTAATTTCATTCTTTTACATGTAGCTGTCCAGTTGTCCCAGCACCATTTATTGAAGAGGCTGTCTTTTGTCCATTGTATATTCTTGCCACCTTTATCAAAGATAAGATGACCATATGTGCATGGGTTTATCTCTGGGCTTTCTATGCTGTTCCATTGATCTATATTTCTGTTTTTGTGCCAGTACCATACTGTCTTGATTACTGTAGCTTTGTATTATAGTCTGAAGTCAGGGAGCCTGATTCCTCCAGCTCCGTTTTTCTTTCTCAAGATTACTTTGGCTATTCGGGGTCTTTTGTGTTACCATACAAATTGTGAAATTTTTGTTCTAGTCCCGTGAAAAATGCCAGTGGTAGTTTGATAGGGATTGCATTGAATCTGTAGATTGCTTTGGGTAGTATAGTCATTTTCACAATGTTGAATCTTCCAATCCAAGAACATGGTATATCTCTCTATCTATTTGTATCATCTTTAATTTCTTTCATCAGTGTCTTATAATTTTCTGCATACAGGTCTTTTGTCACCTTAGATAGGTTTATTCCTAGGTATTTTATTCTTTTTCTTGCAGTGGTAAATGGCAGTGTTTTCTTAATTTCACTTTCGGATTTTTCATCATTAGTGCATAGGAATGCAAGAGATTTCTGTGCATTAATTTTGTATCCTGCTACTTTACCAAATTCATAGATTAGCTCTAGTAGTTTTCTGGTAACGTCTTTAGGATTCTGTATGTATATAGTATCATGTCATATGCAAACAGTGACAGCTTTACTTCTTTTCCGATTTGGATTCCTATTATTTCTTTTTATTCTCTGATTGCTGTGGCTAAAACTTCCAAAACTATGTTGAATAATAGTGGTGAGAGTGGACAACCTTGTCTTGTTCCTGTTCTTAGAGGAAATGGTTTCAGTTTTTCACCATTGAGGACGATGTTGGCTGTGGGTTTGTCATCTGTGGCTTTTATTATGTTGAGGTAAGTTCCCTCTATGCCTACTTTCCAGAGGGTTTTTATCATAAAATGGGTGTTGAATTTTGTCGAAAGCTTTCTCTACATCTACTGAGATGATCATATGGTTTTTCTCCTTCAATTTGTTAATATGGTGCATCACATTGATTGATTTGCATATATTGAAGAATCCTTGCCTTCCTGGGGTAAACCCCACTTGATCATGGTGTATGATCCTTTTAATGTGCTGTTGGATTCTCTTTGCTAGTATTTTGTTGAGGATTTTTGCATCTATGTTCATCAGTGATATTGGTCTGTAGTTTTCTTTGTTTGTGATATCTTTGTTTGGTTTTGGTATCAGGGTGATGGTGGCCTCTTAGAATGCGTTTGGGAGTGTTCCTCCCTCTGCTATATTTTGGAAGAGTTTGAGAAGGATAGGTGTTAGCTCTTCTCTAAATGTTTGATAGAATTCGCCTGTGAAGCCATCTGGTCCTGGGCTTTTGTTTGTTGGAAGGTTTTTAATCAAAGTTTCAATTTCAGCACTTGTGATTTGTCTGTTCATATTTTCTATTTCTTCCTGGTTCAGTCTCAGAAAGTTGTTCATTTCTAAGAATTTGTCCATTTCTTCCAGGTTGTCCATTTTATTGGCATATAGCTGCTTGTAATAATCTCTCATGATCCTTTGTATTTCTGCAGTGTCAGTTTTACTTCTTTTTCATTTCCCATTCTATTGATTTGAGTCTTCTCCCTTTTTTTCTTAATGAATCTGGCTAGTGGTTTATTAATTTTGTTTATCTTCTCAAAGAACCAGCTTTTAGTTTTATTGATCTTTGCTATTGTTTCCTTCATTTCTTTTTCATTTATTTCTGATCTGATCTTTATGATTTCTTTTCTTCTTCTAACTTTGGGGTTTTTTTGTTCTTCTTTCTCTAATTGCTTTAGGTGTAAGGTTAGGTTGTTTATTTGAGATGTTTCTTGTTTCTTAAGGTAGGATTGTATTGCTATAAACTTCCTTCTTAGAACTGCTTTTGCTACATCCCATAGGTTTTGGGTAGTCATGTTTTCATTGTCTTTGTTTCTAGATATTTTTTGATTTCCTCTTTGATTTGTTCAGTGATCTCTTGGTTATTAAGTAGTGTATTATTTAGCCTCCATGTGTTTGTATTTTTCACAGATTTTTTTCTTGTAATTGATATCTAGTCTCATAGTGCTGTGGTCAGAAAAGATACTTGATACGATTTCAATTTTCTTAAATTTACTGAGGCTTGATTTCTGACCCAAGATGTGATCTATCCTGGAGAATGTTCCATGAGCACTTGAGAAAAAAGTGTATTGTCTTGTTTTTGGCGGAATGTCCTATAAATATAAATTAAGTCCCTCTTGTTTAATGTATCATTTAAAGCTTGTGTTTCCTTATTTATTTTCATTTTGGATGATCTGTCCATTGGTGAAAGTGGGGTGTTAAAGTCCCCTACTATGACTGTATTACTGTCGATTTCTCCTTTTATGGCTGTTAGTATTTGCCTTATGTATTGAAGTGCACCTATGTTAGGTGCATAAATATTTACAATTGTTATATCTTCTTCTTGGATTGATCCCTTGATCATTATGTAGTGTCCTTCTTTGTCTCTTGTAATATTCTTTGTTTTAAAGTCTATTTTGTCTGATATGGGAATTGCTACTCCAGCTTTCTTTTGATTTCCATTTGCATGGAATATCTTTTTCCATCCCCTCACTTTCAGTCTGTATGTGTCATTAGGTCTGAAGTGGGTCTCTTGTAGACAGCATGTATACGGGTCTTGTTTTTGTATCCATTCAGCCAGTCTATGTCTTTTGGTTGGAGCATTTAATCCATTTACATTTAAGGTAATTATCAATATGTATGTTCCTATTACCATTTTCTTAATTGTTTTGGTTTGTTATTGTAGGTCTTTTCCTTTAGAGAAGTTTCCTTAGATAAGGGTTTGTTATTGTAGGTCTTTTCCTTTAGAGAAGTTCCTTTAGCATTTGTTGTAAAGGTGGTTTGGTGTTGCTGAATTCTCTTAGCTTTTGCTTGTCTCTAAAGGTTTTAAATTTCTCCAACAAATCTGAATGAGATCCTTGCTGGGTAGAGTAATCTTGGTTGTAGGTTTTTCCTGTTCATCACTTTAAATATGTCCTGCCACTCCCTTCTGGCTTGCAGAGTTTCTGCTGAAAGATCAGCTGCTAACCTTATGGGGATTCCCTTGTATATTATTTGTTGTTTTTCCCTTGCTGCTTTTAATATTTTTTCTTTATGTTTAATTTTTGATAGTTTGATTAATATGTGTCTTGGAGTGTTTCTCCTTGGATTTATCCTGTATGGGACTCTCTGTGCTTCCTGGACTTGATTAACTATTTCCTTACCCATATTAGGGAAGTTTACAACTATAATCCATTCAAATATTTTCTCAGTCCCTTTCTTTTTCTCTACTTCTTCTGGGACCCCTATAATTCGATTGTTGGTGTGTTTAATATTGTCCTGGAGGTCTCTGAGACTGTCCTCAATTCTTTTCTTTCTTTTTTCTTTATTCTGTTCTGCAATAGTTATTTCCACTATTTTATCTTCCAGGTCACTTATCCGTTCTTCTGCCTCAGTTATTCTGCTATTGTTTCCTTCTAGAGAATTTTTAATTTCATTTATTGCATTGTTCATGATTGTTTGTTTGCTCTTTATTTCTTCTAGGTCCTTGTTAAACGTTTCTTGTATTTTCTCCATTCTATTTCCAAGATTTTGGATCACCGTTACTATCATTATTCTGAATTCTTTTTCAGGTAGACTGCCTATTTCCTCTTCATTTGTTAGGTCTGGTGGGTTTTTACCTTCTCCTTCATCTGCTGTGTGTTTCTTTGTCTTCTCATTTTGCTTAACTTACTCTGTTTCGTGTCTCCTTTTCACAGGCTGCAGGTTCGTATTTCCTGATTTTTTTGGTGCCTGCCCCCAGTGGCTAAGGTTGATTCAGTGGGTTGTATAGGTTTCCTGGGGGAGGGGACTGGTGCCTGTGTTCTGGTGGATGAGGCTGGATCTTGTCTCTCTGGTAGGCAGGTCCACGTCTGGTGGTGTGTTTGGGGATGTCTGTGACCTTATGATTTCAGGCAGCCTCTCTGCTAATGGGTGCGGTTGTGTTCCTGTCTTGCTAGTTTTTTGTCAGAGGGTGTCCAGCACTGTAGCTTGCTGGTTGTTGAGTGGAGCTGGGTCTTGGCATTGAGATGGAGATCTCTGGGAGATTTTCGCCTTTTGATATTACATGGAGCTGGGAGCTCTCTGGTGGACCAATGTCCTGAACTTGGCTCTCCCACCTCAGAGGCACAGCCCTGATGCCTGGCTGGAGCAGCAAGAGCCTGTCATCCACACGGCTCAGAATAAAAGGGAGAAAAAAAGAAAGAAAAAAAGAAAAAGATAAAATAAAATAAGAAAAAATTAAAAAGTTATTAAAATAAAAAACAAAAAATAATTATCAAAAAAAACTTTTAAGTAATTTAAAAAAAGAAAGAACAACCAAACCAAAAAACACATCCACCAATGATAACATATGCTGAAAACTATACTAAAAAAAAATTAAAAAATAAAAAAACGGACAGAGAGAACCCTAGGACAAATGGTAAAAGCAAAGCTATACAGACAAAATAACACACTGAAGCATACACATACACACTCACAAAAAGAGAAAAAGGTATATATATATATATATATATATATATATATATATATATATATATATAGTTGTTTCAAAGTCAACCTCCTCAATTTGGGATGATTCGTTGTCTACTCAGATATTCCACAGATGCAGGGTACATCAAGTTGATTGTGGAGATTTAAGCCACTGCTCCTGAGGCTGCTGGGAGAAATTTCCCTTTCTCTTCTTTGTTCGCACAGCTCCAGGGGTTCAGCTTTGGATTTGGACCCGCCTCTGCTTGTAGGTCGCCTGAGGGTGTCTGTTCTTCGCTCAGACAGGACGGGGTTAAAGGAGCAGCTGATTCGGGGGCTCTGGCTCACTCAGGCCGGGGGGAAAGAGGGGCTCGGAGTGCGGGTGGAGCCTGCGGCGCAGAGGCCAGCGTGACGTTGCACCAGCCTGAGGCGCGCCGTGCGTTCTCCCGGGGAAGTTGTCCCTGGATCCCGGGACCCTGGCAGTGGCGGGCTGCACAGGCTCCCGGGAGGGGCGGTGTGGATAGTGACCTGTGCTCGCCTACAGGCTTCTTGATGGTGGCAGCAGCAGCCTTACTGTCTCATGCCCGTCTCTGGGGTCCGCGCTAATAGCCGCAGCTTGTGCCCCTCTCTGGAGCTCCTTTAAGCAGCACTCTTAATCCCCTCTCCTCGCGCACCAGGAAGCAAAGAGGCAAGAAAACGTCTCTTGCCTCTTCGGCAGCTCCAGACTTTGTCCCAGACTCCCTCCCGGCTAGCTATGGCGCACTAGCCCCCTTAAGCTGTGTTCACGCCGCCAACCCCAGTCCTCTCCCTGCGCTCCGACCGAAGCCCGAGCCTCATCTCCCAGCCCCCGCCCACCCCGGCGGGTGAGCAGACAAGCCTCTCGGGCTGGTGAGTGCTGGTCAGCCCCGATCCTCCGTGCGGGAATCTCTCCACTTTGCCCTCTGCACCCCTGTTACTGCGCTCTCCTCTGTGGCCCCGAAGCTTCCCCCTCCGCCACCCGCAGTCTCCGCCTGCGAAGGGGCTTCCTAGCGTGTGGAAACCTTTCCTCCTTCACAGCTCCCTCCCACTGGTGCAGGTCCCGACCCTATTTTTTTGTCTCTGTTTTTTTTTGCCTTACCCAGGTACGTGGGGAGTTTCTCGCCTTTTGGGAGGTCTGAGGTCTTCTGCCAGCATTCAGTAGGTGTTCTGTAGGAGCTGTTCCACAGGTAGATGTATTTCTGATGTATTTTGGGGGAGGAAGGTGATCGAGGTGAAGTCTTTAAGTCATTAACAGCTTTTACCTTTCTTAGTTGGTCAAATAGAGATTTAACTTAAATTGCTAAGGCGTTTAGTTCAAGATACTTTATCTCTTCTCTGCTGGTCCTAATTCAGAAGGGATTTATTGCCCCAATTTTGTATCTTTGTAGCCTTCATTCCAATTGATTTAAGACTTTCTGTAAAATCCAACAACTTTCCTATGCTTTTTCAATGAAGGAGCCAACACAGTAACAGGAGAAAAGCTGTGTAGCTGGCAGTTCTATCTCATTTGATGTTGCTTTAGAATAAATGACAGAAAAAAATGATAAAAGCCCATAAGATCCCAGCAGAGGGGCCAGATGACAGTATTTGCTAAGCCACATTTGTTCATCAAATCTATGAAGGAGGTATAGTCAGTGGAGGAATGGGAAGGTAAAAGGATTACTAACATGATTCTGTCGAGTTGTAATCACACTGCTGCCTTCAGAATGCACTGGGATAGGCGGAATTAACTCCACTCCAGAAGTGAAGAACTGAATGCAGTAAAGGAAGACACTATTTTTTGGTTTGGGCCCAGAAATGTTCAATGGGAAATGGTGATTGGAAAGGTAGCATCTAAGGCTACCATTCTGGTGCTGTAGCTGATGTTCTTATTAAGATGCCATTTCATTCTTCATAGTTCTCATTCTCAACATCACAAATTGGAAGGAGCTTTGGACTGAGGCTGAAGCCATGGTGGGTAGACCCAGATATGTTACCAATTCAAGACAAGAAATATATGGTCATTCATGGAAGCTCTTTGGATTCCTTGCTCAGAAAGTACAAACAGTCATATCTGCCCTAATGACTGACCCCCTCCCTGGGTGGTTGGGAAGTTCACGTGGGCTGACCTAGGGTGTGCACCCGGTGAAACAGTGCTATAAACACCAGTGTACCCCTAGCACTTGGGCCACCATTCCTTCTCTGCCCTCACTGAGCCTCCAAATGACTGCACCTCTCAGACTTCTCTCCCTGCAGCCACCTGCCCACGGGCCCCCTGAGGATGCAGAAGAATGAGGCAAGAGAAGGAGGGACCCAGTTCTTCTCTGTTTATATTTCTCTTAGCCAAGGCACAGGGTTACCGAAGAGTTTTTTCCTGTTGGAAAGGCAATAAAAATTAATTTTAAATAATGATTTCTATTTAGGCATTTAAAGAGAGATATGGTTAATAATTTACTAGTCTAAGATGAAAAAAGAACTAAACTAGACATCTCTGAACTTTTCACTTTCTAATCTATTTTCAACTAACATCAACAAATAATGTCGAATTCAATTGGACATTAGCAGTTTAAATGAATATCAAACATCAAATTTCTAGACACTAACCATTTTTTTTAAATCTAATCTGAGGGAAAAAAATTATATCTACTCAAAAAATTTGGAGTACTAGACCAGATAACTACCCTAAATAAATGGTTGACTGAAACCATACATTTTTTAAAGAAAGATTTCTCCAGAGGGATAAACACTGTAAGTCTTTGAAAGTGTTTATTTTGTATGGAATGGCTTGGGGCATATAGTTTAGTAGAGACAAGGTTCCTCACAGCAGAGCAGAGAAACAAACTCTCCATATAGAAAAGTGGTGACAATGTGATTCAGTTTTATATATATATATATATAATTTTTTCAGATTCTTTTCCATTATAGGTTATTACAAGATATTGAATATAGTTCCCTGTGCTATACAGTAAATCCTTGTTGTTTATCTATCTTATATATAGTGGTGTGTATTTGTTAATCCCATACTCCAAATTTATCTCTCCCCCCAATTTCCCCTTTGGTAACCATAAGTATGTTTTCTAGGTCTGTGAGTCTGTTCTGTTTTGTAAATAAGATTATTTGTATTATTTTTTAGATTCCACATGTAAGTGTTGTAATATTTGTCTTTGTCTGACTTATTTCGCTTAGTATGATCATCTCTAAGCCCATCCATGTTGTGGCAAATGGCAATATTTCATTCTTTTTTATGGCTGAGAATATTCCATTGCATATACATACCACATCTTCTTTATCCATTCATCTGTTGATGGACACTTACGTTGCTTCCATGGCTTGGCTGTTGTAAATAGTGCTGCTATGAACATGGGGGTACATATATCTTTTCAAAGTAGAGTTTTCATCTTTTCCAGATATAGGCCTAAGAGTGGGATTCCTGGATCATATGGTAGCTCCATTTTTAGTTTTTCAGTCTCCATACTGTTCTCCACAGTGGCTGAACCAATTTACATTCCCATCAACAAAGTAGGAGGGTTCCCTTTTCTCCACACCCTCTCCAGCATTTATTATTTGTAGATGATGGCCAAAAAATGCTATTTAAACCCCATGTCAGCTGAGTATTTTAGAATAATTTAAAGAAGAAGAAAGTAAGGCCGGATTGGTAAATAGGCTTCTCAACAGCTCATCCTGAGTTCAGACAGCTTTGCTCTGCTGGAGTGGCAGCCCCGTGGCTTTCAGTGAACCCAAGCTGCAGGCACTGGTGAAGGGGAGAAGTTGAAGGTCAACCTTTCCTTTCCCAGCTTCTTTTCAGAGGGAGGCCTACTGTCTCCCCCTTTTTTCTAAGCATCAACAAGCACAGATATTTAGTGGTCCTATTTTGGGCACAGCTCTAGGATCAATAGAAAGATTCTTGGATACTTTATGCAGATGCGCTTTTTCTTTTCCCCAGAGAAAAGGAAGAAATCTGCTCAATATCTTGATACAGGTTTCTATACCTTACAATGTAACATTTTTTGCCTTGATCTCTGACATTTTTATGCTAACCAAGTTTCTTTTGAGGTTGTACAATTTACATAGAGTAAAATTCACAGATCTTAAATGTAGAGCTCCTTAAGTTTTGACAAATGCATACACCCATGGAATTATGCCCAGATCGAGATATAGGAATTCCCATAGTCCTAGAAAGTTCCCTCAGGTCCCTTTCCAGTCACTACTTCCCCTTGAGGTAACCACTGTTCAGATATCACTACAGATTCATTTCCCCTGTTCTTGGACTTCATATAATAGAATTATATAATATGTCCTTTTTCATAGGCCTTCTTTTGCTTGACATAGTGTGTTTGAGATTCATCTATATTGTTGCATGTAAACGGAATTTGTTCTTTTTTTAATTGTTGAGTCTGAATATACTACAGTGTGTTTATCCATTCTCCTGTGGATGGACACCTGTCCATCTGTTTCTGCTTTGGAGCGATTATCAGTAAAACTACTATGAACAGTCTCACCTGGGTAAATATTGATACCTAAAGGTGGAATTGCAGAGTCAGTGGATAGGTGTATGGCTAATGTTATGAGGAACTAGTGAATACCTCCCCAGAGGGTTTTTTCCATTTTACACTCCCACTAGCAATGTGTGAGAGTTCCACTTCTTCCATATCCTCACCAACAATAAGTATTGCACCCCTTTTGAACTGTATCCTTTCTGCTGGGTATGAAATATCATCTCACTGTAATTGCATACAGTTTTTAAGAAAACTTAAGCCATCCTAGCACCCCTCAAAGGACCTCCTAAATTCTAATAAGGCAAGTAAAGTTATCTGTAACATACAGGTCAAACATATGAGACCATGGATTGTATTTTAAGTTCTGTGGGTATAATCTTAGGACATGTAGGCCTGATTTTATCAGTTGGGGGGCATAGTTTAATAATGTTAACTGTATCTTGGCTTTTAACATATAGGCTTTCTTACCACTATAGTTTATGGTTCACTTCACTAATTTGGTAACCTGGCTCATAGGAAGTAAAGAGGTAAGTAGGGATTGTCCGTGAATCAAATCCTTGCATAAATGTTTTCTGAATTAAGCAAGACCTCTGGAAGGATTTTTTGACCTCACAAAAAAACAGTATTATATTAGCCCTACTATAGAAGCTAATGCTTTACTTCATCTTCACAACAATCCTATGAAAAATATATAATTTGTATCCTCATTTCCTCAATGAGAAAACTGAGGCTTAGGGGAGTTACATAAGCTGCCTACCGCCCCACAGCTAGAATGGCTGCTCTGCCCCAGCCCTGACTCCGAGCCCACATACTGAGTCTCTCTGTACACCACTCTCACACTGCAGAGAAGTGTTCAAGACAGACATGAAGAAAGAACACAGGCTGCCTTCACAGAGGTATTTCAAGATAAGCAGGCCGTGCCTAACTGTTTAGAGATATGAAAAGATGCTTCTAGGTAGAGCAAAATCAATAGAGGGCAAATTCAAGATCTACTGATACACGCTTCTTTGCTTGAAATAGCTGTTTCTGTCTCAGTTTTAGGAATATTGCTTAGCTTTCCAGCTGCTAGAGGTGGCCTGGCCATCTTTATGAAAGATGCCTAATCCCACCCTACAACGGCAACTCCCTTCCACACAAGGCCCAACATTTCTTGTAGGCTTTAATATCAAAGGAATCAGTATCACTATGAAATGTTTTTTTCAAAGAGTACAAAAGTGTATACCGTTGAAGGGGGAGAAAAATAAAGTGTTAAGCAGCACATAATGTGCTACCTTTTGTGGAAAAAGAAAAGGAGAGAATAAGAATCTATATTTTCATGTGTTTTCATATACATAAAGAAATTCCAGAAGGATGCATAAGAAATGAACAGTAGATTTACATGGGTGGGATGGGGACTGAGATGAAAGAAAACTTTTGTCTATATACCCTCATATATTTGGGGGTGGGGAAAGGTCGCAGTATGTGACTTTTGTAAAAAAGTTACTCAAATTTTTGTTTAAATAAAATAATGGTGAATAACAAAAAAGAACATGAAGTAAAAACTTGATGTCTCCAACATAGGCCATTCTTTCTCATTGCCACAGATAGCTGTTCTAGTGTGCTACATACTCTCCTAGATTTTCTCTTTATATAAACCTATGTTCTTTTATCAAAATACATAGATACAGTTATTTTATTTTATTTTATGTTGGCTTTTAATGGGATCTTACTATGCACATTGTTCTGGAATTTGCTTTTTGCACTCAGCCATAAATGCTGGACATTTTTCCATATTTGGACACATGTCAACATAACTAAACAATCCCCAACTGACAAATATTTAGTTTATCTTCCAAAGTTTGCTATCACAAACAGTACTACAATAAAAATATTTGAATATGTGAAGTATGTACATTTAAAAAATGATGAAGAGCTCCCAGTAGCTGAACCAAAACTTGTATCAATTTAAAAAAGCAAAACAAGAAGACGCATTTCTCCACACTCTCACCAACCGTAAATATCATCAGTCTTTTACACTTTCACATAGCTGAGAGGTTAAAAATAGAAAAAAATCTTAATTTGCATCTCCTGGATTATGAGAGGGTGAGCATCTTCCGGTATTTCATCTCCTTTTGCTTATACTGTGAGAACAAGACAGGTCATGAGATGGAATCTATGGTGGGAGCAGGGTCTCTCCTCTGAACTCCTTGACTCAGGATGTTCTCATCACATCAGAGGAGCAAAAGCGATGAGACATAAATTCATCCAAGACAGAGGTTGCAAATCGAAATGGCTTGGAGGGCCCCCAGGAAAATGTAAATAAATGCTGAAGGGGAACAGTAGAGAGTGGTGAGGCCTTTGTTGAGTGCAGGATGCCACCCTGATCTAAAGGATTCACATTTTTTAAAGTGTTAATGATTGTGCAGACCCAATATCTTGTCCCTGACCTAAAATGTTAAAGTCTGATCGTCCAAAGAAATACATCTAAGTACCAGATTTGCGCTTCTGTAGAAAAAATCCTTATGTTTAAAATTCTAAACTTTTGCTAAATTCTTTTCTTGTTTTAAATTTTAAGTTAAAGTTTTTGTCTTGAGTTTTGTTTCAAAATTAACATAAAACTTAATGTTTAGAAAACACATAAAGTGGGCTTCCCTGGTGGCGCAGTGGTTAAAAATCCGCTGCCAATGCAGGGGACACCGGTTCAAGCCCTGGTCCAGGAAGAGCCCACATGCTGCAGAGCAACTAAGCCCATGTGCCACAACTTCTGAGCCCACGTGCCACAGCTACTGAAGCCCACGTGCCTAGAGCCTGTGCTCCGCAACAAGAGAGACCACCGCAATGAGAAAACCGTGCACCGCAACGAAAAGTAGCCCCTGCTCGCCTCAACTAGAGAAAGTCCTCGCGCAGCAACAAAGATCCAACACAGCCAAAAATAAATAAATAAAATAAATATTATTTTAATTAAAAAAAAAAAAAACAGGTAAAGTACTTTTTCACCCCACTTAGACCTGAAAAGGAAGATCAACTGAAAGTAATTATGAATTTGCCAGGAAACAAGTTTTCTTTTTTTTTTTAATTTATTTATTTTTGGCTGCATTGGGTCTTCGTTGCTGCATGCAGGCTTTCTCTAGTCGTAGCGAGTGAGGGCTACTATTCGTTGCGGTGCACGGGCTTCTCATTGTGGTGGCTTCTCTTGTTGTGGAGCACGGGCCCTAGGCGCGCAGGTTCAGTAGTTGTGGCTTGCGAGCTCTAGAGTACAGGCTCAGTAGTTGTGGCACACGGGCTTAGTTTTTCCGTAGCTCGCGGGATCTTCCCGGACCAGTGATAGAACCTGTGTCCCCTGCATTGGTAGGTGGATTCTTAACCACTGAGCCACCAGGGAAGTCCATGAAGCAAGTATTAAGAATTTGTTTCTTTACTTTAGTATTTATTTATGTTTATATAGATATATTCTGAGTAAAAGAATTCTCTTTTTTTTTTTACAATTTGAATACTGCTTTACAATTTTGCAAATATTTTACCTACATTTAATAAAGTATTCATATAATTACAAAACTTAGTCCAGTTACTGCATAACTTCATAACATAATTAAGTAATAGACATAAAGAAAATATCAATAATATGTGTGATAAGTGCCTGCAATGGAAGTTTGCATTATGACCTATGGGAAAGCAAAAAAATAAACTGCCCTCTAAGGGTGGTGACACTTCAACTGGGTATTAAAGAATAAATACAAATGTATTCGTTAGAGAAAAGGTGGAGAGAGAGATGTCATATAGGGTAAAAAAAACATTTGAAAAGGCTTAGAGGTTTAAACAAAGCAAGAATTCTTAAATCTTTTATTCATTTGAACCACTTGAAATTGCCATTCTGAAGGTCAAAAATCATCGAATATCAACAATCTCATATGGATAAATCAAAAGCTTTTCTGTAAATTTGTTTTAAAAGGTCCAGATCGTTCCGCCGGGTTGGGGGGTGGGAACAGTACCATTGAAGTGTTAATACTCAGATGAATTAGATTGTTTTCATTAGCTGATTCAAACTTCTTGCTTCATCTTTTTGTTTATTCTATTGCCAACGTATGAGGGAACCAGGTTTTGGTAGTAGCCTGAACCAAAGGAAACAGCTATATCTCATATTAAAAGTCTGCCTACAGGGTCAATGTGGTTGAAAAGTTTTACTCTACAAAGAAGGCTTTTTGGCTCCAACTGGAAATAGTGACCAGGCACTGACAGGCAAAATATTCTATGTTTCTCTGAGTTATGAAACATTACCTGTTGGGTGAAGCAACAATACATAATTGCTGCACCTGGCCTCGGCCACCAAATGATTCATCAGTTTCATGGAGTCCTTTGTCAACATCATTTTCCTGATCACCAACCAATTAGTGTTTGCAGAGCACCCACACAGGGATGACACTGTACCTGGTGTTTGACAGAATACGAGGAAGACAAAGAATACAGCTTATAAACTAAACTGTTGGAACTGTGCATTTGAATATGAAACATAGCACAAACATACCTGTTAAGTCCGAGCCTACCTGGGTCACACGTGGTAAAATATACTCATTGAAACTCACCATCGAGCTTCACAATGGTTATTTGTGTTGCAGCAGAGGATGGAGCAGATTGTCCTTCCACAGAAAGATGCTGAGAACGGCTCCCAGTCTCTTTAGGGAGCCAAGAGTCAGACTAAAGGTTTGGGAGCGCCTTTGTTGACTCCTGAGTCGAAAACTCCAGAATCCTTTTACGAGGTCCTTCAAATCTCTAAAGACTTGGGGAATTTGAAGATTCTAAGGAAGATTCAGTTAGTTAAGAGTTGGGAATTTTGGAGAGTTCCATAAAGAAATTCTCGGAGAAAAACACATTTGAAATTATCCTAGGAGGACAGTTATGTACATATTTTCCAGCTAACAGTTTTTAATAAAAGAGGTTTTAGGTGGGCGTTGGAATTGAATCAAGACTGTTTTTTCACCATTGTCACCATCCTCATTTTGAATTACTCCATGCTACTGTATGTCCTCTTCAATTCCACCCTGAACTAGAGTCAGAATAAAAAGGAAAACTGAACAAAATGCACCTATGCCTGACTGAGAAGCACTCTTAAGCCTTCTATGAGATTTAAACAGGGTAACCCCTGATTATAAGCAGGTCGTGTGCCCTTAGTGTTTGGCCAATGGGCTGATTGGAAAACAAGTCGTATTTTCCCCCAGGTGTCAAGTGCTTTGTGGTTAGGCACTGAGGCTGGTACAGGACAGCCCACTACCCTGGGTACACCTGAGGCGGTGCCACGTTGATGGCACCCAGTAGAACCTCACCCCTGTGGGCAGCAAGGTCTCCCTGGAAGCCAGGCACACACCTGTCCCAGTGCAGTAGATCAAGGCCTTCGGGGCAGCAAGAGATGGCGGACTCTTCCCATCATTGCAACACGACAGTGCAGCCTGGGAAAGAGGAGACATGGGATTGGCATCCAGGTGGCCTCGGGCTGAGTGCACTGGAGTGACCTTGTCTATCCCAGTAGGTTTCCCACCGCCCTTTGTTCCCCAGCCCCGTACACCTGCCCAGCCTTCCCTTTTCGCTAAGGATTTGGAAGTGGCCAATGTGGAGAACGCCCCTCCCCGCGGAGGTTTTCTGAGTCTTTATGGGGGGAAATGAGGTAGAACATGATGAAGGTGACAGTCCCTCCTCCTCCCCTTGGTTCATCCTATTGCACAGGACTAAAAGGAGGCTTGGCTGCAGGTAAGAGCAAATCCAGGCTTTGGCCATGCAGGGTGTCTAGTCCCAGGACCAGGTGCCCAGGCTCAGGGACAACGAGCTGGGTGGGGAGATAGAAGTCTGCGGCTGGGACATCACCCCAGACGGGCACCGAGGAGCAGTGATGGGTGGAAGCAGGGGCTCTGTCCTCTCCTTTCCCCTTCCAGGGCCCCTCAGTCCCACATGGGCAGCGCGTGCTCCTCTGTGGGTAGCTGGGGGGTGAAAGGGAGGAAGCACCTCCAGAGGTGGCAGAAGAGAGAAAGAAGGTGACGTCTATGGCCATCGCTGCTCCAAGTAGGCCATTGGGTGGAAAAAGACACTCAAGAAGCTTTAGATAAATAAAATCAACTCCCATGTTATTCACTGACTTTTTAAAAATGTGCTTCTATAAATTTACAATGAAAAGAGCAATGAGCCAATAGAAAATGGGCAAAGACGTAAACAGTCCATTGTAGATGAAATACAAAGAACCTATACAAATTATAACAAAATGCACTAATAATCAAAGATATGGGGCTTCCCTGGTGGCGCAGTGGTTGGGAGTCCGCCTGCCGATGCAGGGGACACAGGTTCTTGCCCCGGTCTGGGAGGATCCCACATGCCGCAGAGCGGCTGGGCCCGTGAGCCATGGCCGCTGAGCCTGCGCGTCCAGAGCCTGTGCTCCGCAACAGGAGAGGCCACAACAGTGAGAGGCCCGCGTACCGCAAAAAAAAAAAAACAAAAAAAAAAGATATGGATCTGAAAAGCATAGTGCTAAGTGGAAGAAGCCAGACACAGGGAAAGCGTACTGTATGAGTCCATTTATATAAACTTCTAATAAGAGCAAAACTACAGTGCCAGAAAGCAGATGACTGATGGCCAGGGGCTGGGCTTGGGGGAGGGGATGGACTACAAAGGGGCAGGAGGGAACTTAGTGGAGTGATGTGAATGTTCTGTATCATGACTGTGGTGGTGGCTACACAACTGGATGCATTTGTCAAACTCATCAACCTGTGCACTTAAAACTGATGAAGTTTATTGTTTGTGAAAGATACCTCAAAGCTGACAATAAAGATTTTTTTTTTATTGAAGTGTAATTGATTTACAATGTTGTGTTAGTTTCAGGTGTACAGCAAAGTGATTCAATTACACACACATATATACCTGGTTTTTTTCAGATTCTCTTCCCTTATAGGTTATTACAAAATATTGAATACAGTTCCCTGTGCTGTACAGTAGGTCCTTTTTGGTTATCTATTTTATATATAGTAGTGTGTATATGTTCATCCCAAACTCTTAATTTATCCCTCCCCACATCTTTCCCCTTTGGTAACCGTAAGTTTGTTTTCTATGTCTGTGGGTCTATTTCTGTTTTGTATATAAGTTCATTTGTATCATATTTTTTTAGATTCCACATAAAAGTGATATCATATGATATTTGTCTTTCTCTGTCTGGCTTACTTCACTTAGTATGATAATCTCTAGATCTATCCATGTTGCTCAAAACAAGATTTTAAAGCCCAGTTGTGCATTTAAGCCAACTAATAGTTCTAGACATTTTAACCCTGAAAAAGTTGAACTCCATCTAGTCCAACTCCTTACTTTTATATTTTATATGTTAGAAATGAGGAAGTGTGCAACTCACTCTGCAAGGTTGCCCATGTGCCCTCCCACAAGTACTGTGCTTCTAATAAACGCTTTGCCTGCTTTAAAAAAAAAAAAAAAGAAAGAAAGAAAGAAAAAGAAATGAGGAAAAGGAGGTCCAGAGAAAGATTGATTATGTGACTTACATCGCACAGCTTGCTGGTGGTTAGGCCACATCCCAGCACTCAGACCTCATGTCTTTTCAGTCTTATTTCTGTTCTGCCATCTTTCTCAGCACTTTTAAACTGTGAAAATATCAAGTCTCATGTTGTCACCCGAATAATTCACAGGCACCATAAAATGTCTGGCAGATATATAGTACTTTAATACTGTAAAAATACTACGGCCCTATGTAGTAGATAAGGAAGATATTATTTCCCTTTTTCTGTTCTTAGAATAGAAGCACAGAGAATTAAAATTACTTGCTTAAGTGCACAAAGTAACTCACATTTTGTTTTTCAATTGTACAATGAATAATTCTCACCTCATATCATTGTTGTGAGGAGGGAATTAAATTATATTAAATCAACTCTGCATGGAATGGGTTCTCAATACATGGTAAATACAGTTTACATCAATTATTTAGGGTAATGACCATGATAATGATAAACATAATGGTGAAAATAATAATACTTTGATTTTATAATAAGAAAGTTGAAATTAGAACACCCCCCCCAAAAAAGATATGCAAATTAGATCACATTTTGCCTATTGAAAGAGCTGGTTTATGGGTTGTGAGGAAATTCACTACAGGTGGGATTACACATTGAAATAACATTTTTCAGCAAGTAGTTCCATTTCCAGGAATTAATTTTATAATACTATTTATACACATCTACAAAGATATATGTGCAAAGGTATCGACTGCAGTGTTATAAAAGAAAAAACGAAAGATAATCTAACTGTCCATCAGTAGGTAAAAAGGAGATTGTTAAGGGAATTATGATTGAACAATGGAAGGCTGTATGTATTGACAAGGCAAGATATCCATGGTATAGTATTGGATCTAAAATAGAAGCGTTTGTATTATTGATGCCATTTATGATCCTAGACGTATTGATAATACCTCAGTGGTGGACAGGGGATGGATTCCCTACCCATTCTGTTAAAATAAACATTTTGCCCCCCTGAGAAATAACTCCAAAGTGGTGAGGCTGCACCATTCCACCACTACCTGTCCTCTCTGATTGGAATATTGGCCCTTGTTTTCTCTGTTAATACAGGGGCACCTGCAGAGGGTAATAGTGAGGTCACCACAGGGACACCATGCGGGCAGCCTGAGGGTCAAGGGTGCAGTCCGACGACTCCCTGAAGACTGAGACCAAACATCAGGTCACAGTTGGGTGAGCTGGAGCAGAGCCAGGTGGCAGTTGCTGGGCCCTGTGATTACGGCAGAGACACCTGAATCCTCCAGGCACGTTTGATCTGTAACGAAGGGCACTAGGTCAGAAGGTCTTTTATTAAACGTCGTTCTGGATTCCTCCTTTTCCTGATGAAATCCAGAGAAGAGAAGTACTTTCTGAGCCTCCCTCCACCAGGGGGATGGGATGGCTACATGGAAACTTCATCACTTGGGGACCCACAAAATGAGAAAGTGCCACATTGTTAGGTCAATAGAGGAAGAAAGGAAGCGCAAGTCTATATATTATCCAAAGGGAATATTTGATTCATGCCTACTGCATGCACGTGAGCTCCTCCAGCATAGGGAAGTATCAGTGTTTGTTCATCACTGATTCCTCAACACAGGGCCTGACATAAAGCAGACTCAGTAAGGATTCCTAGAATGAATAGCAAAACATCACTTCCTGAATCTAGCCATTGTGCTGTTATTATCCCAAGGCTCCTGCCCTTCCATTCCAACACCTTATACAGTATCTGCAGGAGGAAGAGAGTGGAGAGGAAATGGAGCCAACACCCAGTCCTACAGATCTGGCTAAAGGGCTGGCAGTAAAGGCAATGCTTGGTCATTCGTGTCACTCTAGACACAGGCCTGGCACTCTAGGCCAGTGCTGTGTGCATGAGGCCTTAACTCCTCAATAGCCTTTGTCTCATGCTTACCACTCAATTGGAAGCATACTTTACAAGTCTGTCGCCCTCTTAGAGGATTTCAAATCCACTCATAGGTTCATGAGTCCCTGGAGGGAGACTAGGACAATAACGTGGAAAAAATGGAGGAGATTTGGCAGAGGACCATGCTGAATGGGAAGGGTGCCAGCTCCCATGGTTTTATGGTGATTGAGGACTGCTTCCCTGAATCAAGTTACAAACTTCTCTACTGCCTTACAGTAGGGTTCTGGATGAATGGTAAAAGCAATGACGTGATCAACAGACAGTGGCAACAGAGCTCACTGCAATGATAGTGTGCCTTTGGACTGAATGTCATTTCTCAAGGACATGTCCATTTTCGAGGGAGAAATTCTGTAAGGGGCTGCTTATATCAATACTCATGTTATCTCATTTAATTTTTAATACAGTTTTATGCGGTCATTAGTATTATCCACATTTTATAGTGGATGAAACCAAAGCTTGGAGACGATAAGTTATTTGGGGTTTGGGGGGTTTTTTAAAAAAATTTATTTATATTTTTAAATTTATTTTTAGCTTCATTGGGTCTTCATTGCCGCACGCGGGCTTTCTCTAGTTGCTATGAGCGGGGGCTACTCTTTGTTGCAGTGCACGGGCTCCTCATTGCAGTGGCTTCTCTCATTGCAGAGCACGGGCTCTAGGTGCATGGGCTCAGTAGTTGTGGTGCACGGGCTTAGTTGCTCCACGGCATGTAGGATCTTCCCGGACCAAGGATCAAACCTGTGTCCCTTGCATTAGCAGGCAGATTCTTAACCACTGCCCCACAAGGGAAGTCCCAAGATAAGTTATTTGTACAAAGTTCATGACTACCAAAGATGAGATTGGAGTTATCTATGTTTCAAAGCCAGTGGAATCGGTGGTAAAACCATGAAGTCAAGGGCTATAAAAATTGTTGTTTCTGTTGGTTTGTCATTTTTCCATGATTGTTTTAATGCAAACATGGCAGTAACATAGAAAAGTTTTGAAATAGAAGCCTTGGGATGTTCTGTAATTTGTGTTTTCAAAGTTTACTATGTCCAGCAAAACATGATTATTTATTAATGCTTTCTTCCACCTCAATCAAAATGATAAACAGGAAGAAGAGAAAGCATAAATGATTTTCACTGCTTCTTCAATCCAAAAGGAAAACCAAAAAGATAAAACAGAAATAAAAGTTCAAACAAGTCCCAATTTTCTGCCCTTTCATCCACTGGGCAAATGATCAAACTATCCATTCTGAGGTGACAAATTCTCACTGTGTTTACAGGTTTTATTGACTGTGGGGTTCAGTGCCTAGATCGGGAGAATGCTCAGCAGGGGTAAATGCCAATGATTTTATTATGCTGGTACACGTGGAAATCACTAGATGAGACATTTGGTTAAGATGAGTCTTACCTCCATGCTCATTTTTACCATTTTTCCACAAACTGTTTCCTCCTCCTCAGTATCCCTGCAGGGGGTCTCTTGGGAGAAAGGCAGACAATTCTTAGTAAAATCCACGAGACAATAGTGACATTATGAGACATCATAAAATGTCCAATGATTTCAATCAATCTCTCTCTCTCACTTTTCTTTTCTTTTTTTTTTAATATTTATTTATTTATTCAGTTGCGCCTGGTCTTAGTTGTGGCAGGCAGGCTCCTTAGTTGTGGCATGTGAACTCTTAGTTGCAGCATGCATGTGGTATCTCCTTCCCTGACCAGGGATTGAACCTGGGCCCCCTGCATTGAGAGCGTGGAGTCTTATCCTCTGCACCACCAGGGAAGTTCCTTGCTTTTCTTTAAATTGAGATATAATTCACATATCAGAAAAGTCACCATATTACAATGGACAATTCAGTGGTTTGTAGTATATTCACAGAATATAGAATGATGGTTGCCAGTGGCTGGGGGAAGGGAGGAATGGAGAGTTATTATGTAATGGGACAAAGGTTCAGTTTTGCAAATTGAAAATAATTCTGGAGACAGATGGTGGTCATGGGTGCACAAAATTGAATGTACTTATTACCACTGAACTGTATACTTAAAATGGTTAAAATGTAAATTTTATGTTATGTGTATTTTACCACAATTTTGAAAAAGAACAGTATCAAAAGAGTGAAAATCCAAACAACAGAATGGGAAAAAATATTTGTAAATCACACAGCTCATAAATGCATAATACCCAAAATATATAAAGAACTCTTACAACTCAACAATAAAAGGATAAATAACCCAATTTTTAAAATGGGCAAATGATTTGAATAGACGTTTCTCCAAAGAATATATACACATAGCCAACAAGCACATGAAAAGATATTCAACATCATCATTCATTAGGGAAATGCAAATCAAAACCACTAGCTATCACTTCTACCTACTAGCATGGACACCATTTCAAAATGGACAATAAGATGTCTTAGAAAGGATGTGGAGAAATTAGAACCCTCATATGATGCTGGTGAGAAAGTAAGATGATGTAGCCACTGTGGAAAACAGTCTGGTATTTCCTCAGAAAATTATACATACCAATTCCTATGTATATACCCAAGAGAAATAAAAAATTACCTTCATGCAAAAACTTGTACACAAAAGTTCATGGCAGCATTATTCTTAATAGCCAAAAAAGTGAGAAAAACACAAACGTCCATCAACTGATGAATGAATTTTAAAAATATGGTGTATTCATACATTGATATGTTACTCAGTCATAAAGAGGGATGAAGTACTGATACATGTTATAATATGAAAAATCCTTGAAGACTTTATGCTAACTGAAGGAGCCAGGCACAAAAGGTCACATTTTTCATGATTCCATTTCTATGAAATGTCCAGAATAGACAAATCCATAGAGCCTCAACGTAGATTATGGGAATTGGAGTTGGAGGGAATTGGGACTAACTGAGACTAATAAGTACGAAGTTTCTTTTTGGAGTGATGCGAATGTTCCGGAATTAGATGGTGGTGATGGTTGCATACCATAGTGAATATACTAAAAAAACTACAAAATATTCACTTTAAAATGGTGGATTATATGTTAAAATAATGTTATATATTAAAAAAGAAATAGGACATAAGTAAAAATCAATTCCTATATCATTAAGGTAAGTAGTCAAACAGAGGAAATCTTTGTGTTTTGGGGAGAGCTTGCGTATATAAATACCCTGGGGTTTGTTCCACAGGAAGGGCATCTCCACCTGTGAGTACCTGGTACTCCTGGAAATTAAAGCATGATTAGAAAAGATTCCTGCCATGATAATCATGATTCTCATATCTAAATAACACAGGTGCCAGGCAATGTTCTGAGCTTTTTATATGTGCTCCTTCATTTACTTCATTCCCAACAACCCTATGACAGTGGTCCTCCAACTTGAGGGTGCATCTGAATCACCTCAGGGTCAGATTGCTGATCTCCATCTCCCAAGTGTCAGATTCAGTGGGTCTGGGAGGGGGTTCCAGAATTTGTTTTTCTAGCAAGTTTCCAAGTAATGCAGATGCTACCAGTCAGGAGACCCTCTTGGAGAACCACTGTCCCCAGGAGATGGGTGCTATTGTATGCCCCATTTTACAGAGGAAGATGGTCACAGCAGTGGGAAATACAAAATCAAGGGTGGTGCCAGATTCCCTTCTAAAGTGAAAAAATAAATATGCTTCAGGCCAGCAGAACTTAGAAAAGGAATCTGAGCCTTGGGAACTTTGCCCTCATCCCTCAACCCCCAGCCCCCATCACTCATTTGGCAAACTGGACTCTGGGTGCCAGAGGGCACCAGAAGAATGAAACATGAGCACTGAGGACATGGTGAGATAAGGAACCAAAGCTCCCCAGGGCCAGGCTCTGGACTTCAGTGCCAGTGCTGACTTACCTGGTGTCACGTGAAAGGAGGAAAAACAGGTGAGCCACACAGAAGGCATGCTGCCTGCCCTGGGCTGAGCCTCTTCCCACCCCATCGGCCTCCAGGAGGGTGTTTTGCCCTGTGCCTCCTGGGTGTTTTTACTTGATCATTTCTTGGTGACAAAAGCTCTGCAACTTACCTCCAATGATAATCTCAGGTTTTAAAAAATGAGGTTCATTCATTCACCAATTTTAAAGGCACACTGAAACATGCTTTTAAAAATTCTAAGACCACAAAAAAGAAAAACAACTGTGTAATCAAGCATCCCCAATTCTCTGTATGATCACCTCAAAAACCAAAACCAAGGATATCTTCTCAATATAAACTTTGGATTTTTGACTGAGTTACTGACTCCACTGTGTGGCTTATTTTTGTTTTTCCTTGTGCCCTGTATGTCCCCCCTCAACGCCTAATGCTTGTTGCCTCCCTATCCCGGTTTCATCAGCCTCGAAGCAGACTTGTAGCTGTGGATTCAAGCACATATAAACTTTATCCTCAAATCTATAGAATCCACTGAGGAACCCAGCTTCTCTTTTTGAGAACTAACTTATTCTCTGAATAAAGAATCTGATCGTTCTTGGGGAGCACTGCTAACATGGCCAGATGAAATAGCATGTAAGAGTTCAGTAGAGAACACAGAGCTCTGGTTGAAGGAAGCCACAACTGCTTCTTTTAAATGCATTTTATTATAAATAGCATCCTGTGCCCAGATGATATTCTCTCATTCTAGGAGGAGAAGTTAAGTGGATGGCAGAACACCCAGGTCAGATTTGCAGAAGAGATCCTCCTGTGTTCAGAGGATTGTTTATAGACTTGGGAGTAGGGATGAGGAATGTGGGGAAAGTGACACAAGGTCACAAGTTTATCTACTGCTCCAAGACGCTTGCCATAATTTCATTGATATATTTCTATCATGCTCTGTGCCCATTTGCTGTAAAATCAGGATGATGGTGGGAATCTTAGGTTTTAAAATGGAGAGGCTGAGTCTGAGAAAACTGTCAGGGAAGGAACATGTAGATTGTCTCTACAGAAATTCTCAAACTACACCAAGCAAAGGAGAATGAGCACAAGGTCAGAGCTTAATTAATTCTTTTTGATTGATTGATTTAATGAATTGGCTGACTGTTTAACCCTACAGGAAAAGCAATTTTACAGTAGCTCAGAAAAGTAAGTTGTTTCATAAGTGGCTTCATATGAATATCAACAGTCTGTTGTCATAAACAGGTTCTTTTCCATAAAATTATAAGTGATAATAAACCACTTTACAAATGGACAGTTGTCTGGATACTGTTTCTTAAGCATAATTCTTGGCTCATTAAATTTTATCAAATTGGAGGGTGTTGTTATATTGGGCAGAGCTGTTAAGTGGCCTCAGGGTCTTGAATACCACCACATGAGATTTGTTCACTCCCTTATGGTTTAAAACTTCCAGAGATGGGGTAAAGAATCATATCCTGTTTAACTAGTAAGAAAAAGAAATCTAGACAGATGCACACAAGAATATACTTTCACACAGATAGCCTCATCCATCAGAGGGCAGACAGCAGAAGCAAGAACTACAATTCAGCAGCCCGTGGAAGGAAAACCGCATTCACAGAAAGATAGACAAAATGAAAAGGCAGAGGACTTTGTACCAGATGAAGGAACAAGATAAAACCCCAGAAAAACAACTAAATGAAGTGGAGATAGACAACCTTCCAGAAAAAAAATTCAGAATAATGATAGTGAAGATGATCCAGGACCTCGGAAAAAGAATGGAGGCAAAGATTGAGAAGATGCAAGAAATGTTTAACAAAGACCTGCAAGAATTAAAGAACAAACACCCAGAATAATTAAAGAACAAACAAACAGAGATGAACAATACAATCACTGAAATGAAAAATACACTAGAAGGAATCAATCACAGAATAACTGAGGCAGAAGAAGGGATAAGTGACCTGGAAGATAGAATGGTGGAATTCACTGCTGTGGAACAGAATAAAGAAAAAAGAATAAAAAGAAATGAAGATAGCCTAAGAGACCTCTGGGACAACATTAAACACAACAACATTTGCATTATAGGGGTCCCAGAAGGAGAAGAGATAGAGAAAGGACCTGAGAAAATATTTGAAGACATTATAGTCGTAAACTACCCTAACATGGGAAAGGAAATAGCCACCCAAGTCCAGGAAGCACAGAGCCCCAGGCAGGATAAACCCAAGGAGAAACACACCGAGACATATAGTAATCAAATTGACAAAAATTAAAGACAAAGAAAAATTATTGAAAGCAGCAAGGGAAAAATGACAAACAACACACAAGGGAACTCTGATAAGGTTAACAGCTGATGTTTCAGCAGAAACTCTACAAGCCAGAAGGGAGTGGCGTGATATATTTAAAGTGATGAAAGGGAAGA
Organism: Monodon monoceros; assembly: GCF_005190385.1. Taxonomy (NCBI): domain Eukaryota; kingdom Metazoa; phylum Chordata; class Mammalia; order Artiodactyla; family Monodontidae; genus Monodon; species Monodon monoceros. The sequence continues at coordinate 28,480,233 of NW_021703782.1, read as the reverse complement.
ACCTACAACCAAGATTACTCTACCCGGCAAGGATCTCATTCAGATTCGAGAAAGAAATCAAAAGCTTTACAGACAATCAAAAGCTAAAAGAATTCAGCACCACCAAACCAGCAATACAACAAATGTTAAAGGAACTTCTCTAAGTGGGAAACACAGGAGAAGAAAAGGACCTACAAAAACAAACACATAACAATTAAGAAAATAGTAATAGAAACATACATATCGATAATTACCTTAAAGGTGAATGGATAAATGCTCCAACCAAAAGACACAGGCTTGCTGAATGGATACAAAAACAGGACACATATATATGCTGTCTACAAGATACCCACTTCAGACCTAGTGACACATACAGATTGAAAGTGAGGGGATGGAAAAAGATACTCCATGCAAAAGGAAATCAAAAGAAAACTGGAGTAGCAATACTCATATCAGATAAAATAGACTTTAAAATAAAGAATGTTACAAGAGACAAGGAAGGACACTACATAATGATCAAGGGATCAATCCAAGAAGAAGATATAACAATTATAAATATACATGCACCCAACATAGGAGCACCTCAATACATAAGGCAACTGGTAACAGCCATAAAAGAGGAAATCGACAGTAACACAATAATAGTGGGGGACTCTAACATCTCACTTACACCAATGGACAGATCATCCAGACAGAAAATTAATAAAGAAACACAAGCTTTAAATGACACAATACAGCAGATAGATTTAACTGATATTTATAGGACATTCCATGCAAAAAGGGCAGATTACACTTCTCAAGTGCACACGGAACATTCTTCAGGATAGATCACATCTTGGATCACAAATCAAGCCTTGGTAAATTTAAGAAAATTGAAATCATATGAAGCATCTTTTCTGACCACAACCCTATGAGATTAGAAATCAATTACAGGGAAAAAAACGTAAAAAACACAAACATATGGAGGCTAAACAGTACATTACTACATAACCAAGAGATCACTGAAGAAATCAAAGAGGAAATCAAAAAATACCTAGAGACAAATGACAATAAAAACACGATGATCCAAAACCTATGAGACACAGCAAAAGCAGTTCTAAGAGGGAGGTTTAGAGCAATATAATCCTACCTCAAGAAACAAGAAAAATCTCAAATAGACAACCTAACCTTACACCTCAAGGCTCTAGAGAAAGAAGAACAAACAAGTAGAAGGTTGGTAGAAGGAAAGAAATCATAAAAATCAGAGCAGAAATAAATGAAATAGAAACAAAGAAAACAATAGCAAAGGTCAATAAAATGAAAAGCTGGTTCCTTGAGAAGATAAACAAAATTGATAAACCTTTAGCCAGACTCAACAAGAAAAAGACAGAGGAATCAAATCAAAAAAATTAGAAAGTGAAAAAGAAGTTAAAACAGACACCACAGAAATACAAAACATCCTAAGAGACTACTACAAGCAACTCTATGCCAATAAAATGGACAACCTGGAAGAAATGGACAAATTCTTAGAAAGGTATAACCTTCCAAGACTGAAACAGGAAGAAATAGAAAATATGAACAGACCAATCACAAGTAATGAAATTGAAACTGTGATTAAAAATCTTCCAACAAATAAAAGTCCAGGACCAGATGGCTTCACAGGTAAATTCTATCAAACATTTAGAGAAACGCTAAAACCCATCCTCTCAAACTCTTCCAAAAAATTGCAGAGGAAGGAACACTCCCAAACTCATTAAATGAGGCCACCATCACCCTGAAACCAAAACCAAAGATACCACAAAAAAAGAAAATTACAGACCAATATCACTGATGAATATAGATGCAAAAATCTTCAACAAAATACTAACAAACAGAATCCAACAACACATTAAAAGGATCATACACCACGATCAAGCGGGATTTATCCCAGGGATGCAAGGATTCTTCAGTATACACAAATCAATCAATGTGATACGCAATATTAACAAATTGAAGAATAAAAACCATATGATCATCTCAATAGATGCAGAAAAAGCTTTTGACAAAATTCAACACCATTTATGATAAATACTCTCCAGAAAGTGGGCATAGAGGGAACCTACCTCAACATAATAAAGGCCACATAGGACAAGCCCACAGCAAACATCATTCTCAATGGTGAAAAACTGAAAGCATTTCTTTTAAAGTCAGGAACAAGACAGGATGTCCACTCTCACTACTATTATTCAACATAGTTTTGGAAGTCCTAGTCATGGCAATCAGAGAAGAAAAGGAAATAAAAGGAATACAAATTGGAAAAGAAGAAGTAAAACTGTCACTGCTTGCAGATGACATGATACTATACATAGAGAATCCTAAAGATGCCACGAGAAAACTACTAGAGCTAATCAGTGAGTTTGGTAAAATTTCAGGATACAATATAAATGCACAGAAATCTCTTGCATTCCTATACACTAACAATGAAAGATCAGAAAGAGAAATTAAGGAAACTATCCCATTCACCATTGCAACAAAAAGAATAAAATACGTAGGAATAAACCTACCTAAGGAGGTAAAAGACCTGTACTCAGAAAACTATAAGACACTGATGAAAGAAATCAAAGATGACACAAACAGATGGAGAGATATACCATGTTACTGGATTGGAAGAATCAATATTGTGAAAATGTCTACACTACCCAAAGGCATCCAGAGATTCAATGCAATCCCTAACAAATAACCGGTGGCATTTTTTATAGAACTAGAACAAAAAAATCTTAAAATTTGTATGGAGACACAAAAGACCCCAAAGAGCCAAGCAATCTTGAGGGAAAAAAACGGAGCTGGAGGAATCAGACTCCCTGACTTCAGATTATACTACAAAGCTACAGTAATCAAGACAACATGGTACTGGCACAAAAACAGAAATATAGATCAATGGAACAGGACAGAAAGCTCAGGGGTAAACCCACGCACCTATGGTCAACTACTGCATGATAAAGGAGGCAAGGATATACAATGGAGAAAAGACAGTCTCTTCAATAAGTGGTGCTGGGAAAACTGGACAGCTGCGTGTAAAAGAATGAAATTAGAACACTCCTTAACACCATACACAAAAATAAACTCAAAATGGATTAAAGACCTAAATGTAAGACTGGACACTATAAAACTCTTAGAGGAAAACATAGGAAGAACAGTGTTTGACATAAATCACAGCAAGATCTTTTTTGATCCACTTCCTAGAGTTATGGAAATAAAAACAAAAATAAGCAAATGGGACCTAAGGAAACTTAAAGCTTTTCCAAAGCAAATGAAATTACAAACAAGACGAAAAGACAACCCTCAGGATGGGAGAAAATATTTGCAAACGAATCAATGGACAAAATATTTATCTCCAAATTATGTAAACAGCTCATGCAGCTCAATATTAAAAGAACAAACAACCCAATCCAAAAATGGGCAGAAGACCTAAATAGACATTTCTCCAAAGAAGACATACAGGGCTTCCCTGGTGGCGCAGTGGTTAAGAGTCTGCCTGCCGATGCAGGGGACACGGGTTCGTGCCCCGGTCTGGGAAGATCCCACATGCCGCGGAGCGGCTGGTCCTGTGAGCCATGGCCGCTGAGCCTGCACATCCGGAGCCTGTGCTCCACAACGGGAGAGACCACACCAGTGAGAGGCCCGCGTACCACCAAAAAAAAAAAAAAAAGCTGCTCAACATCACTAATTATTAGAGAAATGCAAATCAAAACTACAATGAGGTATCACCTCACAGCAGTTAGAATGGGCATCATCAGAAAATCTACAAACAAAAAATGCTGGAGAGGGTGTGGAGAAAAGGGAACCCTCTTGCACTGTTGGCGGGAATGTAAATTGATACAGCCACTATGGAGAACAGTATGGAGGTTTCTTAAAAAACTAAAAATAGAATTACCATATGACCCAGCAACCCCACTACTGGGCATATACCCAGAAAAAAACATAATTCAAAAAGGCACATGCACCCCAATGTTCATTGCAGCACTATTTACAATAGCCAGGTCACAGAAGCAACCTAAATGCCCATTGACAGACGAATGGATAAAGAAGTTGTGGCACATATATACAATGGAATATTACTCAGCCATAAAAAGGAACGACATTGGGGCATTTGTTGAGACGTGGATGGATCTAGAGACTGTCATACAGAGTGAAGTAAGTCAGAAAGAGAAAAGCAAATACCGTATATTAATGCATATATGTGGAACCTAGAAAAATGGTGCAGATGAACCGGTTTGCAGGACAGAAATAGAGACACAGTTGTAGAGAACAAACGTATGGACACCAAGGGGGGAAAGTGGCTGGGGTGGGTGGGGTGGGGGTGGGATGAATTGGGAGATTGGGATTGACATGAATACACTAATATGTATAAAATAGGTAACTAATAAGAACCTGCTGTATAAGAAAATAAAATATAATTCAAAAAAATAAAGAATATACTTTCACAGATATTGCATTTTAAATAGGAATCAGGAAGTTCTGCTAACTGCATTTTATCAAAGGCAGAGTTAAGGATTGGTCACTTGACTAAAATGTGACCATTTTCATAATGAGCACTCATCTAAGTTATTTGGCAAAGAAATGAGATAAAAGAGTAGAAATAAGAACAAAATGGCTAAGCTAATGTCTTTCTGTAATACATTACTTACCAGATTTTGTATAAATAGATGTTGCAGTTTCTTGCTTAAATGGCCTTCTCCCATATTTCTCTGGCATTTAGATATTTCTTGGTCTAATTGTAGATTTGAGGCACATTCAGTATTTTAAAAAGTCCAGCGTTCTCCGATGCGTTTGCATCACATTCCAAGAAACAAAAGAGCCGCCACTCTTCGGAACAGCCTCCAGACAGGCTATTGCTCCAGGTACTCATGGTCATGCAGTGGCAGGTTTTTCCACCCTGTGACCCAAGGGCAACTGTAAAACCCATATATTAGATTATGTACTTAGATTTTTTGAGTGAATGATTGTGTTGAACTCCATGGTGTATTAAAAAAATTTTTAACCTCCAGTCATTTATAATACAACACGCTTTTGTAACCACCTAAGAGCTTCAGCCTCTAGTCCTGTCTGAGAAAGAAAAGTTTCTATTTCCTCAAAGATCTTAAAATATTTAAAGAATTGATTTTTCTAAATTGTATGGGGTTGCCAGGACCATTCAATAGGGAAAAGATAGTCTTTTCAACAAATGATGTTGGGAAAGTCGGATATCCACATGCAAAAGAATGAAATTGGACCCTTCCCTTACACCATATGCAAAAGTTAACACAAAATGGAACAAAGATGCAAACATAAGAACTAAAACTATAAAACTTTAGGTGAAAACACAAGGGAAGAGCCTCCTGATATTGGGTTTAGTAATTTTTTGGATACGATACCAAAAGAACAGGCAACCAAAGAAAAAATAGGTAAACTGGACTTCATCCAAATTTAAAACTTCTGTGCACCAAAAGACAGTACTGACTTTACGAAAAGGCAGCTCAAAGAATTTAAGAAAATATTTAAGATTGGAACTCTGTGCAATGCTGGTAAAATGTAAAATGGTGCAGCCACCATGGAAAACATAGAAAAAAATTAGACATAGGACTACCATACCCAGCAATTCCACTTCCGTGTAGATCCCCAAAAGAACTGAAAACAGGAATTTGAACACTTGTACAACAACGTTGACAGCAGCATCATTCAAAATAGTCAGATGTGGAAATAACCCATATATCCATCCAGGGATGACTGGAGAAACAAAACACGGTACATTCATACAAGGGAATTTTATTCACCTTTAGAAAAAAAGAAATTCTGACACATTACAACCTGAATAAACCTTTAAGACATTATGTGAAGTGACATAGGCATAAAAGGACAAATATTAGATGATTCCACTTATGAGAGGTACATAGTCAAATTCAGAGAGACAGAATTAGAATAGTGGTCGCCAAAGGCTGGGAGGAGGGAGAAATGCAGAATTATTGTTTCAGTTTGGGAATATGAAAAAGTTCCAAAGATGGCTGACAGTGATGGTTGCACAATAATGTGAATGTACTTAATGCCACTGACCTGCACACTTAAAAATGGTTAAAATAGACATTTTTATGTTATGTACATATTAACACAGTAAAATTGTGTCTGTGCTTCCAGAATGCTTATCCATTTAATCTTAAGTAGAAACTAGTTTACAAGGCCAGTGAACCATGACTACATTTTTATTTTAAAAATTCAAAATATGCAGAGAAAAAAGGTAATGTGGAAAGGGACATGAAGTAATGATAATTTTTTTATAAAAGGTATTTTCTACAATGAATATATTTTTATGTAGTAAAGGACAAACATGTACAACTTTTCTGGCTTGTGTTCCTTCAATTATTAATTATATAAATTAATATTTAATATATAAATCTATTTTCCTCCATTTAAAACGTTTCACTAACTGTCATTTAAATCCTGACATTAAATGTAAAGTAGAACTGACTGAAGTAAAAGTTAAATTTCTTAAATCTCAAGAAAAGCACCTTAGATACTAAGGAAGACATAACAATCCTTAATGTAGAGTGTGGGAAGGTAAAAGCAGTTTCTACTTTCCACCTTTCCTTTTTTTAAACTAAATTTTTCTGTAAGTAACTCGTTTCTGTTGGTTTTGAGGAAAGCTTGAGAGGTGAGAGGAACCCCTGACCGGGAAGACAGGAAAGGGGCATTACAAAATGCCATGGCTTCTCTGGAGACCCACCCAGCCCGTCCCCTTTCCCTCCTGGGATTTGGGGAGTGACCAGCGCATCCCGAGCTTTGAGGAACTGCCTTTCCGCTCCGATTCTTCTCAAACCCAGCTGGTACCACCCTCAGCCCGGGAGGTAAGGCGTCTGCCTGAGGGCTCCGCATTCCTCCAGCCCGCCCCACCTTTGCTGTGGAATAATCGGGAACCCCTAAACTAGACAGCCCTCCCGCAGACTTTCACCAAAAACTCTAGGACTAAAGGCGGCACAGGGTTGCGCTGATAATCCACTTAGTGCTCCCTATAAGCTTCTTTTCGTGAACCACCGGCCGAGCGCAATCGAGGTAATTAGTTGGTCCGGGTCCCCAAGGAGGCTCCGTCCGCCCTTCTCAGCGCTGCCCAGCTCGCCGCCGTCGGGCCCACTGAGGCTGGCACCTGGCCAAGTTGGGACCAGCCCCGTGAGACGTCGGGAGTCCCAGCACAGGGGCCCCGCCCACATGTAGCTCAGCCAATCGCGGCGCGGGCTAGCGGGGGGCGGGGCCGGCCGAGCGGAATCCCGGAGCCTTAAATGGGAGGACATGCGCCCACAGCCCAACCTCCGACGCCCCTGGATCCATAGTTGTTGGCTGTGCCTGCGCAGCTGCGCCCGCCGCAGGTGAGCACCCCGGGCTGGGGCCTGGCACGGCGGGGTCACCCCGGGAACCAGCGGGACTGCCAGGCTTGGGGTTTGGAGGGGTCCCAGGAGGCGCTGGTCACACAGGGTAGCCTGACCCACGCAAGCCGGGCTGCAGTGCCCGATGTTCCCTGCGCCGCGTCAACATCCTCTGAGAGCGGCGGGCGTTCGCCGGCGGCGGGGGGCGGGGCGGCACGCTCCTGGCCTGGCCCCGCCTGCAACGCGGGAGGGAGTTTCGCCCTAGCCGCGGCTCTGAGTCCCAGAAAAGCCTCACCGTCTCCGGCGCGGAAACTGGGGTCTCTGAGCTGTTTTTCTCTATCCACGTACTTAGCCTTCCCCTACAGTCCTTGTGTAAATACTTGGGAAGACAAATGTTTTTACTCCACCATAGTGGGTATAACGTCTCAGAAAAAAGTAGGATGGCGTTTTAGTAAGATTGGTTTAATCAGATACTCATTTCTTTACCCTTCCTAGGCTTTTGAAACATGAATCCTTCACTCATCCTGACTGCCCTTTGCTTGGGAATAGCCTTAGCGGCTCCAAAACTTGATCTCAGTTTAAATGCACAATGGAAGTTGTGGAAGGCAACACACAGGAAACTATATGGCTTGGTTGGTAACATCTGAAACTGTTCATCTGAAATCCCGCAGAGAATGGTCCATGCTGTTGGGAGTTTATAGCAGATAGTAATCTCTTGAGGCTGGCTCTTTCCAGGGCAGTAACTTCATGGCACCCATTACCGAGTACAGTACGGGCATACGACCCTGTTGTGTGGGCGCTGAGAAACAGTTCCCAAGAGTATAAAGCCATCTCTGGCCATGGTTTCTCTTCCTCTCTTTCTGCAAATCCACTTGGTGAAGGTGGGTTGGTTTTAAATAGAAGTAAAGAGTATAGGTTACCTGTTTGCCTGTAGAATGAAGAAGGATGGAGGAGAACAGTGTGGGAGAAGAATATGAAAATGATTGACCTGCACAATCAGGAATACAGCCAAGGGAAACATGGCTTCACCATGGCAATGAATACCTTTGGTGACATGGTGAGTGTGGCATGAACTTTTTGTGCCTCCCCTCCTTAGTACTTTAGGAAGATAACCTCTTGCTTTTCAACATTGTTTCCTTTTCCTTGAAGACCAGTGAAGAATTCAGGCAGGTGATGAATGGTCTTCGAAACCAGAAGCGCAAGAAGGGGAAAGTGTTCCCAGTACCTGTCTTTGGTTTGATTCCCTCATCCATGGACTGGAGAGAGAAAGGCTATGTAACTCCTGTGAAGAATCAGGTATGACAGTATTCAGCAGATCTCTCTCCAAGAGTAAAGCCAAATAGGAGTTGTCATCCTTGCAATGGTAGGCTGTGGAACAACATGCAACTCACTCTTTTTTTGTTTTTGTTTTTTCAAGAATTTAAAACATTTTATTTGGTTTCAAATTTCCTTGCGAGAAAAAGAATTGTGTTGATAAGTTTCTTGGAATGAGAGATGCATTTGCTGTGATGAAGAGTTGTTTGCCAGCTCTTGAAGACTTTTCCTTCTGAAGCACTGAAAGTGGACAGAAGAGCCCTCAAATGCCTGGAGAAGAGGTTTCCTTTTGGAAACACCCCATGGCCTGCTCTGAATGACTAGAGTTTGGATGCAATTCACTAGTTTTTAAAAGCATTTTCAGATATATGGGCTATCGTCAAAGTCTTGCTATTTGTTTTGTACACTAAGAGCTTTTAAATTTTGTTTTCAGGGTATGTGTGGTTCTTGTTGGGCTTTTAGTGCAACTGGTGCCCTTGAAGGACAGATGTTCCGGAAAACTGGCAAACTTATTTCACTGAGTGAGCAGAACCTGGTGGACTGCTCTCGGCCTCAAGGCAATGAGGGTTGCAATGGTGGCCTAATGGATAATGCCTTCCAGTATGTTAAGGACAACGGAGGCCTGGACTCAGAGGAATCCTATCCATATTTTGGAAAGGTAAAAGGAGCTCCTTATCTCGTTATCAAAGTTGAACGCTTTGGGGGAAAACAGATACCAATTTAGAATTCACATTTTAGATTGTAGACTCTATATCTGCAGACTGTCAGAACTAGTATTAAAATATGTTAGCCTCGCACAGTTCTCTGTTTAGATAGTTACTATAAAGCTGTTAATATTTCTGTGTCATGTGGAAATATACATACCATTCTATGTAAGTATAAATTTCTCCAGGGTAAACGTTTCTTATGGACAGGTAGACTGAGCGTGTCTCATTGAATAGACACCAGCTACTTTTTCCATTTCAAAACAACCAATATCATTTCGTCTCCTGGGATGCTTTATAACAAACTTGACTTGGAAATCATTAAGCTGCAGACTGTCTTGAACTCATGTACCCCAGGAGGGGGATGGTATTAATCAAGTCTCTTCCCCATTACCTTTGAAAGGATGAATCCTGCCACTACAGACCCCAGAGTTCTGCTGCCAACGACACTGGTTTCGTGGACATTCCTAAGCAAGAGAAGGCCCTTATGAAGGCGGTGGCAACTGTGGGCCCCATCTCTGTTGCTATAGATGCAAGCCATCCAACCTTCCAGTTCTATAAAGCAGGTAAGCATTTGTCTGTATGGAAGTTTAGGCAGAAAAATTGGAAAACCACCATGACATACAGCAAGATTGACTCTTTGGTGTGTAGAATTCAGTGTATAATTTGGGGGTGTGTAGATTTAACGTAGTTGTTCATGTAGTATTTGTGCCTGATGTGTCCATTTGACATTACTTGAACCATATCCCCATGATTTTAAGCACTTCACAAATATATTTAAATGGCTACTTAATTTGATTCGTATAGCTTAATTTACTTTTTTCCAGTTGTTAGACCTTTGAAATTTTCCAAAGAATTTTACTACTGTAATTAAAACTGGAAAGAACCTCTTGCCTGAAGTAATTTTGTGTTGTGTGCTGTTTCCCTAGACTGACAATCTGAAAGTCAAATGATAAGGTTTTAGGGAGTGGTCTTTTATGCCTCTTGACACATTGTTTACAAAAGAGATTGTGCCAGTATTTCTACTAGTGTTAGACAAGAACCTAGATCCCTAGCCTAGATTAAAAAAATAGATCTTGTTTTTACATCCTGTCTAGATTTATGTCCTTTAGCTGAATTTTGAGGTGTCTCTCTCATCCTAGTTGATAGGCTGGGTTACTGTCATGGGTCACTTGAAGGTCCCCACCCCAACCTTGAATTTTATTTTCCCAGGCATTTATTATGACCCACACTGCAGCAGTGAAGACCTGGATCATGGTGTTCTGGCGGTTGGCTATGGGTTTGAAGGAGGAGACTCAGATAACAATAAATACTGGCTTGTCAAGAACAGGTATAAAGTGCCCAAAATACTTATATTTGAGATTGAAATGGGAGTCCCTTTTGGAATCAGTATTTGGATACAGGTTCTCAAACCCTTAAGTACACTTCCAAAGTCTTTATGCCACTTAGGGTGAGCACAGACATATTAATGTTTGATTATAACGTTAAGGTACTCTCTCAAGCTTGCCTAGAGTATTGATGGAGTTTTGACACCATTGCATTTCTTTTTTTTTTTTAATTTAATTAATTTATTATTATTTTTGGGCTGCTTGGGTCTTTGTTGCTGCACGGGCTTTCTCTAGTTGCGTCGAGTGGGGACTACTCTTCGTAGCATGTGCGGGGTTCTCCTTGCGGTGGCTTCTCTTGTTGCAGAGCACAGGCTCTAGGCACGCGGGCTCTGGTAGTTGCGGCATGCAGGCTCAGTAGCTGTGGTACATGGGCTTAGTTGCTCCACAGCATGTGGGATCTTCCCAGGCCAGGGATCAAACCCGTGTCCCCTGCATTGGCAGGCAGATTCTTAACCACTGTGCCACCAGGGAAGTCCCAGCACCATTGCATTTCTAAATCTGAAAATTTTCTTAAATCTGAAACACATCTGGCCCCAAGAGTTTCCTTTTTCTGTCTCTAATTTTGCAGTTCCGTGAGAGGTTTGGAGATTGAAGTTATTTACACATTTAGAACTTAACCAGGAACAAGAACAACTGCCTTTCTTGCTTCTTTCTGAGTCTGTCCTGGCCTCTGGGGCACTGTTTAAGTATTAATAAAGATAAATGTGTTTGATTCTTTGTATAAAATGGAAAACCCTCTCTTCTTTTAGCTGGGGTGAAGATTGGGGCATGGACGGCTACATAAAGATGGCCAAAGACCGGGACAACAACTGTGGAATCGCCACCATGGCCAGTTATCCTACTGTCTAAACCTCAAAGGCAGGATTGAGAACAGAACATCCAGAGGAAGAATTTTCTTTAAAACTAGCCAGACCTTATTGTGTGGGATGAAACACTTGAATCGTTGAAGATCCAAGTTGTGATTTGAATTCTGTGACATTTTATGCTGGTGAAATGTTACCACTCCTTTAATACTATTGTAAATAGGTTTGTATGATCGACTTGCCTCAAGAATTTTGAATTTTCATGTTTTAAAAGGATGTATAAAGTTTTACCTTTAAAATAAAACAGTTTCAGAGTAGAGGTGGTACATCTTTCTGTTTTTAATACATTAAGTTTTTGTAGAGTAAAAAAGGTAATTGGGCCCTGAAGACGTAACTGAGTGTGCCAATGGTCTGTTAGAATGGCTGCGTGGCCTTCTGGTTCTTATAGTTCTGACTATGTCAGCTGCCTGTTGTCTGTGTCTGACCCAACCCTTGAACAAAATTTGGCAAACAATCTAAAGGACAGTGGTAAATTATTTTACTAAGGAAAAAATTCCCATTTTAGAAAAGTGAACACACATACATACGAGTTCCAATCAAGAAAAGGGCCTTAGAGATGATGATCATTTGACCCACGATGGTGACAGCCCAGCAGAGTTACAGGATGAACGTCACAGAGCCAATTTCTGGTGCATCTTCCCCAACTTCTAGCGAAGACTGTGTGGCTACTTTGCAACCGAGGAAGGACCAGACACAATGGATTGCCAAGAATATTTGTCTTTGTGTCCATATGCGATGAAGGATAAGCTCCCACATTTGAGGCTGGGCTTCAGAAATAGTCTTGCGGCCTCAGAGGTCGTCAATAGGTGAAAGCATCGAAAGAGATAGTCTGAAGCCTAATTTACACCTAGCTGCCTAATTCCTGAATTTGTTTTAAAAAAGAAAAACTCCCTACATTCCGCAGGCTAAGGAAGTACATAGTTTCATTTGCTGTCTTTGGGTTTAAAATTCTCATGTTCCTTCCTACTCAAGGAAATAAAGAGTAGGTGGAAGCATTTGGTTATTAGACCCTGTAATTCCTTCTGAAGACATGAGGTGGAGGAGAACTGGGGTCTCAGCCCACAAGACCTCCAGCAGCCTCTGGTCAAGTCCATCTGCACTGGACTGTGTGCCATGCTGGACCCTCAATGTGACCTTCCCTCGCAGGCGCTTACATTTCCAACTTTCTGACCTAAAATGACAGATGTTGTGTCATTTGGAGTAAAATTCTGTGGGTGTTGGGATAGCATGATCAAGTGTAGCCACAGGAAGATTTGGGAGGCTCCCAATCTGAGTCCCTTCTACTGGTTGGGACCACACTGAGACAACTGGAATTGATGTAGCACTCATGGCACCCCAGTCATCACCCTGTGGAAGAGACATTCCCAACCCTGAGAAGGAGATGGTGCTGTTAGAGGAGGTGGTTGAAACACCAGAAGGAAGAGAAACGGGACATGGACCCAGAGGAGCCGGGCAGTAACACGGGATAAAAGGGTGGGTATCTGAGCAGAGACTTCCCGGGTCAGAACCCCTTAGAAAAGAGAAACAACATTTAGAGAAAGTGGGAAGGTTGAGGTGTGGGAGATGAGGCTGGGCCCACACACAGGTTTTTAGGACACGGGAACCAATGGGGCATGCAGTGAAAAGACTATTCTGGTTATCTATTACTGGAAAACAAACTACCAGGAAACATAGCAGCTTGAAAAAACCATCTCTCCAATTTCCTGACTGGGCTTAACTACATGTTTTCCTTTGGAAGTCTTTCACGTGTGCCGGAATCATTAGTTTGACTGGGCCGACATCCAAGCAGGCTCACTCACATGGCTGTCCTAGATGCTGGTGTGGGCTGGGCATTCAGCCCTGGCTTCCCACCAGAGGACCTACATGGGCCTCTCCGTGGCTTGGGCTCCCATGGCACGAAGGGTGACTCTGAGAGGAACATCCCAAGGGAACGTAAGCCAGAATGCCCGGTGAGGAACTGCAAGGCTTCTTATAACCTGGTCTTAGTCCCCAGTGAAACGTCTGCTGCTGCATTGTATTCAGAGCATGTCACCAGGGACGCCCAGGTTACAGGGGAGGGGGCTGACAGTCTACCTCCTGGTGGGGAGATGCAAGGTCACTTAGCAGAAGAGCATGTGGGATGGAAGACGTTGTGGCCATCTTTGGAAAATGCAATCTGCCACCTTCAGTCTCTGAAAGTCCACTAGAAAGGACCCCTTAGTGACTGTCACCTTGCTTCACCGTAACAGGCTAGCTCATACTGCTGTCCACATAATCTTGGAAGTAGAGCCCAAGACTCTAAGAAAACGCCTAGGTGCTGATATGAATGAAAATGTGAAGACCTCTCTCAGATGTCTTCTGCAACTTTCAAAGACATTTATATTTATTCAAACTTGTGAAAAGTTCCAAAGTAAACAATACCTAAATGATTAAACAGATGTTAGAAGGTTCCGTAACTTCAAAGACAATTAACTTAAACTGAAAAGTTCCAAACAGCATCTATCGTAAAAGCTTTTTAAAATAAGCCAGTCGACAGGAATCAAATAAAGCTGAAAACAAATGTTGATTTTACAAATGTGGATGAATGTCGCCTGCTATGTCAGTAAGCCAAGGATGTTGCAGCCATCAAGCCCTCTGCCACTGCAACTGCCCCCACCTGTGCACCCTGAGGGGATTCAGGATGGAGAAAAACAGGATAACGGCCCTAGCTAGTTAAGATGCATATCAAAGGAGTAGTTTCAATAAGTCCAGACTCTGGCATCTTCCTACTCAAAGAAAAGCACTAAATTCGTCAACTTGAGATGTCTGGTTTTCTTTAATTAACAGTAATCTTTTGATGTTCTGACTACCTGGTTTTATTTGTTTGTTTGTTTGCAAAGACTCCTGTATATATCCTGGCTCCTCCCTTACCTGTTCAGAACAGTCCCTCAGAGCTATCTGAGTGGCTGTCTCCCCAGCTTAAGTCCTCAGAATGTCTGACAAATAAAGCATAATTCTCAACTTTTAGGTTGTGCTTTTTTTTTTTCAGTCGACACAAAAAACTTGTCTGAAACATGAACTTACTATCAGAAGCTGAAAGAGGCAACAAAGGATTCCTCCCTAGAGCCCTTGGAGGGGATATAGCCCTGCAGACACTTTGGTTTGGAATTCCGGCCTCCAGGCATGAGAGAATAAATTCCTGTGACTTTAAGCCAGTGAGTTTGTGGTATATGTTGTGTCAGCCCCAGGAAACTACTGCACTTGTCCTGCACAGCTAGCCTCCTGCTCTCCTTAGCAGCCCAGGGGACACAGGTGCGGCGAGCAGAGCCGCACTTTGGTGGTCTGGTCAAGACCACCAAAGATGGGACTTCCCTGGTGGTGCAGTGGTTAAGAATCCACCTGCTAATGCAGGGGACACGGGTTCGAGCCCTGGTCCAGAAAGATTCCATATGCTGCAGAGCAACTAAGCCCATGTGCCACACAACTACTGAGCCCGCGCTGTAGAGCCCGCGAGCCACAAGTACTGAGCCCATGCGCCTAGAGCCCGTGCTCCACAAGAGAAGCCACCGCAGTGAGAAGCCCACACACCGCAACGAAGAGTAGCCCCCGCTCGCCGCAACTAGAGAAAGCCCGCGCTCAGCAACGAAGACCCAATGCAGCCAAAAATAAATTAAAAAAAAAAAAACCACCACCAAAGACAAGTCAGACTTGCTGAACATAAGGGAGAGATAAGTAAGCAATCTCTCAGCTCACAATGGTTCTTGGCCTTTCCTCACATGCTTCAAATGCTACAGTCCACAAGGAAATGGTTGGCTAAGACGGGAGAAGTTTGGATTTAAAGATTTGCGAGCAGAAGAAAAGACACAAGAAGTTTGGGTATCTTTTCCCTTCCTTATATATCCTCTCATCTAAATCAGGCACTGGTCAGCGCTGCAAACCAGGAACAGTCAATACCTCATAGCAACACATCCTCATACATTAAAATGCACTGAAAACAAGCTTTGCTTCCTTCTCTTTCTATTTAACTTGGTGAAAATTAATATCTTCTTTACTCTCTGGCACCTCTTTCACTTGAGGACACCAAATGTTTCCTGTTTTTCTCTGTGAGGGAGGAAAGACCATTAGAAAGATATGAAGGAAACATGGGAGTTAATGCAAGAAAACTTAATATTATATGTGCTGCTCAAAAAGTAGTGGTGACACAAAATGGCCTAACTCATGCTGGGGAATACTGTGGTCTTTTTTGACACTAAAGTCCTGATCTCTGATAACAAGTGCTCTTACAGGGTTTCATGCTCTGTCTCCTGAGTGTAGGCTGTGTCCTGTGGCAATTTTTGTTTTCCTTCGGTAGGAGGTAGTCCTGGTCTGCCCTTGCTGGCCCACCATCCTCACTGTCCCTGGATGTCTTGGGAGCCTTTTGCCACATGACTGTCATATGGTCCCGGGTGTCAGTCTAACTTCCAAGAAGAAGATAGCTTCCCGGGGATGAGCTGCATTTCCAAACAAAAAACCCCTTGAGAAGCTCTTTTGTTAAGAAAACATGGCCTCAGGTGGAGTTAACAATTCACCTGGTGGGAACCTGCACTTGTCTTCTTCCTACTCACTTTCCCAGCTATCAAATGTGCACCAGCCAATCAAAACTACAATGAGGCACCACCTCACACCAGTCAGAATGGCCATAATGAAAAAGAATACAAATAACAAATGCTTGGAGAGGGTGTGGAGAAAAAGGAACCCTCCTACACTGTTTGTGGGAATGTAAATTTGTGCAGCCACTATGGCGAACAGTATGGAGGTTCCTTCAAAAACTACAAATAGAGTTACCATATGATCCAGCAATCCCACTCCTGGGCATATATATGGACAAAACTATAACTCTGAAAGACACATGCACCCCAAGGTTCATAGTGGCACTATTTATAGTAGCCAAGAAATGGAAACAGCCTAAATGTCCATCAACAGATGAATGGATAAAGAAGATGTGGTACACATATACAATGGAATATTACTCAGCCATAAAAAAGAATGAAATAGGGCTTCCTTGGTGGCGCAGTGGTTGAGAGTCCGCCTGCCAATGCAGGGGACATGGGTTCGTGCCCCGGTCCAGGAAGATCCCACATGCCGCAGAGTGGCTGTGCCCATGAGCCATGGCCGCTGAGCCTGCGCGTCCGGAGCCTGTGCTCCGCAACGGGAGAGGCCACGACAGTGAGAGGCCCACGTACCGCAAAAAAAAAAAAAAAAAAGAATGAAATAATGCCATTTGCAGCAATATGGATGGACCTAGAAATTATCATACTAAGCGAAGTAAGTTAGATGAAGATAAATATCAAGTGATATCACTTATACATGGAATCTAAAATATGACACAAGTGAACTTATCTGTGAAACAGAAACAGACTCACAGACATAGAGAACACACTTGTGGTTGCCAAGGGTGTGGGGGGGTGGGGGGAGGGATGGACTGAGATCTTGGGATTAGCAGATGCAAACTATTATATAGAGAATGGATAAACAAGGTCCTACTGTATAGCCCAGGGAACTATATTCAGGGTCCTGAAATAAACCATAATGGAAAAGTATATGAAAAAGAATATATATATATATATATATGCATAACTGAATTACTTTGGTGTACAGTGGAAATTAATACAACATTGTAAATCAGCTATACCTCAATAAAATAAATTAAAAACAACAACAACAAAATGTGCATCAGGCCATTCCTGAGATATGGTGAGTGAGATTCTGGAAGTAGCATGCTTAAAAACATGCATAGAGTATTTTTTTTAATGTTTTGAACACTTTTTTCGTTTAAATGTACTTTTATGTATTTTTTGTCCCGTTCCCTATAAGGCTTTCCCCTAGGTGTGTACAAGGCTCCTCCCTTCCCCCTGGATTTGGCTGGAATGTCATCCTCTTTGTGAAGCCTGTCTTTACCAGGAACTAAAATTAAAACAACCCCTGGTAGTACTGTTCTCCCCTCCCCTGATTTATTTTTCCCACAGCATTTATCACCATCTGACATGCTATTACATTTTATTTGTTGGTTTTGTTTATTGTGTCTCTTCCACACATCAGCACTTAGTCTGTACAGAGACCCATACAGAGACAAGGGGCTCTGTTTTGTTCACCTCTCTATCCTCAGCACTAAAGACAGGACCTGGCACAAAGCAGGCACACAAGATCTGCTCTCTGGACGAATGAATAATTGATGTATCCACATTATATGAACACATTCTCAGAGTTTTAAGAGTCAAGCAGTGAAGATAAAACAAAGGCCCGTTTTGGAAATGTATCCCCTTAAATATTCCCCTTCCTCAGAGGAACAACCACAATTATTAATTCAGGGATATTAAGTCCTTTTGCTTTGTCTTTATCCAAACACACGTGCAGTTTTGTTTTTCATTGTTTTTGTCCCTTCTTCTTTTTTTCTTTAAAGATGTTAAGTGCAGGGCTTCCCTGGTGGCACAGTGGTTGGGAGTCCGCCTGCCGATGCAGGGGACACGGGTTCGTGCCCCGGTCCGGGAAGATCCCACATGCTGCGGAGCGGCTGGGCCCATGAGCCATGGCCGCTGAGCCTGCGCGTCCGGAGCCTGTGCTCCGCAATGGGAGAGGCCACAGCAGTGAGAGGCCCATGTACCGCAAAAAAAAAAAAAAAAAAAAAAAAGATGTAAGTGTGTCTTGTCCATCATAAAACAAGCAAGCAAAACCCCTCTTAACCCTGGGTTATTCCAGTTGCTGCATTATGTTCCTCCTCCTGTTTCCAGCTGAGCCTCTCGAACAGCTTGTCTAAACTTGCTATCCTCCACTTCCCCACCTTCTATTCTCATCCTAACTTAGGTCCGTCCCTACAGTAAGGCTTTCCTGCCAGATCCTCCCAAATGACCTCATCTAGTCTAATTACTTCAGGTACCACCTCCACGCTGACGACTTCCTGTTGCTCTCCTGAGTTCCAAACCCATGTATCCAACTGCCCATGAGACATCCTGACTCAGCTAACCCACAGACATTTCAGACTCCAACGTACAGAGCTGAAATCATCATCTTTCCCCGGAACCAGGTCATCTCCAAGTGCTCCTTGGCTTTGTGGATGGCACGTCCATCCATATCCTCCATTCCTCCCCTCTCCCTTTCTCTGACATACGTAATCAATCACCGATACATGAACCCTCATGAATAGCTCTCAAACACCTACACTTCTCTCCATCCTCATGGCTTTTGATCAGGGCCATCATCACCATCAATTTTTGCCAAGATGATGACCTTAACCTTCTTGATGGTGACCTAACAAGCCTCTAGTTTGACTACTTCAAATCCGTTGTCTATATTGTAGGTAATATTTACTAAAATGCATATTAATTATGTTCCTCCATTGCTTAAAACTCATCAGTGGCTCCCCGTTGCCCTCGGGACAAACTCCATACTCCTTAACCAACTCAAAACACCCTGCATGAGTTGGGCCTTTCTTACCCCTCCAGCCTCATCTCTCACTACCCTCCTCACAATCTACCCCCCACAGCCATAATAAATTACCAGTTGTGCCCCCAATAAATGATACTCTAACCATTTTCAAATCTTTGCCCATCTGTCCCCTCACCTCTAGGGCTCATCCCTGTCACTTGTCTTCTCCGTCCTCCCTAACCTTCTCCTGACAAGCTTCTAGTTCCACTTTCAGGCCTCAGTTTAAACGTCATTTCCACTGGGAAGCCTTGCCTGACTCCTCACTTCTGGAGTGGCAGCTCCTCTAAATGGCTCCAAAGCAAACACAAAGTACTTTATCCCCAGAGTTACACGTGTGTCCCATCCACCAGGCCTGAGCTCTTTGAGGGCAGGGATTTTGTCTGTCTACTTCACAGCTAAATCCCTAGCACTAGGCATGGTACCTGGTTCGTGTGTGTGTGTGTGTGTGCGTGTGTGTGTGTGTGAGAGAGAGAGAGAGAGAGAGATGCGAGGAAGCCAGTAAAGAGACAGATGCAATGAGAACCCTGGGGAAGGAGGCACAGATAATTACAGAAGTAGGTCTTGGCAGACTGCACAGAAGTTATAGCCACTAGTGAAATGTGAAGGACTGGATCATGTAGTTTTGTCGTTTTTTTTAAATTTTATTTTATGAAAGTGGCATCGCGTCATATCTATTTGCAAAATGCCCTTTTCCCCTATGATTATAGCTTGGTCATCTTTCCTCTTTTGTACTTCAGATTGTGATGGTTAATTTTATGTGTCAACTTGGCTAGGCTATGGTGCCCAGTTCTTTGGTCAAACACTAATCTAGAAGTTGCTGTGAAGATACCGTGTAGAAGTGATTAACATTTATGATCAGCTGACTTTAAAGTTTTTTCTCAATGATGTGGGTGGGCATGTAGGGAAGGAAAAATTCTTCTCTACCTTCTTAGGGTGTCTGGCCTGCCTAAGAATTAAACTGACATAAACCAGATTAACAGAAGAAAATCAAACACATTTTAGTAAACTTTACACGTACATGGGGACTTTTACAAGAGAATGACGTTCCAAGGAAGTGACCAGAGCTGAAAGCTTTTATACCCTTTAGGCAAAGAAATGATAAATTTGTGAAAAAATGACAAGACAAAGGGGTTTGGCCTAAGGGCAGTAATTGTGGGGAAGTGACTAGAAGCTGTATATGGGGGCAGAGGGGTGCAAAACTAGTGGAAGATGAGGGTTATTTTAGCAGGTTTGTTCACACAGATCCATTTCCTTGTTGACTCCCAGTCTCTGGTGACAAGCATGTATTTCTCTTCCTGGTACAGGGAGGGCACATCTCTCATGGGAAATATCATGACCTGCTTTTAGGTAGAAAGGGCAGATCAGAAAGCTCTTCCTGGATCTGCTGATTCTCAAATGCCTTCAGCTCAAAATAATCAATATGCCAAAGCAGCACATTTTGAGACGGCCTGTCCTCAACCCCTTCAGCCTCTTCTGTCAGCTGAAGGTCTTAAGAGCAAAACTGAGGTTTCCCTGGGAAGCAGGAATTCTGCCTCAAGACTGTAACATAGGGGCTTCCCTGGTGGCACAGTGGTTGAGAATCTACCTGCCAATGCAGGAGACACGGGTTTGAGCCCTGGTCTGGGAGTATCCCGCATGCCGCGGAGCAACTAGGCCCGTGAGCCACAACTACTGAGCCTGCATGTCTGGAGCCTGTGCTCCGCAACAAGAGAGGCCGCGACAGTGAGAGGCCCACGCACCGCAAGGAGGAGCAGCCCCTGCTCGCCGCAACTAGAGAAAGCCCTCGCACAGAAACGAAGACCCAACACAGCTATAAATAAATAAATTTATTAAAAAAAAAAAAAAAAAAAAACGACTGTAACATAGGTGTGTGTGTGTCCCCTATCGGCTCTGTTTCTCTGGAGAACCCTGACTGATACACAGACCCACCTTATAGACCCACCACCATTTCCTACCTTCCCTCTATATCTTGCTCATTTGTATTCTCTTCCTCAGTTAAAAAAAAAAAAAGAAAAAAAAAAGCGATTAGATTCCATTTCATGAAAGCGAAGGCAGTGAGTAAAGAACATGTTAATTCTCATCAGGTTAAAAAGAAACAAAAGACCTTAGGGTGCTAGCTGATATATTTCTTTCTGTCTGCGTTTGTCTATTTTGATGTTAAGAATGCCTTTGTATAAAACTATTTAAGGTATTTAGTTCCATATTCATAAAAGACTGGAGTGGGTTTGTAAGTCCCAACTTATTTAAAGTGCAGCACAACAAATCAACTATCTCCCTACAGGTGGACATTTAAATTGCTCTCATCTTTTTGCCATTACAAGCAATACTTAATTTTTAAAAGACTAATCTAGGCTGTTTTATACATACCAAAGTGTAGGACTACTGGGCCAGAGGGGCTGTCCATTTAAACAGAACTGCCAAATTGCCTTCCCAGAAGGCTGTCTCCACCATCTGTCTCACCAGCAGAGGGAACGGGGTCATTTCCCCGCATTGGTAGCACATTTGATATTTTCAGTCTTCATTGTACCTTGCCAATCTGATAAGTGAAAAGTGATGTTATTTTATTTACATTTCCCTGATCATCAGGGAGTCTAACCATCTTTTCACATGTTTATTGACTGTTTGTGTTTTCTTTTCTGCAAATGGCAGTTTTATATCCTTAGTGTATTTCTCTAGGATAGTTTCCTTTTCCTCTCAATATGCATGATTCTTGATGTTCATTTTTTGTTATAGGTTACAAATATTTTCTCCTAAGCTATCAACTGTCTTTTAACTATGTGGTGTATTGTTTTTACTTTGATATATTCACATCTGTCTTTCCTTTATATCTTATGCTTTGTGTCTTTTGGTCCCGTTTAAGGTCGTAAATATATTCTTTATCTCTTTGCCATACCTTTACAGTTTTATTATTTATGTTTAATTCTGGAATGCATCTGCAACGTGTTTGCAGATCTATGTTTTATTAAAATGCTTCTTTCCTTTCGATGTGTCAATGGGTCTGCCCCCAAGCTGCTGAAGC
This sequence comes from Monodon monoceros, assembly GCF_005190385.1. Taxonomy (NCBI): domain Eukaryota; kingdom Metazoa; phylum Chordata; class Mammalia; order Artiodactyla; family Monodontidae; genus Monodon; species Monodon monoceros. The sequence goes on along the minus strand of NW_021703782.1, from coordinate 28,458,198 downwards.
TCATCTGCCCAAAATACAATAGAAACCAGTGAATGGTCCCACCTTCCCCAAGTGGGGCCAGACCTGTAGAGGGTACTTTGGGGGCTGCTGGAAAATGGAAAGAACAACTGGATTTCTCCTGAGATAGACAAAAGCATCTAAACTGGGAAGGCAATCTGGAGGGAATGAGAAACCAAGAGGAAAGGGATTCTCAGATCACTTCGGCCAGAGAGCCCAACTTCTTTCTGAGGGTCTTTCCAGACCCTGCCTATGAAAGCACTGGTCACCCAGGCACCATTGCACCAATGCTCTCAAATCTTTGATATGTAGCCACTGAGAATGGAATGCGAGTCCCATACTCTTCCCTAGTTTCCCGTTCTTAGATTTGAGGTGCAGGGACCAAGAGTCTCAAGCTTGAAGAAGGGAAGTGAGTGAATGGATCTTTCCCTGAGCACCTACCACATTCATCAAAGCAACACAGACCATGATTGAAGGTGCTATCATTCATCTAAAAATCCTTCCCCTCCTGGCTGTGTAGTCCTGAAACCATGTGCTCACCAGATCAATTTATTCCTAAGAAGTGAAGACTTCAGTTTGAATCTTTGAGATATAAGTTTCTGATGAAATGTCTAATTAAGCATTAATAGCCCATTGGTTAGAATCAGAATTTTTCCTAGAAAATCTTTGTGTTTTGTGGAGGAAGATGAAAATTTTTCAATTACGTATTAAATTTTACTGCTTCTATTACTGCTGCCAAGCAGAGGTGGACTGAGGAACACTACTGAATCCTGAATTATATCCAAATTGAAATCCATCTTTGGGTGGTATGAACCACCTTGTCCAAAGCTAAAGTGGGAAAGGAATGTTTCTTCCTATGGTTTCTCCTAGCCCCCACCTCCCCACCACTGCCTTTTGCTTTCATCTAATGCATTATTTAATGGATTTTCTTTTTCTTTTAATTAATTAGTTTATTTATTTTATTATTTTGGGCTGCACTGGGTCTTTGTGGCTGCCCTCAGGCTTTCTCCAGTTGCGGTGAGTGGGGGCTACTCTTCGTTGCGCTGCGCGGGCTTCTCATTGCGGTGTCTTCTCTTGTTGTGGAGCACGGGCTCTAGAGCGCAGACTCAGTAGTTGTGGTGCATGGGCTTAGTTGCTCCGCGGCATGTGGGATCTTCCTGGACCAGGTCTCTAACCTGTGTCCCCTACATTGGCAGGTGGATTCTTAACCTCTGTGCCACCAGGGAAGTCCCTGGATTTTCTAATATTGAATCATTCTTGAATTTTGGAGTTAAGCCTGATTTTGTCCTGATGTATCTTTGTTTTAAATATTTCTGGATTTGTTTGTGAATATTTCATTAGGTGTTTTTGGCCTCCAGGTCCATAAACATATAGAGCAACTCTTGGGAAAGCAATCTGAGATTTCTGATACATATGCCACCCCGTCCCAATCTAGACATAATTTGGACAAATGAAGGGTCATTAACCAGTGCACTCTGGTTAGGGCCTAGGATAGATTAAAATATTTCCTGAAAATATTAAAAAGGAAAAGTCAAGAGGTTGAGAAACGTAGGTATTAATTTTAAAATATTAATTCCAATTAGCATGTGGCTTTGTCAATAGGTGACCACATTTTTCTATTCAAATAGTTGTTGGTTATCCAAATAATTGCTCCTAATGAAGGCTTGATCCACAATTTTAGAATTTAATACCCATGAGATTTCTAACTCAAAACCTATCCACAGTAAGACAAAAACTTCTAAGAAATTAAGGCAGCCGTTTATATATTTAAATATATATAATGTATATATTTATATACCTTGAATATATATAAGTATATATGATAAGTATATATACATAAAATATACATATCTATTTTATAAGAGAGGAAACTAATCGCTATGGGACTCAGACACTAGGTTCAAATTCTAAACAAACCAAGACGAACTCTTAACTGATCTCCGTACCTTTGGCCCACAGGTGGATAGCCGCTGATAACTTGGGCTGATAGAACCACAACCCCATTTGCCACTGTTCATGACAGAAGACAAATCAAAGTTGTTCTTTTCACACGTGCGTTTTATTTTTAGCCCTTTACACTGACCACAGACTCACCTCTGGCTTCTAGACTTATCGTGAGCCCTTGGCTTCTGCTCCTCTGGATGTGATTTGGTGGATTTGCCTTTTGTGTCTCATCACCAGCATTAACTCACCTATCATTCATCTAGGGTCCTTAACAAGGTACAACACAAGGAGGAGAGGGCTTGAGGGGTCAGACTCACTACCTGCCTGTCTGGTTTTTCTGTACACAGGTGAGATATTCCTGCACATCATCTGGGGACCCTAGAATGAGGGGGACTCGTTGGTGAATGGCCTCAGGCTTCACGTCCAGCACAGGCTGGGTGCCTGTGGTCGCCATGCCTCCTGCCTGCTCGATGATGTAGGCCACAGGATTGCACTCATACAAGAGCCGGAGCTGCAGAGGAACAGAGTCAGGTGGACAAGTGTTGCATGTTGTCAAAATTCCCATGCCATGCCCCTAAAGTTCCACGAGGAATTCCAATTACTCAACTGCTGTCTCATTAGTGCGAGTGCATTTGCGCATCTCAGCGGAGCTGGCTGCGGGAGCCCTACACTCTCCAGGAGGCTGGGTGCCTCAGCTGATACTTATCACATATGCCTTTGGGGACACCTCTGGTCGACATCTACCTGTCTTGTGACCTTTATGCTTATGAAAGCTTGGCCTTCTCACTTGGGAGTATGAGATCTAGGTACTCATTTCTCTCTGGTTCCGCAATGAGATAAACTGATTCTGCGGGGCCCGGTTAGGAGCCTCTATATGCCAGGCCTTATGGCCAGTCAAGGGTCTAGCTTGGATGGGATCGGAAGGTCACCTCGGGCGTGCTGGCCAGTCTCTCAAGATAACCACACTGTCCGGCATCGTGGGGAGGAACATCTCAAGTGTCGACTTGGCCGAACAGTTTGCTGGTGTTTAAATGGCCTTTCCTTTTGGCCCCTTAGACTAAGTTAGTTAACTCTCTCATTGCATGCTCTCCCACAGAATCCTGTACTTCCCCTTTCATAACAGTCCAGACTCTGAAGTTTGTTTAACATCTCCCTTCCTCATTGGACACCCTCCCTTGAGGGCAGGGGAGGGGTCTGTCAGGTTGGTCTTTGTGGCATCTCCATTCCTAGTACTGCCTGACATGTAGAGAGTGTCCAAACAAGGCTACCGTGTACACTGCACAGGGGCTCCCAGTGGAGGGCAGAAATGGGGGTGGGGGAAATCAGCCTGCACCTTTATTTGCCAGGCCAGGTACATGTGTCCAGGGCCGAGCCTGTTCTGAGAAAGAAATGCCTTTCTAAAAGGCACTGTGAGAACTAGCGGGTGTCTGTCCTGTGTCCAGTTAGAATATGGTGAATTGACTTGAAATGGGCTGACTGAATGTCCTTTCTGGGTCTACTTCTGTCATTATGTTCTGACTCCCTCCCCATCCTCTGACCCACAGCGGACACACACACACATCACATTAGATTCAGGGTGACATTCTAGCTGCACGCTCTGACTCAGTATCATGCTATCTTCTCCTTCCTTCCCCCATAGGTACAAAATCTGTAGTTAAAAAAATTTTCTCCTTTTCTGCAATGAGCTTTCAAAGTGGTTGATCTAGCTCTGTGCAGCCTTTTTCTTTCCATTCTTTTCTTGAAATGCGTTTGTTAAAACTACTTGGAGAAAACAGTTATATCTTGTGCTGATTTTTAAATTATTGTTATTTCAAAGAGAGGAACAAAATATCTCCAATCTGGGTTGGAGAGCCACGCATCGAGGAGAAAGTAAATTAAGACTGTAGAGGGCATTTGTTGCCATTTTGGGAAAACAGCATACCATGCTTTTGTTTGTATCATGTTGATTCAGATACAATAAATAAATAAGTAAACAAATAAATAAGCACAGCATTCTCGCATAAAGCTTGTCTCGGAGGCAAGGTTTGTTCTGACCTTAAAATGCCATTGTTGTAGTAAACGCATCTTAAAACACAATGTCCAGATCTTCATGGTACCTTGACCTGCAGGCCATGCAATCTATTTGTTTTCCACGATTAAAATCCACACTGCTCTACAGAGACAAGCGCACATAGGAGGAGAACCCAACCACGCACCCACACGCACAGATGTGGTCACAGAGACCTTGAGAGCTAAAACATGGAGGTCAGAAACCAATGATACTTTCAATGTGGTGCTATGAATATAGATCTATATATGCAATTATACATGCTTATGGAAATGTTTTTGTAATTATATGTGGATATTTTAAGACTCATTTTAAATCATCTTAATAATTAGTAATAATTAGTCTTAATGTTCTCCCCGTTGGAAATGCGTACGTGACAAGAGCGGTTCTACTTAAGAATATCCACATTAAAAAAAAAAAAAAAAAAAATAGTGGGGCTTCCCTGGTGGCGCAGTGGTTGAGAGTCCGCCTGCTGATGCAGGGGACACGGGTTCGTGCCCCGGTCCGGGAAGATCCCACCTGCCGCGGAGCGGCTGGGCCCGTGAGCCATGGCCGCTGAGCCTGCGCGTCCGGAGCCTGTGCTCCGCAACGGGAGAGGCCACAACAGGGAGAGGCCCGCGTACCGCAAAAAAAAAAAAAAAAAAAAAGTAAGGGACTTCCCTGGTGGTGCAGTGGTTAAGACTCCACGCTTCCACTGCAGGGGGCGTGGGTTCAATCCCTGGTCGAGGAACTAAGATCCTGCATGCCGCGCAGCCCGGCCAAAAAAGAATTTCCACATCTTCTACTCTATCTCACTTAATACTCCGTAACACTTTTCTTTCCTCCAGCACCTTTTGTGCAGATTTATCTGTGACTCTTAGTTCAACCAGCTAATATAGGTGAGCTAAACACTCACGTGAAAAAAAATGTCTGACATACCAATCTGTATATTAAAATCTCCTCTCTGGTCTCATGTGCTGTGTTAGATTTCTTACCGTGGCTTTGAATCTGGCATTCCAATAATTCAGGTCGCCCGTGCTGAGAGACATATATACATGTGGCTACTTGTTAGTGTGTCAGAGAATACGACAGGGCTTTGTCTGGATTTGTCTACCCACCTATGATTCTGTGACTGGCTAAAAATCAGGCACCTTGCCATGGCGGTGTCTATTCAAAACAGATGCATTGGGACCATAAAGTTGCAGTGAGACCTTCCAGGAGCTACCTTTCCAGAAATATTGAATGAGTTCTGAGCAGCACTGCTTAGTCTGGACTTTGGGAACTCTCTATGGAATTTTTGGGTAGACCTCAGATCATCGTGAACCCCCTGAAAACATATGTAATGTGTATGTTTACGTGTAATTTTCTTCTGGGAAGTGGGTCCATAGGTTTCATTAAATTCTCAAAAGGGTCTATGATGCAAAATCAGTTGCTGATGAAGCTAAAAGATAGACACAGCATTGGGAAAGTGGGAGATGAACACAGTTGACTCACAGTGAATTGAGGGGCGTGAGGCCCGCGGAAGTGAAGGCCAGTGACAATCACCAATAACAACTTCAGCCACCTCCTTCTCCACAGCCTCAGAATTCACTACTGGGATAGAGACTTCGTTTCTCTTCCACCTGCCCACTCGCAGACAGACATGCCAAGGACAGGGCAGTAGCCAAAAAGCAGGCATGATGAGAAAGCGAATTCTGACTGGTTCCCTGAACGGGTTCAGCCAGCAGACAAAGGAGAGTTACCTTGCCCTTCGGATTTTTCTGGTTCGCTGGGTACAGGAAGATCCCTCCATAGACCAGGGTGCGGTGCACGTCAGCCACCATGGAGCCCACATACCTGGCCCCATAGGGAGCACTGCCATCCTAGAAGGCAGAGAGGAAAGAGACAAGATGCAGTGAGCTTAGCAATTACTCAGCACCTGCTTCAGGTCACACATCCAGCTGGTGAGACCTCTGCATTCCAGGGCCTCCTTCTTCCACCCACTAGCTTAGGAATTGAAAATATTATATAACTGAGCATTCCATTCATTAGGAGCCCCCAAACCTCAACTAGTGATTGGACTCATTAAATGTTGGACTACTTAAAGTGAGAGACAATATGTGTCCTAAGACAGAAGCTAACAAGAAAAAAAAAAATTTTTTTTAAGAAAGAAAAAGGAAGTACAGACAAACGCCAACTGTTTGGCTGTTCCTTGAATCTCCTCCTTGGCCCCCAGAGTTCAGAGCACTTTTCAGCTTTCTGAAAACCAGATTCCCTTGAACCATGACAACTTTTGCACTTAGTGTAAGCAGTGTTTATTCACTGGCAAAATTATTTTAAGGAGCCTTAGAAATCATGTAAAGAAATACAACAACTTCCTTATAAACCTCAATTTCATTAGTCATGTAATGAAAAGAATATTTGTTCTGAAAAGAACAAAGTTCATCATTTCCCTCAAGCAGGGCATGTCAGGTAAGGCACGACTATCTGATGAAATGGTTTGGGCAGGTTTGCTTTTCCTCATTCAGCGACCCATCTGAGACTTCTGTGTCTAATCTAATAATTCTCTGACAGTGCAGGGAAACACCAAACTTCCTCAGGGCAGATATCCAGTGTTTTGTGTGGCATCAGCCATAATAAAATGCATTGATTTCATAAGCATTTATATTCATAAGCCCCTCCATCAGTCTGTGACGCCCTTGGGGAAAAGACTTCCTGCTTGATCGTGGCATTCCCTGAGCCCAGCCTGGTGTGAGGCAAAAAGTACGTGCTGGGAAAATACCTACTGAATTTCATTTACCTGAGATTTCTTGAAAGCACTACTCAGGTTGTTACCTTAAAAATTACATGGGAGATTTTGCCTCCTCCATTTTATTCACATAATGATATTAAGTATATAAGAACACCTTCAGATGCCAATTAAGAGACTTCTCAGTAGGTAAAAGAACACAGGTCTGAATTAGACCAATGGCCATAAGGATGAAGAAAATGGACTAACTTGAGAGATATTTAGGAAATAGAGTTGATAACACCAAGTGAATGATTAGACATGGGCATAAGAAAGAGGTAATCCTCTCGACTCATTCCCCGAATGTTGTTGGGAATGAGCATGATGGTTGAGGCAGTATGGATCAAGAGAAGAAGAACCAGGAAGGAGCAGAATTGGGGGTGTATGTTTAGTGGGGGGTGGGGGATAGGAGGGTGAGAGTTGGACATGTGGAGTTCTAGGTGTCTGAGGAGCAAGCAGATCTGAATTCCATCAGAAGAGACTGGATGAGTTCACCCTGGCAGGATACCAAGTGTGAGCTGAGAGGTTTGTTTGGAATAAAGTCCTGTACCAAGCTTGAAGGGCAGGCAGAAGTGTGGAAGCCAGTAAAAGAGGCTAAGAAGATGATTAGGAAGGTGGATGTAAAACCAGACACAAGGCCAAGGAAGGGGTAAACACCCCTAAATGCCATGGAAAGGTCAGGTAGCGTAAGGTGGAAACATGACGCTGGATTTGGCAACACAGATAAAAGAGGATTATAAAGGGCAGACAATGGAGCAAAGAGGGTTAAAGAGGGAATGACAGGAAAGAAAAACTTTAAAAAAAAAAAAAAAGGAAACATCCTTCCAACTTCTGGGTATTTATCCTAAAAAACTAGGAAATAGAATCTCAAAGAGATATCTCCAGACCCATGTTCAGTGCAGCATTATTCACAATAGCCAAGAAGTGGAAGCAACCTGAGTGTCCATTGACAGACAGGTAGATAAGAAAATGTGATATATACACACAGTGGAATATTATTCAGACTTGAAAAAGAAGGAAATCCTATCACTTGTTACAACATGGATGAACCTTGAGGACATTATGCTAAGTGAAATGAGCCAGTCACAAAAAGACAAACACTACATGATTCCACTTACCTGAGGTATCTAAAGTAATCCAGCACATAGAAACACACAGGAGAATGTGGTTACTAGGGAGGAAATGGGGAATTGTTGTTCAATGGATGTAGAATTCCAGCTTTACAAGATGAAAAAAAGCCCTAGAGATCTGTTGCACAACAGAAGGCTCAGATCTTAATCCTGGCTCTACCAGTTAAATAAGGTCATCTTTACTCAAGTTACTGAATAAGGAAGAACAAATCTGCCTCCATATTGGATCTGTTTATTTTACTTTAACCTTTGTATTCTATTGCTTTTGCTACAAATTAAGAATGCTGCCTCTAGGCTGAAATATACAGGACAGCCCATTCTCAAGGCTCTGACCTTCAAAGGTCACTTTTCCATTCATATAGAGATAAAAAGTTGCAGAACAGAGAATAACATTTGTCTTGTTGTAGATTTACAGGAACATCCTGACTTGACCTATGTTGACAGCTGCAAGAACAAAGGATTCTGACACCAAGAAGTCTGCAACAACCAATCACACCCCCTTCCCTTTTAGTATAAAAGAAGCCTGAATTCTAACTCAGGTAAGGTGGTTCTTTGGGACACTAGTCCACCGCCTTCTTGGTCTGCTGGCTTTCCCAATAAAGTCGCTATTTTTTGCCCCAGTAACTCATCTATTAGCCTCTATTGCCATGCAGCAAGCAAGAAGAGCTTGAACTCGGTAACATTACTTGACTGTTCAGGGCCTCAATTTCCCCATATGTAAAATGGGGACTGTGGTATTAACACTTATCTTGTAGTCTGTTGGAGAATTGAATGAGTTAGTACACAACAAGCACTAGGAACAGTGTCTGACACAGTATACACTAGCTACTATTATCATGACTAATAGAAGAGTGCAGTCAGGGATAGGAGAAGCTGCTACTGTCAGGAGACAAACAGCAAAGGAGGACTGCTCCTTCCACAATGGCGGAGGGTAAGGAAAAGTGCCTGGACCACTTCCCATCTCCCAGGGGTGCGGTGTGTGGGAGAATTGCAGCCGGAACACAAAGATCCTGCAGGGAAGCAATGGCCTCAGGAAGAATGACGTGTGGGAGGAGCACTGCCTGCTCACACTGGAGAGGGGCTTCCCGAGGGCAAAAGTACAGGAGAGGGGGCTTCCCTGGTGGCGCAGTGGTTGAGAGCCCGCCTGCCATTGCAGGGGACACAGGTTCGTGCCCCGGTCTGGGAAGATCCCACATGCTGCGGAGCAGCTGGGCCCGTGAGCCGTGGCCGCTGAGCCCGCGCGTCCGGAGCCTGTGCTCCGCAACGGGAGAGGCCAGAACAGTGAGAGGCCCACGTGCCGCAAAAAAAAAAAAAAAAAAAAAATATGTTTTTTTTTCATACGAGTTTGGTTTTTCAGTGGTAAAATATGTATCTTCCTTTATGGGTTCTAGAAGAGACGCATTTTAGTTTAGAATGGGAACCACCGCACCGTGAAATCATCTCCAAGACTGGGAACTTGTAAATAATTTTGACTTTATCAACCTCACAATTCATATCCTGTTACTTCTGCCCTTAAGATGTCTAACAGGTTTGTGCATGACAGCAAAGGAGAGGTACAGGAGACTGCACTTCTAAGAATTTTGCTTAAAGAACAAACAGAACAGAGAAAGAAGAAAACTCTCTAAAGCTTCTGTTTGAGGCAGCAGAGGCAGGTCCCAGCACGCTGTTAACTAACTGCTCTGCACCCTCTGGAATCCTGAGCTTTTTCGCCGTGGAGCTCGTGAAGGGCTTCCAGGGACAGCCAGGCTGGCACATCACACCACTGCTTTTCCAGCCACTTCCAGTGTAGGTCAGACTTCACATTATTGATCTGAAAATGCTCTGACTCCTTCCCACACCTGTCTTAAAAGCGCTCTTTGTACGGCAGACATACATACTGGATTGTTTGGGCTATATTTTTTGTTTGTTTTTTTGTTTTGTTCTTTTTTTTGCAGTACGCGGGCCTCTCACTGTTGTGGCCTCTCCCGTTGCGGAGCCCAGGCTCTGGATGCACAGGCTCAGCGGCCATGGCTCACAGGCGCAGCCGCTCCGCAGCATGTGGGATCTTCCCGGACCGGGGCACGAACCCGTGTCCCCTGCATCGGCAGGCGGACTCTCAACCACTGCGCCACCAGGGAAGCCCGGTTTGGGCTATATTAATAGCCACATGAAGTCCAGGACTCAGTGATCACACTGAGAGCCAAAGACCTTCCTAAAACTTGGAGTAAACACCAGGCCCTGATATTAGAGCATATGAATGGTACTTTTAAATGTAATTATTCCACCTAAATACAATTAAGTGACCAGAATCAGCACAGGTGGTAGCTTAGCAAAAAATGACAGGGGAGATGCTCTGACCTGAAACTCTGGATTTTGAAATATTGGTCTCTCCCTTCTTCATAGACAATTTCTCCTGGAAAAACTCACCTGGAGAGTATTATCTATACTACGTAAATTTTAGCTATGAAAGACTTTGATTGTTTATGAAGAAAGTCAGAGTTTGCCATTCTCATATGGTCCAGAGCCATAAACAGGGACATCAACCTCTTTCAGCCAGGCCCCGACAGCCATCCCCAAAACAGGAACCCACTGAGACAGCATTCCCCCTGCTTCTGCCTTAGCTTTCTTCACTCACCTCGGGAAATTTCTTTTTCTGCACATATTCTGTGGTGGCAGCATCAAAATACTTGGCATAGCCCTCATTGAGGCTGTAAATCTTTCCTTTGTTTTTAATCTTGACATCTTTTTCCACCAGGACAAATTCACCAAGAGCCTAGAAAGGTGAAAAGAAACACCAGGAAGAAGAGAGATACCAGGAAACAGAAGCCAACAGCACACACCAACAACCAGAGAACAGTAGATGTGGGTCTGCTAAAAGAACCCTGGGGTTTGCCGGGTCCTCTGCAGCCCGCCTAGTGATGTTTTTATGAGTTGTATAAAGAACAGTGACAATATGGAGCCTGCACAGGCAGCTCAAGCAGTGATATAACAAGACATAAAATAATTCAAAGGAAAAAGAGGGAAAATTTCCTTTGTAACTTTCACCGTAGCTAGGTTACTCATTTGTAAAGAACCTAGCCTTATTTATCCCCCAAGTTCTCACCCCTGGTTAATTCCTAATGTTTTCAGGAAGATTTGGGCCATCAACAATGAGAGGAAAGAGTTACTCAAATGGGATTTGTCATGAAGGTGGGGGGTGCGGTTAGACCACTAATTTGTGGTCCAGTTATTTTTCTTTAATTTACTTATCCTGTATTTCCTATAATGTTTTTGCCATCCTCTTCCACATTCAGTTCAGCTTTTTTTTTGGGGGGGGGGGCGGGCCGCATGGTGAGGCACGTGGGATCTTAGTTCCCCAACCAGGGATCGAACCTGTGCTCCCTGCATCGGAAGCGTGGAGTCTTAACCACTGGACCGCCAGGGAAGTCCCCAGTTATTTTGTTTATCTTAACGACTCAATGTTGGAAACCATTCAAAGTCCCTTGTATCCCAACTACTCTTATATGGGTAAAGAGAAATCCCTTCAGTCAGAAATTGTATTCGCTCAGCATGAGGAACAGTTGATAAAAAAATGTTTTTTAAATCCTCAGAGTTAGAGTGCCGACAGTCTCATCCCTAGGAATGTAATTAGCTAGCTGCAGATTCACTTTGAAAGGCTGGATGTCTCTCTAAGTCACTAGGAAGAAAATCAGACCCTGGAAATCTAATCAGTTTTGATTCAACTTTGAAGACTCAGAAAATAAAAATCCCCCAAGATGACAGCTCACAGCTAGAAGGCTCCGAATGAACGTCTACAACACTCCCACAAAAAGACAAGGCCACACTGACCGTGTCTGAAATAAGACAAAGATGAGGATACTCAAATGCAAAATCAACTCCACACGCCTCTCTTCTGCCAAATGTGAGTGATGAGTGCTTCTTTACCAATGACTCTCTACCCTCACTTTAACTTCCCACCTCCTACATACAAACCGAGATACGCCATCAATCATTGTACCCACATCTAGACAACACCCAATCCAGAACTGACCCTCTCTTTCTCAAATACTCCTTAGAATCATCAAGCAAAACCCCAAGTGCTATAATAAGCCCAAGCCAACCCCCTCTTAGCACGATGCCTCCCGGTTCCTCCAGAGTGCCTTCTCCCTTGCTACTAAACCAGCTTCTTATGTTGTGGGGAAGTACTTGATGGTCTCTGGGTCATGAGCTTTAATCACTTGTTCTGGACATCTGTTGCTTTGGAGCAGCTCAGCATGGAGTTCCACGTCCTAAAAGTACCCGAGCTTCCTTTGAATAATTAACTTTTTTCATTGGATGCCAGTCTAAGAAGACTCTAAGCTGGGCCTCCTCTAGCCCAAGGTCAGGCAACTGACTGAGCTTAACAAATTACATACCCCTTCCTGGCATTTGAAACCTGAGGAGAGACACAGCATCAGGGGTGGTGTCCACACCAGACAGGCTGTCCTGTGGGACCGTTCCTGTGAATCCTGCTTCCCAGACCTGCCCATCTCTAGCCTGGGGCCTGAGCTTTCCCCTTAATACAGTAAGTCCTTTACTTAGTTTAGCCAGGATCCTTTTCTTTTTGTTTATCAGCAAAGATCAAAGACAGATACTGTTGTCTAAATAATGTCTTCTCTTATTTATCCACCCCAGGGGCTGTGGGTGTAGACACTCAGGCCCCTGGAGAGTTGTTCCCTATTGTGGGATGGAGGAACTGGCTGTGGAGCCTTACTCTAACCTGGAAAATAAATGTCTTTTTCTGACTGTGTGATCACTGGCACCCACTGAATATTAAAAAGGCCTCCCACAGGGCTTCCCTGGTGGCGCAGTGGTTGAGAGTCCGCCTGCCGATGCAGGGGACACGGGCTCGTGCCCCAGTCAGGGAAGATCCCACATGCCACGGAGCGGCTGGGCCCGTGAGCCATGGCCGCTGAGCCCGCGTGTCCGGAGCCTGTGCTCCGCAACGGGAGAGGCCACAGCAGTGAGAGGCCCACGTACTGCAAAAAAAAACAAAAAAAAACGAAAAGGGCCTCCCACAGCTTTGAGAAGAGGGTACCTGATTATCAGGCACCATATCCTTGTCACCCAGAAATGATATCTGCTATTTGTAAACAAATGCCTTGTCATTGTGGCTTATACCACAGTTGAGAGTTTGGTTAACGTGAGGCGGTCCCTCCACGCCTGAACAAAATGTATGCTCTGACAAAATCAAATTACCAGCCCTGCAAAGTCACAGAACAGGCAGGCTCTTAGTTGCCCCACCAAGGAACTCTGGCCAGTGAGGCCCTGCCTGAGTAAACTGCTGGCCACCCTCTATGGTTTTCTACCTGTGACAATTGCCATAAGCTGCTTCAACTTGAAGTCAACCTTTCAAACTGGTCCTCAGCTTCATACACTGGGTCCTTGCTCAAGTGTCCTTTGTAGTAGGGCGATGTGATCCAAAGGGTTTTCAGGCTAATAAAGAGAGCTCAGCAGAGACCATGCTATGGTTCGTCTCTTCTTTCTCATGTGTAATCAAACTGTCTGGCCTACCTGTATCCAGACTGGGCCCCCCTATCGTGACCGAAGGTGGAAAGTATGAGCTGTGTCTCTAGAATCCTTCAGCTGGCCCCCTGAGCCAAAGGCACCTCCCTACTACCCGTAGAACCACTTCAGAATGTTCTTGGAGATATTTTGCTTGTAATCGAGAGAGTTTATTCAAAATTGTCTGGTATAATAGTTAAACACAAAACTGCCTGTGAATTGGTGTGCCAAGGCCACTTCCTCTGTGTGTGCGTTTATGTGTGTTTATGTGTGTGTGTTGTGGGGGGTGGGTAGGGGAGGAGTCCCACACATACTGTTAAGGGAACCACTGACAGAAACCGCCCGCCCTGGTCAGGTACCATAGTAACCACCTGCATGAGTTATCTTACAACAGGAGGTCCTGGTAAGGAACATGGAACTAATAAGCTACCTCCAACCGGAAGAATTCAGTAAAGGTCAAAAGGAGAGAGGAGACCCCAGTCCATATATATATCCTACCAACCTCCCAGAATCCTTCTTGCTGGAATCCTTCTTGGCTGAGCGATGCAGGTACCACCAGGAAGGACCCTCAGTCAGATGACGGGTCAGAGACAACCCCGAAACTAATCCCATTACCATAAAACCCAAGACTGTGAGCCACGTGGCAGAGCAGTTCTCCTGGGTTCCCTTCCCCTGCTGCTCTCCGCCTGGGCGCTCCTTCCCAATAGTCTCTTGCTTTGTGAGCACGTGTCCCCTTGGACAATTCATTTCCAAATGTTAGACAAGAGCCCATTCTTGGGCCCTGGAAGGGCTCCCCTCTCCTGCAACAATTCAACCAAGCAATTCTCGGACACCAGCAGTGTGTCTGAAATTCAACTCAATTCTGACACTATCTACACAGAGATAGCATCAAATTCTACAAGTTAAGGGTTCAGTCCTAGAAGTCCGCCCTCTCCCGAAGTGGGGACACTTCAGACGCCAGTTTCAAACCCAGGTTGTCACCTATAACTCTGACCGGCCATAAATCAGAGGTTCCCAGGATGAAACCAAGCAGGGCCCTGTGGGGCTCCCAGGCATAGAGGCCTTTCTGTCCCCCATTTCTTGCAGGCAAGACTCCAGCCTCCATGACTTTCCCTGAGTTCCAAAGGGCAGATTTGAATAGTTGCTAATTAAGAGAGGAGTAGCCATGAAACCACCTAAGGTAAGATAAAAGGGACTAGAGAAGCTCATCAAGATTAGGAGACCTGACCACCTGAGACCCTGCACAACCCTAATCTTGTCAGCAACCCCACCCTTTTGAAACTTGGCAGAAGAAAGAATGCAAGACTGTTATTGCCTTGATCCTTATCACGTACCTCTGACCATGAGCCCAGACTATATGACCTCTCCCTGTTCCCCAGGGAGCGGGGCACAGTTCTTGAGGCGCTAGCCTACTGTGTTCCCTCTTTGCCTGGCAAAGAAATAAAGCTTTCTTTCTTCTCCACAACTCTGTCTCCATATTTCTGTTCAGTATCAGTACGCAGGAAAGCCAAGATTTTGGCATCGAGGACCTCTTTCTCAGGTCAGTTAATTTGCTACAGTGGCTCCCAGAACTCAAAGAAGCATTTTACTTACTAGATAACTGGTTTCTTATAAAAGTCTATAACTCAGGAACAGCCAAATGGAAGAGATGCACAGGGAAGTGGTGAAGAGCTCCACTGCCCTCTCCGGGCTCACCACTCTCCTCAGTCTCAACCCAGAAGCTCTCTGAACCCAGTCCTTTGGGTTTTTATGGAGGCTTCATTATACAGGCATTATAGGCATGATTGATTAAATCGTTTGCAATTGATTCAACCTCCAGTCCCTTTCCCCTCCTCAGAGGCCAGGGGGTGAGACTGAAAGTCCCAACCCTCTAATCATGTGGTTGGGTCCATTGGAAACCAGCCCCCATCTTTAGGAGCCTTCCAAAAGTCACCTCATTACCATAACAAAAGACCCCTTCAGCACTTAGGAAATTCCAAGGGTTTTGGGAGCTGTGAGCCAGGAACCATGGATGAATAACAAATATATGAGGAATATATTTTGGTCATCTTGAAACCGTGCACCTCAGATTGGACCTTGAACCCCTGTGCCAGAACTCGAACACAGCCTAAACCCAGATTGGGACTTGAACCCACACTGCTAGGACTCAAACCTGGCCAAAACTCAGTCTTCCAACCGAGATCCCACACCTGGTTTCAGGACTTAATGAAGATCATGTTCTTGATGTCTCACTGCAGAAAGAATTCAGTGAGACACAAAGTGATAGGTAAGAAGTGGATTTATTTAGAGAGAAAGACACTCCACAGACAGTGTGGGCCATCTCAAAAGGTGAAAAAGGAACGAGGGTATGGGGCTGTCAGTTTTTATAGGGGTGGGTAATTTCATAGGCTAATGAGTGGGAGGAGTATTCCAGCTATTTCAGGAAGGGGGGGATTTCCAGGAATTGGGCCACCGCCCACTTTTTTATCCTTATGGTCGGCTTTGGAACTGTCATGGCACCTGTGGGTGTGTCATTTAGCTTGCTGATGTGTTACAGTGAGCATATACTGAGGCTCAAGGTCTAGTGGAAGTCGACTTGTCCGCCATCTTGGACCCATTTGGTTCTAATCAGTTTAAGTCATGTCCTCAGGCTGTGTCATTATTTCAAAGGTCGTGCGCGCCCTGCCCCCTTCCCTCTTGTTTCAATCTGAATGATCAAATTTATTTATTTCTTATAAATCACAATTATCACAGCCTGAGTGTGACTCTTGGCTCCACTGCTACTAGCATGACCTTGGGCAAGTTACCTACCCTCTCTGTGCCTCACTTTCCTCGTCTGAAAATGAGAATAATAGTAGGACCTACCCTCACAGGGCCGCTGTGAGGCTTAAATGCATTAATATATGCAAGTTGCTTAGAACAGATACCTATCCACCACTTAATAAGCACTGTCTAACTGTCAGCTACTATTCTGAGAGTATTATTGTAGCAGGGAAGAGCTAAATCAGACTCCATGTTCGATCTGTTTCTTTGACTTTAACCTTTGCTTTTGTTCCTTTTGTTATTATAATCATACATAATGGCCTGCCACAGGGAACCCTTACCCTGTGCCTGAATGTTAAACTAAAGTGCCTTTGCTCAGCTCACTGGGAGATAATCTGACCCTGACCACCTGTGAATGGCTGCAGAAAAGAAGAAATTAACACATCACCTCCCGATGTTGGCCAAGACAGGCAAAACTAATGGCCTCTTTACTTCACTTCCTCACCTCCTCCCAGTCTCTGTTCTATAAATGAAACTAGCATCCAGACCCCAGTAAGATGGTTTTTTGGGGACCCTAAACTGCCATCTTCTTGGTCTGCCGGCTTTCCAAATAAAGTCGCTATTCCTTGCCTCAACACCTTGTCTCCAAATTTATTGGCTGTCGTGCGGCAAGCAGAACAAGCTTGGGCTCAGTAACATTATTTGTGAACTACAGATTCCTGCTTCTATGAAAATGAGAAATTAGAGCATCAGTAAACCGACACAGCAATGCGTTTTGCTCTGATGGGTTTATATGTGAAAAATTTAGACTTTAAAATGTACCAGATGGACTTCCCTGGTGGTGCAGTGGTTAAGAATCTGCCTGCCAATGCAAGGGGACACGGGTTCAAGCCCTGGTCCAGGAAGATCCCACATGCCGCGGAGCAACTAAGCCCGTGCACCACAACTACTAAGCCTGAACTCTAGAGCCTGCAAGCCACAACTACTGAGCCCACGTGACACAACTACTGAAGCCTGTGCGCCTAGAGCCCATGCTCCGCAACAAGAGAAGCCACAGCAATGAGAAGCCCACGCACCGCAGCAAAGAGCAGCCCCCACTCGCCACAACTAGAGAAAGCCCACATGCAGCAACGAAGACCCAACGCAGCCAAAAATAAATAAATAAATAATTTTTAAAAATAATAAATAAATAAATAAAATTTTTTAAAGATAAAAGATACCAGATTTCCATACTATAAAGTTTAGTTTTAAAAATAAATAAATAAATAAATAAATAAATAAAAATTTTAAAAAACAAAAGATACCAGATTTCCATACTATAAAGTTTAGTTTAACTGTTTTGAAATTTGTAACCCTCTTCCCTCCACTCACATGTGAAACAGGTAAGAAGCGGGCAGGACACAACCTTTAAAAGAATGACAGAGCCATTGAGGACACAACAAAAACTGGTTAGAATCAATTAGGCTCAAGATGGCAGAAGACTTGACTTCCAGTGGACCTTGAGCCTCTTATATACGCTCAATGTAATACACCAGCATATGCTAAATGACACACCTACCAGCACCATAACAGTTCCAAGGGTGACCATAAAAGACCAAAAAGTGGGCAGTGGCCCAATTCCTGGAAATTTCTGCCCCTTCCCCAAAATAGTAGGAATAACCCTCCCACTCGTTAGCCTATGAAATTACTCAGCCCATAAAAAGCTAACCACCCCATATTTCCAGGCCTCTTGCCTTCTGAGATGGCCCACACTCTGTCTGTGGAATATGTTTCTGCTTTGGCCACTCTCACTTTCCAAGACAACCCCATGTCCTGTGGCCATTCTTGCCTTTTGAGGCAGATTCTGTGTATGGAATGTGTATCTCTCTAAGTAAATCCACTTCTCACATATCACTTTGTCTCTCACTGAATTCTTTCTGCGATGAGACATAAAGAACCTGAGACCTGAGACCAGGTGTGTGATCTCAATTAAAAGACAGTTCAAGTCCCAATATGAGTTGTGTGGTTTCACATGCACCAGCATGTAAAATCCTGAAATGTTTGTCTAAAACGTTTGTTTGATCAGTGCATTATCTCCCTCCACTGCCTAGAATGGTATTTGGGGACACACTAGATGCTCAATAAACATTTGTAATTTCAAATTAAGTTGAAATACTGAACAATAGCTTTTGCTTCACAGAATACTGGAAATTTTGAAATGGACTTTGGTCAAAATTATTTGAGGGCTTCCCTGGTGGCACAGTGGTTGAGAGTCCCCCTGCCGATGCAGGAGACACGGGTTCGTGCCCCGGTCCAGGAAGATCCCACATGCCGCGGAGCGGCTGGGCCGGTGAGCCATGGCCGCT
Organism: Monodon monoceros; assembly: GCF_005190385.1. Taxonomy (NCBI): domain Eukaryota; kingdom Metazoa; phylum Chordata; class Mammalia; order Artiodactyla; family Monodontidae; genus Monodon; species Monodon monoceros. Next base: position 28,439,745 of record NW_021703782.1, on the reverse strand, counting down.
GAGCCTGCGCGTCCGGAGCCTGTGCTCCGCAACGGGAGAGGCCACAACAGTGAGAGGCCTGCGTACCGCAAAAGAAATATTTGAGTTTTCACAAGACCTGATTATATTTAGCAAAGTAGTTCACAAGTAATAAGCAAAGCCTCCAGCATTTAAAAGAGAAATTCTATAAGTTACACATCTTTTCCAAAATTTCCTGAACATTTTTAATGTACATTTGCCATGAAGGCTCACCCTTTATTTTTGAACTCTTGTGTCTTTATCCAATTACGTCGTCCTCCAAACAGCGTTATGCTATCATATTTTTCATCTACCCAGAGGTTGTGCTTCTTCCCCTTCTGCTACTGAGCATTTTCTCATTGTGGAAAGTGTGGAGAACAACACAGAATCTGATAAAATAGCTTTCTACCAGTCACTCCTCCCATTGGGAAGAACATGTGTATTAGGGGAAGTCCTCCAAACTGGTGTCCAGTAGGGTAGCCACTAGTCACATGTGGCTATTTAAGTTAATTAAAAAGAAATAAAATTTAGAAACCCAGTTTCTGAGTCACACTAACCACACAGCAAATGTTCAATGGTCACAGGAAGCTAGTAGCCACCGTAACAGACAGTATAGATTACAGAGCATAGCCATCATCACAGAAAGTTCTAGTGGATGGTGCTACTCTAAAGAATCCATGCTTCTGGCTGGAAATTGGCATCACCGGGATTCTTAAGTCATTGTATTCCCATAAACCAAAGAAGTTGAATGCATTTTTTGGTCATAAATTCCTTAAGAACAGGGCCTGAGTTGCTACAACTGACTTTGTAGAACTCCTCAAATGCCCTCACTTGAACAGAGGTTCTTAAATGTTTTTAGATGATTCTGTTGGCTCTCCAAACTAGACTCTCTGGCCCCAAAAGCAAGTATTAGGAATGACTAGGAAATTATCTCAGAGGACAGGAATTAAAGCACAAAGGCCCATACCGCCTTATTGGGTACCTACTGGGTCAAGCATGAAGAGGTCCACTCCTTGCCCAGTGGAAAGAGCCACCAGTGTTGCACTTCCATAGAGTGCATAGCCTGCGGCTACAATGTTGCGGCCAGGCTGCAGGGCATCCTTTTCAGAAGGCTCATCCTCTGAGGTCTGCAAAAGAGAAAAGGGAAACATTACTGTCTCTGGAGAGAACCCTTTGCCAGAGGCCTGCATTTCAGATCTACTTGAACCACTGAAGGAAACGCAGTTCTAGAATTTCAAACCACAACAAATGCACCTGGAGGAAACGCGTTGCCATGTTAATGAATGGTTCTAGCTGAACCATTGCAAAGGCCATTCTTGGACTTCTCCCTGTTTTCTGAACGTATTTGTCTCCATCCTGCCAAGAACAGCACCCCAAAGTGCTAAAACTACACCTTCTCTTAAAAATCATAACCCATGCTCCTTGATAATTATAACGACCAAGGTCATTGAGCTCTGATTTTGTGCAGTACCTCATTCTATATACACAACAGCACTCCAAGGTAGATACCATTATGACCTCCATCGTTCAGATGAAGAACTCAGAGCCTGAGCGACTGGATAACTCACCCAACATCAAGAGGAGCTGGAGTCAACCCAGGCAGCTGGGCCCAGAGCTCGTCACCGTCCATGCGCTGCCGCTTGAAGACACTGCCCCTGTCTGTCCCCAAGTCTACAGTTCTGGACGTTTTCTTGAGGAAGCCTCTCCCTTTGGCTAGCAGCGCTAACAGTGACAATGGGAATGGGAATTCAGAGAGACAGGGCAAGGCAGGCATGCTGACGAAGGAAGAGCGAATGTCCTTGATGGAGGGGCAGAGCCACACCTGAGACTGGATTTGACAACCTACTTTTCCAGGTATCTCTTGAAGGGCTCGTCCCTCCCTACTTCCTTGTGCTCAAAAAGGCAAGGAGGGACTTCCCTGGTGGTGCAGTGGTTAGGATTCCGGCCTTACACTGCCGTGGCCCGGGTTCAATCTCTGGTTGGGGAACTGAGATCCCGCAAGCCGTGCGGCGCAGCCAAAAAAAATAATAAAAAATAAAGTTTTACCTTTAAACCTGTAATCTATTTTGAGATGATTTTGGTATAAAGTATAAAGTTTAGGTTGAGTTCTTTTTTTTCCCTCTGTGGATATACAGTTGCTCCAGCATTAATTGTTGAGAAGACTCCTTCTTCCATTGAATTGTTTTCACAACTTTGTCAAAAGCTGTTAGCCATAAATTGTGTGAAACCATTTTTGGGTTCTCTGTTCTGTTCCATTGAACATGTGTCTATCCCTCTGTTAATATCATATAGTCTTAACTTTTAGAATAACCGTATCTATATCTACAAAATATCTTGCCAGGATTTTGAGAGAAATTGAGTCAAACCTATACATATATCAGTTTGGGGAGAATTAACATCCTTTACAATGTTGAGTCTTCCAACCCATGAACATGGTATGTTTCTCCATACAAGACATATTATTTGATTACTTTCATCAGTAATTACTGGAAGAATTACTATTCCTTTTTTTTTTTGAGTAACTGTAAATTGTATCATATTCTAAAGTTTAGTTACCATATGTTTATTGCTGATATATAGAAATCCAATTGATTTTTGTACGTTAATTTTGTATCCTGTGACCTTGCTGAACTCACTTCTTAGTTCTAGGAAGCCGGCTTTGGTTTTGGTGTTTGTAGATTCCTTAGGAGTTCTCTAAATGGACCGTTCTATCGACAGTTTTTCATTCCAATCTGTATGGTTTTATTTCTTTTTCTGGTCTCACTGCCCCGCCTAGCTCTTTCAGCATTATGTTGAATAACAGTGGTGAGATTGGACATCTTTCCCTTGTTCTTGATTTTAGAGAAAAAGCATTTTGTCTTTCACTGTTAAATATAATGTTAGCTGTTGTCTTTCTATAGATGTTCTTTATCAAGTTGAGGGAAGTTTCCCCTCTATTTCTTGCTTCCTGAGAGTTTTTGTTTGTTTTGTTTTGTTTTATAACTGAGTGTTGAGTTTTGTCAAATGGTTATTCTTCATTGATGGACATGGTTCTATGATTTTTCTTCTTTAAGCTTGTTGATGTGGTGGATTACACTGACTGATTTTTGAATATTGAACCAACTTTCCATCACTGGAGTAAACCCACTTACTCATGGTATATAATTCTTTTTATGCATTGTTGAATTTTATTTGTTAATATTATGTTGAAGATTTTGCATCTATTCATGAGAGATATTGGTCTGTAGTTTTCCTTTCTGCACTGTCTTCATCTGGTTTTGGTATCTGCGTAATGCTGGCTTTAGAAAATAGACTGGGAAGTATTCCTTTCCCTTCTCTTTTCTAGAAGAGATTGAATCATCTTTAATCATTTGGTATAATTCTCCAGTGAAACCATCTGGGCCTAGAGATCTCTCTTTTGAACTCTATTTTCTTAGTAATTATAGGGCTGTTCAAATTATCTGTTTCATACTGAGTGAGTAATAGTAGTGTGCTTTTTAAAGAATTGGTCTACTTCATCTAAGTTATCAAATTTATGTGTGTAGAGTTAGTTACAGTATTATATTATCGTTTGATGTCTCCAAATGTTTTAAAATATCAGAACGACTCTGAGATGAAAAATCTAGTGCATAAACATGTGTTTCTCTGATTATTTTCCCAAGAGAAATTCCAAATAATAAAAGTATTGGGTAAAATACTTTTGATGCATACTGAAAAGTTGCCATGCAGAATCTGATAAACATAAGATAGTATTGTCTTTTCAACTTGGCCAATGTGATAGGTGCAAAAAAAGACATCTGCTTTAATTTCCATTTTGTATAATTAATAAAGTAAATTTATATATATTTATTGACCATTTTTATTTCTTATTTTGTAAGTTGCCTGTTTGATGTCATTGCCTATTTTTCTATCGGGGTACTCATCTTCTTATTTTTAATTTTAATAGCTTTTTATATATGAAAGATATAAATACCTTGTATGTTACAAACATTTTTCCTCAATTGTCATCTGCCTTTTAATTTTATTTATAGTGTCTTTTTTTGGAAAGTTGATTATTTTTCTTTTAATTGAGGTATAAATTACATATAGCAAAGCACACAAATCTTAACTATACAGTTTGATGAATTTTTACATATATATAGTACATACTGATGTAACTACTAAGATCAATTTATAGAATATTTCCAGCCACCTAGCAGTTTCTCTTATACCCTCTTTCGTCACTATCACCTCCCCCAAGGTAACCTCTATTCTGGCCTTTATCATCTGGACATCAAAAGAATAATTAGCTTTGACTGTTTTGGAACTTCTTATAAATGAAATTACAAAGCATGTGTTCTTTTGTATCTCGCTTATGTTTCACAACATATGTCTTTGTGATTTTATCTGTGTTGTTGCACATAGCAATAGTTTGTTCTTTTGCATTGCTATGTAGCTTTTTGTCGTGTGACTATATCACAGTTTATTTATCCATTCTTATGTTGATACATTTTTTGGTTTTTTTCAGTTTGGGTCTTTTATGAATAATTTGTATACATCTTTTGGCAAACACAGGCACCCATTTATCCTGGGTGCACTCCAGGAGTGGACTTGCTGGGCCATAGTGTATCAGTATATGTTTAATACTAGCAGGTGCTATCAAGTTTTTCTGAAGTGTTTGTATCATTTTCTACTCCCACCGCCAATATATTAGGATTCCAGTTTCTTCATCTACAGTTGCTATGGTTAGTCTTTTTAATTTTAGCCACTCTGGTTGGGGGCGGGTGGTAAATGATGTCTCAGTGCTGTTTCCATGTCCATTTCCCTGATGACTAATGATGTTGAGCATCTCTCATGTGCTTATTAACAAGCTGGGGAAAAAAATCTCTTTTTTGAAGTTCCTGTTCAAGTCTTTTGCCCATTCCTTTGATAAGATTGACAGTATTTTTTATTGATTTGTAGGAGTTCTTTATTTATTCTGTATATGAGTTCTCTGTTGGATGTATGCATTGAAAATTTTTCCATCCGTCTGTAGTTGCCTTTTTACTCTCTTAATGTTGTCTTTTTTTAAAATTAATTTTTATTAGAGTATAGTTGATTTACAATGTTGCGTTACTTTCTGCTGTACAGCAAAGTGAATCACTTATACATATATCCACTCTTTTTTAGATTCCATTCCCATATCAGTCATTATTGAGTATTGAGTAGAGTTCCCTGTGCTATATAGCAGGTTCTTATTAGTTATCTATTTTATATATAGTAGTGTGTATATGTCAATCCCAATCTCCCAATTTACCCCTCCCTCCCCTTCCCCCTTGGTAACCATAAGTGTGTTTTCTATATCTGTGATCCTATTTCTGTTTTGTAAATAGGTTCATTTGTACCATTATTTTAGATTCCACATATAAGCGATATCATATATTTATTTTTGTCTGACTTACTTCACTCAGTATGACAATCTCTAGGTCCATCCTTAATGTTGTCTTTTGATGAACAAAAGTTCTTAGTTTCAATGAAGCCCAGTTTACTAGCCTTTTCCTTCATGGTTAGTACTTTTTATGTCCTGTTTAAAAAATCTTTACCTTCCCCAAAGGCATGAAGATATTCTCCTGTGGTTTTTTTTCTAGGAGATTTATAGCTTTACTTTTTACAGGGAAGTCTCTGGTCTTTAATTAATCTTTGTGTATGGTGTGAAGTAGGAGTCAAGTTCATTTTTTCTCATACCGATATTCACCTGGACCAGCATCACTTATTGAAGGGATCATCCTGTACAAATTAAACTTCAGTATTGCCTTTTCATAAATCAGGCAATCATTCATGTGTGAGTTTATCTCTAGGATCTCTTTTGCGTTCCACTGGTCTATGTATCCTTATGCCAGTAAAAGAGTAGAATTTTGGTGAGGTTGACTTACCCATAATAATGGGAGACGGGGTCTCCTGACCCTGTAGGGTTGTTAAAACCCACACCCTTGATTTACTCAGATCAACAAGACCAGCTCCTCACATCAGGACAACTCCCTCAGTCCTCCTCTTAAGCCTCTGGTTTTCACTTTTCTGATTCTGGTCCTCCGCCCCTTACCTTGTGTTTATTGCTTGTTCATTTCAATGAGCTCAGCCGCGAATTTAAAGGATGATATATTGTATCCAAAAGTTCTGGATGTCTTGAAGGGAGAGAGTTTGCACTTTGTCTAATCTGTGACTGTTGGAAATGGAAAATGTCAACTTCAAGAAAAAGGAAAATCATAGAACAGGGAGCTGAAAGCAGTATGGGATATCATGAAGGGTGTTTTAGCAATGCTCTTCAGAGATAAGGGGAAGAAAATACTTTTGACAGTTCTCTGACAGTGCTGAAACTTCTATCTTGATGCTTATAGAAAATCACAGAATCCTAGTCAGAAACGGGCATCATCCCTGGCTTTGATAAGGTTCTAAGAGGCTGTGACAGCCCCGTGAGGTCTCTGAAGCAAGCTGCTCTCTCATTAGATATTGCTTAAGCATCACAAAGCTTTCTCTTCATGTCTCATTCGTTTCTCAAACTTGCCCCACTTCTTTAGAAACAGTATCAGAGAAAATCTATGGTTATTTGGACTAGCCTTCAAAGCCTCTGGTTTATTTGAATTTTAAGACAAAATCTCTGTATTCAAAATCACCAAAATTCAAGTGTGAATATCCCATATTATGTATAGTAATATTCCTCTTTTTTTGTTTCAAAGACTTCATTTTTTTGAGAACAGTTTTAGGGTCACAGAAAAATTGTGAGAAAGATACAGAGATTTCCTACATACTCCCTGTCCACACACATGCAGAGCCTCCCTCATTATTCCTCTTTGTTTTTAAATCAGTTGGCTTTAAGAAGCTATTAAGACCATCAACAAAATGAAAAAGAAAAAAATATTTGGAGATCATACATAGAATAAGGGATTAATATCCAAAATATACAAAGAACTCACACAACTCAATGGCAAAAAAACAAATGATCTGACTGAATAGACATTTTTCCGAAGAAGGCATACAAAGGGCCAACAGTTATATGAAAAGGTGCTCAACATCACTAATCATCAGGGAAATGCAAATCAAAACCACAATGAGATATCACCTCACACCTGTCAGAATGACTAATATCAAAAAGATCAGCAATAAAAAGTGTCGGTGAGGATGTGGAGAGAAGGGAATCCTCGGGCACTGCTTGTAGGAATGTAAATTCGTGAAGTCACTATGGAAAACAGTATGGAGGTTCTTCCAAAAATTAAATGTAGAGCTATATAAGATCCAACAATTATACTTCTGGGTATATACCTGAAGGACATGAAATCACTCTTTCACAGATATATATACATAAAATTCAGCAATAAAAAACAAGGAAATCCTGCCATTCATAACAATATGGATGGACTTTGAGGGCATTATGCTAAGTGAAATAAGTCAGAGAAGGACAAATACTGTATGATCTCACTTACATGTGGACTCTAAAAAAAAAAAAAGCTCATAGATACAGAGAACAGATTGGTAGTTCCCAGAAGCAAGGGGTGGGGTGGGTGAAATGAGTGAAGGTGGTCAAAGGTACAGACTTCCAATTATAAGATGAGTAAGTCCTGGGGATGTAATGTACGGCATCGGGACTAGAGTTAATAATACCATGCTGTCACACCTGCTTCTCAACTGCTAATGGAACATAATCCAGGATAGATCATATCTTGGATCACAAATCAAGCCTTGGTAAATTTAAGAAAATTGAAATCGTATCAACTATCTTTTCTGACCACAACGCTATGCGACTAGATATCAATTACAGGAAAAAATCTGTACAAAAATACAAATACATGGCAGCTACACAATACACTATTTAATAACCAAGAGATCACTGAGGAAATAAAAAAATACCAAGAAACAAATGACAGTGAAAACAAGACAACCCAAAACCTATGGGATGCAGCAAAAGCAGTTCTAAGAGGGAATTTTATAGCCATACAATCCTACCTCAAGAAACAAGAAACACCTCAAATAAACAGCCTAACCTTACACCTAAAGCAATTAGAGAAAGAAGAACAAAAAACCCTCAAAGTTAGCAGAAGGAAAGAAATCATAAAGATAAGATCAGAAATAAATGAAAAAGAAATGAAAGAAACAATAGCTAAGAGCAATAAAACTAAAAGCTGGTTCTTTGAGAAGATAAACAAAACTGATAAACAATTAACCAGACTCATCAAGAAAAAAAGGGAGAAGACTCAAATTAATAGAATTAGAAATGAAAAAGGAGAAGTAACAACTGACACTGCAGAAATACAAAGGATCATGAGAGATTACTACAAGTAACTATATGCCAATAAAATGGACAACCTGGAAGAAATGGACACAGTCTTAGAAGAGCACAACATTCCAAGACTGAACCAAGAAGAAATAGGAAATATAAACAGACCAATCACAAGCACTGAAGTTGGAACTGTGATTAAAACTCTTCCAACAAACAAAAGCCCAGGACCAGATGGCTTCACAGGCGAATTCTATCAAACATTTAGAGAAGAGCTAACACCTATCCTTCTCAAACTCTTCCAAAATATAGCAGAGGGAGGAACACTCCCAAACTCATTTGACAAGGCCACCATCACCCTGATACCAAAACAAGACAAAGATGCCACAAAGAAAAAAAACTACAGGCCAATATCACTGATGAACATAGATGCAAAAATCTTCAACAAAATACTAGCAAACAGAATCCAACAGCACATTAAAAGGATCATACACCATGATCAAGAGGGGTTTATCCCAGGAATGCAAGGATTCTTCAATATATGCAAATCAATCAATGTGATACACCATATTAACAAATTGAAGGAGAAAAACCTTATGATCATCTCAATAGATGCAGAAAAAGCTTTCAACAAAATTCAACACCCATTTATGATAAAAATCCTCCAGAAAGTAGGCAGAGAGGGAAATTACCTCAACATAATAAACTCCGTATATGACAAACCCACAGCCAACATCATTCTTAACAGTGAAAAACTGAAACCATTTCCACTAAGATCAGGAAGAAGACAAGTTTGCCCACTCTCACCACTATTATTCAACATAGTTTTGGAAGTTTTAGCCACAACAATCAGAGAAGAAAAGGAAATCAAAGGAATCCAAATCGGAAAAGAAGAAGTAAAGCTGTCACTGTTTGCAGATGACAAGGTACTATACATAGAGAATCCTAAAGACGTTACCAGAAAACTACTAGAGCTAATCAATGAATTTGGTAAAGTAGCAGGATAAAAAATTAATGCACAGAAATCTGTTGCACTCCTATACACCAATAATGAAAAACCTGAAAGAGAAATTAAAGAAACACTCTCATTTACCATTGCAACTAAAAGAATAAAATACCTTGTAATAAGCCTACCTAAGGAGACAAAAGACCTGTATGAAGAAAACTATAAGACACTGATGAAAGAAATTACAGATGATACAAACAGATGGAGAGATGTACCATGCACTTGTATTGGAAGAACTAACATTGTGAAAATGACTATACTACCCAAAGCAATCTACACATTCAATGCAATCCTTATCAAACTACCAATGGAATTTTTCGCAGAACTAGAACAAAAAATTTCACAATTTGTATGGTAACACAAAAGACCCCGAATAGCCAAAGCAATCTGGAGAAAGAAAAATGGAGCTGGAGGAATTAGGCGCCCAGACTTCAGACTATACTACAAAGCTACAGTAATCAAGACAGTATGGTACTGGCACAAAAACAGAAATATAGATCAATGGAACAGGACAGAAAGCCCAGAGATAAACCCACATACATATGGTCATCTTATCTTTGATAAAGGTGGCAAGAATATACAATGGACAAAAGACAGCCTCTTCAATAAGTGGTGCTGGGACAACTGGACAGCTACATGTAAAAGAATGAAATTAGAACACTCCCTAACACCATGCACAAAAATAAACTCAAAATGGATTAAAGACCTAAATGTAGGGCCAGACACTATAAAAACTCTTAGAGGAAAACATAGGCAGAACACTCTATGACATAAATCACAGCAAGATCCTTTTTGACCCACCTCCTAGAGAAATGGAAATAAAAACAAAAATAAACAAATGGGACCTAATGTAATTTAAAAGCTTTTGCACACCGAAGGAAAACATAAACAAGACGAAAAGACAACCCTCAGAATGGGAGAAAATATTTGTAAATGAAGCAACTGACAAAGGATTAATCTCCAAAATTTACAAGCAGCTCATGCAGCTCAATACCAAAAAAACAAAGAACCCAATCCAAAAATGGGCAGAAGACCTAAATAGACATTTCTCCAAAGAAGATATACAGACAGCCAACAAACACATGAAAGAATGCTCAACATCACTAATCATTAGAGAAATGCAAATCAAAACTACAATGAGGTATCACCTCACACAGTCAGAATGGTCATCATCAAAAGATCTACAAACAATAAATGCTGGAGAGGGTGTGTTGAAAACGGAACCCTCTTGCACTGTTCGTGGCAATGTAAATTGATACAGCCACTATGGAGAACAGTATGGAGGTTCCTTAAAAAACTAAAAATAGAGCTACCATACAACCCAGAAATCCCACTACTGGGCATATACCTTGAGAAAATGATAATTCAAAAAGAGTCATGTACCACAATGTTCACTGCAGCTCTATTTACAATAGCCAGGACATGGAAGCAACCTAAGTGTCCATCGACAGATGAATGGATAAAGAAGATGTGGCACATATATACAATGGAATATTAGTCAGCCATAAAAAGAAACGAAATTGAGTTATTTGTAGTGAGGTGGATGGACCTAGAGTCTGTCATACAGGCTGAAGTAAGTCAGAAATAGAAAAACAATACTGTATGCTAACACATATATGTGGAATCTAAAAAAAAAGAAAATGGTTCTGAAGAACCTAGGGACAGGATAGGAAAAAAGATGCAGATGTATAGAATGGACTTGAGGACATGGGGAGTGGGAAGGGTAAGCTGGGATGAAGTGAGAGAGTGGCATGAACTTATATACACTACCAAATGTGAAATAGATAGATAGTGGGAAGCAGCTGCATACCACAGGGAGATCAGCTCGGTGCTTTGTGTCCACCTAGAGGGGTGGGATAGGGATGGTGGGAGGGAGATGCAAGAGGAAGGAGATATGAGGATATATGTATATGTATAGCTGATTCACTTTGTTATAAAGCAGAAACTAACACACCATTTTAAAGCAATTATACTCCGATAAAGATGTTTAAAAAAAAATACTGTATTGTCTATTTGAAAGTGGCTGTGAGAGTAGATCTTAAAAGTCCTCATCACACACACACACACACACACACACACACTCACACACACACACACACACACAAATTGTAACTATGTGCGGGGATGGATGTTGACCGTTTCAGTGAATTTTGCCAACAGCCTGAGCCTGGAAGCGAATTCTTCTCAATAGGATGCCTGGCTGGCTGACACCAAGAGTTTGGCCTTACAAGCCAGAGAACCTAGCCATGCCTGCCAAACTTCTGACCCAAGAACTGGGCGATAATTAATGGAGGTTGTTTTAAGCCTCTAAATGTGTGGTGAATTGTTACAGCAGCAACAGAAAGCAAACGCAGTAAGATTTAAGATACACAAGGAAGGAACAGAGGGGCCTTCAGATGCCACCAGGAACCTAATTCCACGTCTGGCATTTGTGTTGCCTCCAGATTTTCAGAACAAGGCCCCATCTATCAGCTCACCCTCCCTTCCTAGGAACGCCGAGAACAGGACTGAAGGAAATGAGCGATTCGGGTATTCAATGAGGAGCCCGAGGCAGAGCGAGGTCCATGGCTTGCCTGCCACGGTGTGTCTGGTTAGTGGGAGGACCGAGGTTAGAACTCCAGACTCGTGGCTCCCAGCCCAGGAACGTTTGGAACCACCAGAGGAAGGAGGTGTTACAGAGCATACTGTTTACTCACCTTTCTGTAGATGGCAAATATGGTTCCAATGGAGGCCAGGCAGTCGATGTTCGAAGATCCATCCAGTGGGTCAAAGCAGACCACGTATTTCCCCTACATGCGCAGAGGGCAGAACACCTGATCAGGTCACCTTCCGAGCAACAGACTCTGTACGTGGCTGTGTGTGTCAGACAACACTACACCAAGAGCGATTCAGAGCAAAGGGATAACCTCGTAAAAAAATGCAATTACCTAAGGAGTGCAGAGTGTATCAGCACACATTAACTGTGCAGCTCAGAGCCCGCCTGCCCATAAACAGATTAGTTGACACCCACAGTGGGTGACGGAGGTCCCACCCACCTCCAAATAGCTCTCCTCCCACCTGCTCTGGCTCCGCCCTCCCCTCCTACCTGGGACCAGTGGGGACTCAGAGCTGCTGAAGGTGTGAGAGGAAACCAGGTCTGAAATGGGCACCTTGCAGGGAAGAGGTGGAGAAGCTGAAGACAACCTTGGACAAGCTCTACCCATGTCCACAGTAAGGTCGGCTACTGATTTACTGATACTTCTGAGCCTCTCCCCAGACAGGCTTTTTTCATTTTAGCACATTTTTACTGAAAGAAAAGCTCAGAACAATGTCCCAGGGCCTCTGGGTCTGTCTTATTAAAATAGCTGGTATATATGACTACATCAGGAGAATAAAAATACTCCTCTGGGTTTTGCTGCATCCACCCTACCTTGCTGATGTGAAGACCAGAGACAGAGTAGGTGGGGTCTTGAGATACCATGTCCCTCATGCCCACTCACGCTGCTGTCGCCGGCAGCTCGGGGGAAAGAAAACACCAGATACTTTTTATAGGCCTTCTATGTGCAAGGTTCTGTGAGAGCCTTAGTGTTGGGGACTGGGGTGTCCTGGCTAATTAAACACTGGTGATCAAGCATCAAGTAAGATGGGAGTCATTTTTCCCACCACTAATCTCCTTTCCCCTGACTTTCCAATGAGTAATGCCCTAGCTTAATGTGAGATTTCTTCCTTTCTTTCTTTCCCTTTTTTCTTTTCTTTCTTTCTTTTCTTTCTTTCTTTCTTATTTCTTCCTTTTCTCCTTTCTTTTTTCCTTGTTCAACAGGAGGTGAAGCGGGAGGGCAGTGGAATTCATAAACTTGGAAATTCCCCATTCTCCCTGTGGGTAAGCCAATTCATCCCCTTCATTTCACACATGCGTGCATTCAACAGATATTTGTTGAACATCAAGCATATGCTGGAGAAGGTTCGCGAGCTGACGTGGGAACAAGCAAGGAGTATTCAAGAACTAGCGTGAAGACCTGTGTAGCTCAGGCCAACGGGGAAAGAAAACGTGAGATTTGATCAGAGAGATAATCAAGGGTCATATCGGTGGAAGTTGAAAGTTGAAAATAATAGGTGTGACTTAGCCTAATTATGTGAGACAACAAGTATAATGTGCTTTGGCACAGTCCCCACCATACAGCAAGGGTTCAATAAATTTGGCTTTACTTTACTTTGTCCATCCTTTCAGCTAATCACAAGGAAATGGCACCTTGTCCCCAGGACCCACTGTACAAAACAAGGGCCAACAGTCTTAGCGTTTATTTGGCATTACTGTACGGCAGCTGAATATCGGTTGAATTTTTTGGCCACCAGCTTTTTTTTTTTTTTTTAATAAACTGTGAAAACATAGTGAATATAGACCCTCCCCAGTCATGCCCTGCACTAACCAAGTTTACCATTGCATTAAGGCCAGAGCAACGATCTTTATGAATTCTTTTATGTTTTAGTCTAACAGTTGGTCAGGCATGGAGGAATCTCTGCTGAAACCAAACCCCCTTGGGGAAGGGGCTGGGAGTATAGTGGGGATGAGAAGATTAAGAGACGGTATAGTACCACAAGAACTCTACTTTTTACTGGACCGGATTTTCAAGCGCTCCAAAATGTTGGGACTTGTTACCAGTACAGTAAGTGAAAACCCATGATGGACCCCATCCACTGAGAAGTTACGGTAAAGCGCTCTGATTTATTTCCTGAATGAATCACTGCCTTATTACGGAGTCTGTTTGACTAGACAGCATAAGGATTCCAACTAAAGAAGCATATAGTCCCTTGTTTGCTTCCAGAAAATAAAAAATTAAGCAATAGAGGAAAATACCAGAAATTAAAAAAAAGCAAGGCCACCAAAGAGTCTTCCCAACTCAGTTGCTCCCTCTACTGGTGAGTAGAGGAACTTCAGCAAGGCTGCCACACTCACCCTCTTCTCCTGGGCGGTGATAAGTGCGTCTTTATTCTCTTCCGAGACCAGGACGCAGGTGCTGTAGGAGGACTGGAGCATGTTGATCACCAGGGAATTGGATAACACGTCCAGTTTCTTCACCTCATCCCCTGTCACGTTCACGCTTCCCGCGATTCCGTACCTAAGAAGACAAAAGGTTGGAGGAAATCAGGAAGGGAGCCTGGACTCCAGCAAAGATGCCCAGACGCCAATATACCGCCGCTGTATCCCTCTTTGCCCTTCGTGGCTCCAGAGTCTCCAAATTATAAATACGACCAAGTGCGTCCTGTCTCACAGCGCTGGTTCTTACTCTTGCTTTCTTTACACCTCAGGGATATTGTCCTAAGTCCCTCGTCGTCCCAGTAAACACTAACCAGAATTCAATCTTACTAACGAGCAACCCTGTCCCCGGCCCTGGGAGAGAGAATTCATAAAGTCAGACACATCGCCATAATTAATAACTCTAAAAAGTAAAGGGCCGTGGCTTTCCAGCCCCGGAATTTCTAGTATTTGTTGATTATCCTCAAATAGTGGCCTGCTGGGCTGAATTAAAATTTGCTCTGCTGTAGCTTGGCATTACTTGAATAAGAAGGAAAGTGGGGGACAGACTTAACTAGTTTAATTTGATTCTTTACCACCATTCCAAGCAATGTAAGAATGAACACTACTGTAAGAATTCTATCTTTGTGGAGGCTTTGTGTTTTAGAGGATTGCTATGCAAAGGTCTCCAGGGAATTCCCTGGGGGTCCCGTGGTTAGGACTCAGTGCTTTCACTTCCCCAGGCCCGGGTTTGATCCCTGGATGGGGAACTAAGATCCCGAAAGCTGCGTGGCTCGGCCAAAAAAAAAAAAGAAGTCTCCAGCTCCCACCCTCGTGGGTGGGATCCTTCTAAAATCAGTCAGATCACCACTGTCTCTCCCAGAGTCCCCAGGTCCTCCACAGTGGGTTTCAGGCCGCACCAAGGAAGGCCTGGTCCCACACTGGCCTTGCCTCTTGGCCCTCTCACCCTCAGTCTCAGCCTCTGGAACCCAACGGGCACACACCTGCCTTACACAGACCCCGGGTACCCTGTCCCCCACCCCCCGTGCTCTTCTCTCCGTAAGCCACATGGCTACCACCCCCCTCAAGCCCTTCTCATGCCAACAGCCACCAAGGTCCTGAGGCCACCAGCACCCAGCAAGCTGCTTCTCTCCTCTCCTCCTTCACTCATGGTATCCCCCCCATGGGAGTGCTTTCTGCCCACAGACAGCTTTCTTCTACTTGCCCTCCTAACCTCTTCCAGAAGCTTCCCTGGTGCCACACACACCAGATACAGCCTTGTCAGCCCTTCCAGAGCAGCTCACAATCTGTTTGTGGGAATGTCCTTCCTGCTGGATCATCTGCTCACCGAAGGCAAGAGCTGTGACTCACTGTACTTGTTTCCACAGTGCTCAGACGCTCAATATACGTTCACTGAATTAGAAGAATGGATGGCAGGAAAGTAATTCCGCCCCTCTCCTTTTTGTTAACGCCATTTATTTGTTGAAGCAATCCTCAGGCAGCTCTAACAGGTAGCCAGGGTTGAGACCCACTGATTCACCCTAAGCCGGGGCGGGGGACAGCTCATTTCCCACCCTTTTCCCTGATTGACAGCCTCTCCCCTCCCCCACCGATCCCCCCATCGCTTGATGTCTGATGTGATGAGATCTGCCTTGGAAAACAATACTGGTGGCCTCACCTCAAAGACTGTACCTTCTGGTTCAAAATAAAAGCAAACAAACAGCAACAACAAAACTGGGTTATGCTGCATCAGAATTTAAAGGGTCCACAAACCCAATCCTGTTGTTTAACTGGAATCTTGATACGGCTTCTATGGGAGAACGAAGAGCTGGGGTGCCCGAGGCCTGTGGGTGCTGGAGAAACAGGCTCTCCGTCCTATGCTTTGCAAACACTTCCTCCACCTCCACACAAGCCCCGCCCTTATCCCCGCCCCTCAACCCACCCTCTGCACCCTCCCTGCAGGTGCAGGGCATTCTTCTCTGCCTACCCCCTCCCACCATCCACACCCCTCCTTTCAGAAAGAATGAAAGAACATCACAATGAGATCTAATCTCCTGACAACTGCTCCAAGTTAGATCATGGGCAGAAAAGTGCTTTTTAACCCGTAAGACTATTTCTTAGATCTTAACTAACATTTAAGCTTTACTGATAAATTTTTAATGGATTGTTCTGCTGTTTTGACATTAGAAAGCCGTGGAGAGGATTCCAGGGGTGATATTCTAGCATCCCCTTCTTCCTACAGCAAGGAGCAGAGAAAACAGAAGAAAAATATGAGACTTTCTGATCTGTTTTGCATTTATCGAGCAGGTGCCTAGAGATGTCTTCCCAAAAAGAGGAAGCAAAGGAGTGAGGGGCTTGAGGCCCCCTAAGTGGGAAAGTGGCAGGAATATGCTAAAGTCCCGTTTTCATGAGCAGAATTGCTCTGGGATAGGATGCAACCTTTTAGCTCTTTGAGAAGCTATTCCAGGGTCCTCCTAAAATTATCTCAGCATCTTATTAGAAAGAAGGAATTTCCAGCCAATGGACTTCTCCCACTGACACCTTGGGTATCTATTACAGAGGCATCCAGGGAAGGATGCCGCCTGAATTGGCAAAATACGTGGTCTCTGCCTTACGGAGGACACCTGCCTCAGCCTCCGAGAAAATGCGAGATCCTGACGTCTTGCTTCCACGGGCTGCGCCTGCCACCTAGTGGTGGGTCAGCGACATCGCCCTGTTAGCCGGCAAATTTCCCCAGGTTCGGGCTTGGAACCACAGTAATAAGGAGCATTTATTACGGGGCTGGCACTGTCGAAATCATCATCACATGGACCTACTAAGCCTTACAACTAGCCCTACGAGTTAGGTGCTATTAGTATCCAATCCGTTTTACAATTTTACAGGCCCTAGCGAGAGTAGATCATTGACCATGATCACATGGCACAAAAAATCAAGTCAGAGGAGCACCTGAATTATCCAATCGCTGAGTCCACGTCCTCTGGACACTCCATGGCCACAAAGTCAGAGTTCTGCAGCGATTAGCACAACCCCACCACAGCAGCCCCTTCCCAGCCCAGCCGCCCTGCACTGGGGAGCCCATTAACATGGGTAACACTGAGAGGTCAGCAGGCAATCCAGGAAACTGCTCTATGCGTAGCCCAGCTCACCACCAGATAGGAGCAGAACAGAGGCAAGTAGCTGTGTCTCACGTTCAAGAAGGTCTTTAAAGGTAGAGCTGACCGTTATTGCCAAATGAGGTACTCGTATAGTTACAGCAATACACAGAGAGGGGGAAAACCAGTCACAATCACCTTTAACTTGGAGCTCATTACTGAGTCACCAAGCATTATATAAATAAACTCTGTGATTATCACTTTTTTTTTTTTTTCCCCTGCGGTACGCGGGCCTCTCACTGTTGTGGCCTCTCCCGTTGCGGAGCACAGGCTCCGGACGCGCAGGCTCAGCGGCCATGGCTCACGGGGCCCAGCCGCTCCGCGGCATGTGGGATCTTCCCGGACCGGGGCACGAACCCGCATCCCCTGCATCGGCAGGTGGACTCTCAACCACTGCGCCACCAGGTAAGCCCCAATTACCACATTTTTTTGTGTTAAAAGTACTAAGTTGTTAGAATAAATATTTCAAATTATTGGACTTTGTTATTTCTTCATTTTGGAATAATAATAATAATAACAACAATGGGTGTGTTCATCTTCTGAGAGGACCTCCACTGCAATCGCTACCAGGAAAATGGAAGCCCAAGGAAAGACTGCTTCTTTTCACCACAGACTTAAACTGGACCCTTGGCTGTGAGGATTGGCAGCTGTAGCATGAACTTGGGTAAAGCACCAAGAGGGCGAAGTGGAAGAACGCTCTGCATTCTCTCCTCCCGGGCCCAGCACCTCCCAGCTTCCTGCACACCAAGTGGAGAGAAGATTGAGTCACAGAGAAGAAATAAAATATTGTTTTAAAAGCAAAAGACTCTTTTCGATGGTGAGAAAGGAGACAGACGACGGGCCCTGGGATTCAGTAAATGATTTCTACCTCCTAATGACTATGATGGGCAAAGGTCATGGTAATAAAACGCTCATATCTGCAAAGGGCGTCAAGCGTCCTCTCAAGTCTCCTGGCGGTTGCTTTGTGCCAGTGAGAATGCAAGCACAAGTCACAATAACTCAGGATATGTTTCAATGGAACAAGCCCCTGAGCTTGTTATCATTATAATACATGGTAACTGGGAAAATTATATATTTTTTCTCCATAGCATGTCTCCAAGTATTTTGTTTCTTTCTTGAAACAAGTCAAAGGCCCCTTTATCAAAGGACACCTGGCAGAAACTTTAAAGGCAACTTCCCTCCAGGGCGCACGGGCTAATACTTCTGAGCCCGTTTCGGCCCAAGCACCTACAGCTCTGCCCACCCGCACCGGGGCCCCCCAACACTGCGTGTCGCAGCGGGGTAGACTCACAGATGGGCCAGGCCAGCCTTGCGCACGGCCGAGGAGATGGCTTTGATGGCCGTCAGCATGGAGTTCAGCAGCTGTGTGAGCTCCCCGGTGCCTTTGGCCTGACGCCCCTTTTCCATAACGTAGCGGGTCAGGGTGAGCATGTCCGTTTCGAAGGGGCTTCTGTCCCCCATTGCGGCGGGTAGTTTTTCAAATCCTTTTCTCCCTGCAGAAGAAAGCCTTATCTCTAAGGGCTGGTCAGTGGCTCTGCAGTATCAGAGCTGATTAGAAATCTGTACTGGCCATGCCAGGACCTTTAAGGGAAAGTGCCCCAGGCCACGTGGTTGAGATAACTGGGCGAGTCCTCAAGGAAACCTCTCAGGACTGGCTGATCTGAAGGCTGCCAAGCTGTAAATAGAACCGGGCAGCTGGGAAACACAGACCTACTTCTTCTTGATGAAACTTTTTCTTTAAAGATCCTAAGAAGCAACCGTTTAGTAAAGGTAAGAGATGAGAATTCCAGCCACTAAAAAAAAAAAAGAAAAAAAAAAGATCCATAAAACCCTCTTATTCAAAGACTCAAAAGGTTTCTTCACATGTATCTACTGCAGGGCCCCATTCCCTCATATTGCAGGAGACAGATTGGCAGATATCTTATCTGGGGTATAGGTCACATAACAAAATGATGGCAATCCTGGGACCTCTTAGCCAGGGTTCTTTCATATGTTTGAAAAGGATGCTTTTAAAGTCCAAAAAGCATGTATGATTGGATGGATATTTATAATAGGTATTCAAATCTGGAAGAAAAAACTATTCCTAGTGCCTAGCACTAGGGTTATTTGATCAATTCTTTATTTTTTCAGTTTCTCTAGATTTGCATTTTTATAGCAAAAATGATGCTTGCTTATTGAAAAGGAAACACTACAGAACCAGCCCATCCTCCAACCCACTGCCAGAAATAACTGCATTAGAGGTGGTGGGGATCTGTATTTGTAAACAGGGAGGAGGTCTGCACAGGGTGGTCCAAGCACTTTCTCTAGGGGCAGAGACACCTGGCTCCGAGTCCCAGGCTAGTCATCTGCTAGTTGTACAGTTTGGAAAAGCTCCTGAAGCCTCAGTTTCCTCACTTGTAAATGGTGATAACAATAAAACATCTACCTGACAGAGTGGTTGTGAGGATTAAAGTGATAAGATGTGCCTGTCATAGCAGGTGCTCAATACTTGCTAGTTGTTATTACCCTTCCAATTTGTTGATGTATATATAACTATCATGTATACATATACGATTTCATTTTACAAAATAGGACAATATGCACATTGCTGGGCAAGTTGATTATTTTCCTTTGACAGTTACTTCAATCAGAATGTGTTTAGCTGCAAGTAATAGCAAACGTAGAGTGATTTAAATATGTGGGGTTCATTAGCCTCATATTTTCTCCGAGGCAGCAGCTGGCATTCATTTAGCTGGTCAAGAGTTCCATTAGGAACCCCTCTCTGTCTCTTCTCCGTCATCCTCGGTCGGCTGGCTTTTGCCTGCAAGCTTATCATCTCACGGGCACAAAATGGCCACTACAGCTCTGAACATCTGAAGACCCAAAGAGGGGAGAAGGGCAACCACATCCGTTCCCTTTTATTAGGAAAGAAATAGTTCCCCAGAAACACCCTCTGCCTACCCCGCACCCCCACCCCAAGTAGCCTTCCACTTTTGAAGCATTGGCCAGATTTTCAACCAATCAGAAGTGTCTTCCACAGCAAAACATCTGGGAAATACATCCGTGTCGACACACAGAGACATACTGCTTTCCCACTGTGTGGACGGTCAGATATTTTCGAAATATTTGCTCCTCAAACAATGCTGCACCAAGATCCTTACCTTTGTGTATGTGCTTGTGTGAGGGCTTCAGTAAGATACAGCCCTAGAAGAGGAGCTTCTATGTCAGAACATTTTAATTTTGACATCACCAGCGTCTAAATTGGAAAACTTTCTTTTTCTTCCCCAAGAGCTTCTGGAAATTGTGAGGACTGTAGAATGGAACTTTCTTTGATCCTGATGTTTCATGTTGCCATCAATAAATAACTCAGCTTTGTCTTTCACATGGGAGATCAACCATGATTCTTCAGACATAATTATAGAAAGAGCAGTGGCTGGATATTAGGAGTTCTGGGCCAGTAAATGGCTACAAGATAGAGAGAGTGGCCCGGCTGATTGGTTTCCAGATTTCCTTTGAGGTCGAATGTCATCTGATTAAGAGGGTTTCCCCTCTTTGTGGTGGTACAAAACGATGCCGCTCAGAGTGGACCGTCACATCTTCCCTAGAGAAATGAATTGTATGTTCACACCAAAACTCATTCGTGAATATTTATAGCAGCTCTATTTAAAATTGTCAGGAACTGCTAACACCCAAATGCTCTTCAATAGTGGTAAAGAAACTGTGGTGGATCCATAAAATAGAACAGTATTCAGCAATAAAAAGAAACAAGCTATTGTTCCATGTGGCACTGGGACTAATCTCAAAGGCATTATGCTGGTGAAAGAAGCCAGTCTTAAAAGAGTCCACCTGCCGATGCAGGGGACACGGGTTCGTGCCCTGGTCCGGGAAGATCCCACATGCCGCGGAGCGGCTGGGCCCGTGAGCCATGGCCGCTGAGCATGCACGTCCGGAGCCTGTGCTCCGCAATGGGAGAGGCCACGACAGTGAGAGGGCCGCGTACCGCAAAAAAAAAAAAAAAGACTATATGCTGTATGATTCTCTTTATATGATATTCTCAAAAAAGACAAAATTAGAGAGTTAGAGACCAACTTCATGGTTGCCAGGGATAGTTGGTGTGGGGCGGGGAGGACAGGATGGGGAATTTTTTGCCTGATGGAACTGTTCTGTATCCTGATTATGGTGATGGCAACTTGAACCCATACATGTGTTAAAATTCAGAGAACTGTACATTTTTAAAAAGTCTTTTTACTGTAAAGTGAAACTCTGTGCCTGTTAAACAATAACTCTCTCTTCCCCCTCAATCCTTAGTCCCTGACAACCTGCAGTTCTACTTTCTATTTCTATGAATTTGACGATTCTAGGTACTTCATAAAAGTGGAATCATACAATATTTCTCCTTTTGTAGTCGGCTTATGTCACTTAGCATCATATTTTCAAGGTGCATCCATGTTGTAGCATGTGTCTGAATTTCCTTCCTTTTTAAGACTGAATAATATTCCATTGGTGGATATACCACATTTTGTTTATCCATTAATCCATCGACAGACACTTTGGTTGTTTCCACCTTTTGGCTACTGTGAATAATGCTATCATGTCCACAGTAGGACGAATACATGTTCAAGTCCCTGCTTTCAGTTTTTTGGGAGTATATACATACACAGAAGTAGAATTGCTGGATCATATGGTAATTCTATGTTTAACTTCTTGAGGAATCACTGTGGCTGCACATTTTACATTCCCACCAGCAGTGCACAAGGGTTCCAACGTCTCAACATCCTTGCCAACAGTTGTTATTTTCTGGGGTTTTTTTGTTTGTTTTTTTATAACTAGCATCCTAATGGGTATGAAATGGTATTTCATTGTGGCTTTTTTTTTTTTTTTTTTTTGGCGGTACGCAGGCCTCTCACTGTTGTGGCCTCTCCCATTGCGGAGCAGCAGGCTCCAGACGCGCAGGCTCAGCGGCCATGGGTCACAGGCCCAGCCGCTCCGCGGCATGTGGGATCTTCCCGGACTGGGGCATGAACCCGTGTCCCCTGTATCGGCAGGCGGACTCTCAAACACTGCGCCACCAGGGAAGCCCTCATTGTGGCTTTGATTGGCATTTCCCTAATGATTGGTGATGTTGAGCATCTTTTCATGTGTTTATTAGCCTTTCTAGTTAATTTTTATTATGTATTTGTTCACAAGAGATTGGAAGTAAACAAACAAACTAGTGCTTCAGCACAACTGTCCGGAGAATCCCTGGTGCCCAGCACACTATGGGTGTTAAGAATGAACAAGACTAGATAATTTGGGAGTCAGAAGGGAGAGTATTGGCTGGTGTCCTTTATAAGCGGTCAACCACTCGTCCATAAAGGGATCTGAGGAAGGGGCTGCTACTTCTGTCACCATCCAGCCCAGGCTGACAGCCGGTACAGCAATCCCACCACTTTGCAGCTGCATTTAAATGTCAGAAGTTTGTTACCCAATGGTCTAAAATTGCAGCTGATGACCTTTCAGCAAATGCCAAAGTTCTTTCAGGGCACAGGACAGGGTGGAAACTGAAAGAGCAGCTGTGGCGAAAGCCCAGAGGAAGGTAGAAGAGCCTCCAGCTCACAGTTATTTCAGTGCCAAGGATACACTGGTGACCACAAAGCTATCTATGGCTTTGCTCTGCTTAGTGAAGGATGCTCACAGGACTGAGTCTAAGTAAATAAGGTCAAGCAGACCGTCCTAATGGCTGGGGCAATCTTGCTGCTGCCTCAGGGCCCTCCACCCAAAGACAAGGACCTGGAATGTGCCTCTAGAATATCACCTGAGGGACCATTCTTTGTTAGCAAAACTTTGCTAAGGTGCTTTATGGAATCCCAACATAGGTTTTTTGGGTTTTGTTTTGTTTTGTTTTTAATATTTATTTGTTTATTTGGCTTCACCTGGTCTTAGTTGCAGCATGTGAGATCTAGTTCCCTGAGCAGGAATTGAACCCGGGCCCCCTGCATTGGAAGTGTGGAGTCTTTAACCATTGGACAACCAGGGAAGTCCCCAACATAGGTTTTTGTTTTACTTTGTTTTTGAAGTTTTCAATCAGAAAAGGTTTTATTATAAGAAGTAATGCTGGGCTTCCCTGTTGGTGCAGTGGTTAAGAATCCGCCTGCCAATGTAGGGGACATGGGTTTGAGCCCTGGTCCGGGAAGATCCCACATGCCGTGGAGCAACTAAGCTCGTGCATTACAGCTACTGAGCCTGTGCTCTACAGCTCGTGAGCCACAACTACTGAGCCTGTGCTCTAGAGCCCGTGAGCCACAACTACTGAGCCTGTGTGCCACAACTACTGAGCCCATGTGCCACAACTGTTGAAGCCTGCACACCTAGAGCCCGTGCTCCACAACAAGAGAAGCCACCGCAGTAAGAAGCCCACACACTGCAATGAAGAGTAGCCCCCGCTCGCCTCAACTAGAGAAAGTCAGCGGGCAGCGACGAAGACCTAACGCAGCCAAAAATATAAATAAATAAATTTGAAGAAAAAACAACGAAAAAAAGGAAATAATGCCATCAGGTAAAAATGCAAAAAAAAATTACAATTATGGCAAAATGTTTCAAAATACCTACACACTTGCCCCCATAGGACTACAGTACTTACTACATACTTGAGCACTGAACATTGAGTGCCATTCTAAACAGCTTCACATAGGAACTCTGTTTCTCTGCAGATCACACCTTCCTTTTCTCATGTGCCAGTGAAACCAGCTTGATGCTTAAGCATCAGCTTGGTTGGAGAGCAGAAAACAAAGATAAAAAATAAAGAATACAATTTCTGCTTTCCTATAACATAGTTTTACCAAGATACCAAGTCTAGTTTTCAATGTATAAAAATATGTAGGAAAGTGCTATATACATTCTTCAAATGCAAAAATAAAGTTAAAGTGGGGCTGGCATATGTTGGAACTATATTTTAATTCTTTGGTACCCATTGCACCATTTACTTATATTCTCATCATACTACGCTTTTTAAAAAAATAATAATAAGGCTTTATCTTTTAGAGTAGTTTAGGTTTACAACAAAATTGCGAGGAGGTACAGAGATTCCTCATTTCCCTCTGTACCCACACATGCACGGCCTTCCCTGTTATCAACATCACAACATCACTCACCAGAATGGTATTTGTTTTTTCTCTCTCTCTTTTTTTTTTTTACAAAAATGAACCTACATTAACCCATCGTTATCACCCCAAATCCATAGTTTACCTTAAGGTTTACTATGGGTGTTGCACATTCTGTGGGTTTGTACATATATGACATATATCTATCTATCATAATATCACACAGAGTAGTTTCACTGCCCTAAAAATGCTCTGTGTCCTGCCTTTCATCACTCCCCACCACCGCACCCCTAGTGACCACTGATATTCTTATTGCCTCCGTAGTTTTGCTTTGTGCAGAATGTAAAATAGATAGAATCATACAGTAGGTAGCCCTTTCAGATCGGCTGCTTTCACTTAGTAATATGTATTTAAGATTCCTTCATGTCTTTTCATTGCTTGATAGCTCATTTCTTTTAGCAATGAATAATATTCCATTGTCTGGATGGACCACAGTTTATTTATTCATTCCTCTACTGAAGGACATCCTGGTTGCTACCACGTCTTAGCAATTATGAATAAATCTACTATTAACAACAGTCTGCAGGTTTTTGTACTAATGTCAGTTTTCAGCTCCTTTGGGTAAATACCAAGGAGTGTGATCATATGGCGAGAGTATGTTTGGTTTTGTAAGAAACCTCCAACCGTCTTCTGAAGCGGCTGGACCGATTTGCATTCCCATCAGCAAAGTATGAGAGTTCCTGTTGCTCCACATCTTCACCAGCATTTGGTATTCTGGGGTTTGGTCATTCTAATAGGTGTGTAGGAATGTCTCGTTGTTTAAATTTGCATTTTCCTGATGACATATGATGTGGAGCATCTTTTCATATGCTTATTTGTCATCTGTGTATCTTCTTTGGTGAGGTGTCTGTTGAAGTCTTTGGCCTTTTTTTTTTTTTTTTTTTTTTTTTTTGTGTTTTCGGGGGCCTCCCCCGGCGGGGCACCCGCTCCCGGCGCGCCGGGTCCGCGGGCCTGGCGCCTTCCCACATGCCGCGGAGCGGCTGTGGGATCTTCCCGGACCAGGGCACGAACCCGTGTCCCCTGCATCAGCAGGCGGACTCTCAACCACTGTGCCACCAGGGAAGCCCTGTTTATTTATTTATTTAGCTGCATCGGGTCTTAGTTGTGGCACGCAGATCTTCATTGTGGCATGCGGGATCTTTCGTTGCAGCTCATGGGCTCTTTGTTGCAGAGCACAGGCTTCTAGTTGTGGCATGCAGGGTCCAGAGCATGTGGGCTCAGTACTTGTGGCATGTGGGCTTAATTGCCCTGTAGCATGTGGGATTTTTGTTCCCTGACCAGGGATCAAACTCGTGTCCCCTGCACTGGAACACAGATTCTTAACCACTGGGCCATCACGGAAGCCCCCTTCATCATCGTTTTAATTTCCCAAGGATCTGTAGTAATGTCCCATCTTTTATTTCTGATACTACTAATTTATGTCTTCTCTCTTTTTTCTTAGCCTGGCTAGAGGCTTATCAATTTTATTGATCTTTTCAAAGAACCAGGTTTTGGTTTTGTTGATTTTCTTTATTGATTTCTGTTTTACTTTCATTGATTTCTGCTCTAATTCTTATTATTTCCTTTCTTCTGCTTACTTTGGGTTTAATTTGTTCTTCTTTTCCTAGATTCCTATGGTGGAAACTTAGATTGATTTTAGATCTTTCTTATTCTCTAATATATGCATTTAATGCTATAAATTTCCCTCTAAGCACTGCTTTTCACTATATCCCACAAATTTTGATAAGTTGTATTTTTATTTTCATTTAGTTCAAAATATTTTAAAATTTCTCTTGAGATGTTTTTCTTTCATCCATATGTTATTTAGAAGTATGTTATTGAATCTCCATGTATTTTGGGATTTTCCACTTATCTTTCTGTTATTGGTTTCTAGTTTATTTCCATTGTGGTCTAAAAGCAGACATTGTGTGATTTCTATTCTTTTAAATATGTTAAGGTGTGTTTTATGGCCCAGAATGTGGTCTATATTGGTGAATGTTCCATGTAAGCTTGAGGAAAATGTGTATTCTGGTGTTGTTGGATGAAGTAGTCTGTAGATGTCAATTATATCTTGTTGATAAATGGTGTTAAGTTCAACTATGTGCTTATCGATTTTCGCCTGCTGGGCCTTTCCATTTCTGAGAGAAGAGTATTGAAATCCCCAGCTATGATAGTGGATTCATCTTCCTCCTTACAGTTTTATCCATTTTGCCTCATGAAGTTCGATGCTCAGTTGTTAGGCACATACACTGTTATGTCTTGTTCGAGAATTGACTCCTTTATTATTATGTAATACCCCTCTTTATCCCTAATAACTTTCCTTACTTTGAAGTATGTTCTGTCTGACATTAATATAGCTACTCCTGCTCTCTTTTCATTAGTGTTAGCATGATATATTTTTCTCCATCTATTTACTTTTAATCTATATGTGTCTTTATATTTAAAGTGGATTTCTTGTAGACAACATATAGTTAGGTCATGTTTTTGATCCACTCTTCTAATTGGTGTATTTAGATCATTGACATTCAAAGTGATTATTGATACAGTTGGATTAATGGAAAATAGTAACCATATTTGTTACTATTTTCTATTTTTTGCCCTTGTTCCTATTGTTGTCTTCCTTTCTTTTTCTGCCTTTTGTGATTATAATTAGTCATTTTATATGATTTCCTTTGCTCTCCTTTCTTAGCATATCAGTTATACTTCCTTTTACTATTTTTAGTGCTTTCCCTAGAGTTTGCAATATACATTTACAACTAATCCAATTTCACTTTCAAATAACATATACCCCTTCATGGGTAGTTGTACCTTATAATAACAAAACAATTCTAATTCCATCCTCCTGTCCCTGTATAATTGCTATCATTCGTTTCACTTATACGTAAGCATACATAAGTGCATATATATGATATATACATAAGCAGATATAATTGAATACATTGTTGCTATTTTGAACAAACTGTTATCTATTAGATCAATTAAGAATAAGTTGTAATTGAATACATTCTTGCTATTAGGATTTTGAAAAAACTGTTTTATGTTAGATCAATTAAGAATAAAAGATAAAAGTTTTTATTTTACCTTCTTTTTTTCCTTCTTCAATGCTCTTCCTTTCTTTATGTAGATCCAAGCTTCTGACCTATATCATTTTCCTTCTCTCTAAAGAACATCATTTAACATTTCTTGCAAGGAAGACCTACTAGCAGCAAATGCCCTCAATTTTTGTTAGTCTGAGAAAGTTTTTGTTTCTCCTTCACTTTGTTTTTTTGGAAGTCTTTATTGAATTTGTTACAATATTGCTTTTATTTTACATTTTGGTGTTTTGGCCGTGGGGCATGTAGGATTATAGCTCCCTGACCAGGGATCAAACCCACACCCCTGGCAGTGGAAGGCAAAGTCTTAACCAGTGGACCACCAGTGAAGTCCCTCTCCACTTTTGATGGATAATTTTACAGAGTACAGAACTCAGAGGTTGATGGGTTTTTTCCTCTAAACACTTTAAATATTTCACTCCAAGTCTTCTTGTTTGCATGGTTTCTGAGGAGAAGTCAGATGTAATTCTTTGTTCCTCTGTAGGTAAGGTGTTTATTTCCTCTTCTGGCTTCTTTCAGGATTTTTTCTTTATCTTTGATTTTCTGTAGTTTGATGATGTTAGGCTTAGGTGTGTTTTTTTGCCATTTATCCTGTGTGTTATTCTGTGAATTTCCTGGATCTGTGGTTTGGTGTCTGACATTAACTTGGAGGAAATTCTCAGTCATAATTATTTCAAATATTTCTTCTGTTCCTTTCTCTCTTTCTTCTTCTTCTCCTGATGTTCCCAATATGCATGTTACATCTTTTGTAGTTGTCCCACAGTCCTTGGATATCCTGGTTTGTTTGTTAGTTTTTTTTTCCAGTCTATGTTTTGCTTTGCTTTTCAGTTTTCAAAGATTATTGATATATCCTAAGGCTCGGAGATTCCTTCCTTAGCCATGACCATCAAATTCCAATCAAAGCCATTCTTCATTTCTGTGACAATGTTTTCTTTAATCTCTAGTATTTCTTTTTGGTTCTTAGGGTTTCCTTCTCTTTGCTTACATTGCCCATCTGTTCTTGCATGCTGTCTATCCGTTAGAGTCCCTAGCAAATTTATCATAATTGTCTTTTTTTTTTTGAATTTTATTTATTTTTGGCCGTGTTGGGTCTTCGTTGCTGCGCACGGGCTTTCTTTAGTTGCAGCGAGTGGGGGCTACTCTTCGTTGCGGTGCATGCGGTTCTCATTGAGAGGATTCTCTTGCTGCAGAGCACGGGCTCTAGGCGCGTGGGCTTCAGTGGTTGCAGCCCGCAGGCTCAGTAGTTGTGGCATGCAGGCCCTAGAGTGCGCAGGCTTCAGTAATTGTGGCACACCGGCTCAGTAGTTGTGGCACACGGGCTTAGTTGCTCCATGGCATGTGGGATCTTCCTGGACCAGGGATCGAACCCGTGTCCCCTGCATTGGCAGGCAGATTCTTAACCACTGCACCACCAGGGAAGTCCCATCATAATTGTTTTAAAGTCCCAGGCTGGTAATTCCAACATCCCTGCCATGTCTTGTTCTGAAGCTTGCTCTGTCTCTTCAAATTGTGGTTTTTTGCCCTTTGGTTTGCCTTGTAATTCTTTCTTGATAGCTGGATATAGTGTACTGGATAAAAGGAACTGCTGTAAATAGGCCTTTAGTAAGGAGGTGGTGAGATGTGAGGGGAGGGACCTAGTCCTATGATTAGGTCTCAGCATTTTGTGAGCCTGTGCTTCTAGATTGTGAACTTCACAAGTGTTTCTCCGTTTTTTTCTCCCCCTTAAGTGGTATGGGATGGCTAGAATTGGCTAGAGTCGGGGTATTTCCCTTCCCCAGGTCAGTTAAGACTGATAATCCTTGATTGGGTTGCTCTAGTTAACTAATTTCCCCTGAGGGCAGGCCTTGTTAAGAACAGAGTGCTCTGGTGTGTTTCAAAATGTTTCCTTTTCCCATCCCCAGCCAGAAGCCCAGTGTTTTCTCCAGCATTCACTGTGGTATCCTGGTCAAGCTCCTAGAGGTAAAACTCACAATCCTGGGGGCTCCCTGTAGGTTGCCCTGAATTTTTTAACTCTCAGAACTGTCCAGGCTGAACTTCCAGCAATCTGTTAATTACAGTTCAGGCTTTAGACCCCAGCACTGGCTCCTACAGCAATTTCCCTTCATGAGTCTTTGCTCTGGTGAGATGTGACTGCCTGTTTTCACCTGTCTCGCCAACCTTGGGGACAATGGTTTGCCCTGTGTCCTTCCTTCTCTTATGGACCCAAGAAGAGTTTTTGACTTTTCAGCCTTTTCAGCTTTTCACTTGCAGTTAGTTAGGCTGCAGTGGTGACTTCCAAGCTCCTGACAATGCAGAATCAGCCCGGCATATGCCTTTTCATGTAACCTCAACATCCCTGTGTGTAGCACAGCAGATATCTTTGAGGTATCTGCTCAGCCCATGATCCCCATCTTGGAGAAAAGTGCACCCTGCCCATAAGAGGAAGATAGATTCAAGACACATTTGCTTGTGTGATCCTGTCTCTGGCTGCAGCTGATTGGATCAGAGGTAGACATTTGATATAAGGTGAGCCAATCAGATTTTCTGTCCTGGGAACTTAGCTTGAGACACAGAGACACTAGTGAAGTGGATGATAATGCTGGAACTAAGAGGATGTGTTCTTTGTAAGCTGTCCTCCTCTGCAGTGGTGCTGGACTTCATGAATCTTTCCAACAAATTCCCTTTCTGATTTAGTTGGCCTAAGTAGGTTACTTACAGCGAACATGGCCTTGACTACAACAATAAATACTACAATTAACATTTTTTTAATGAAGAAACTGGGGTTCAGAGAAGTTAAAAACAAAAAAAGCTTTCCCAACCTCAGTCTTAGGATGGCCTAGGTTATGTTGCAATAACTAATAAGCCTGAAATCCTAGTAGCTTAGTACATCAAAGGTTCATTTCTATTTCACATCACAACCTAATGTAGACAGAGTGGTGGCTCAGACACCCAGGCTTTTGTCCTGTTGTAATACTGTCATTGAAACTCACGACGTTTAATGCATGGAAAAGAGTGGATGAAGGATTATTCATTGGGTTTTCAAACTAGAATTAGTATACATCATTTCCACCTACATTCCATTGGCAAAATCCTAATATATGTAGAGCTTAAGAAAGTCCAGATGTTTCTTAACATCTGATATAACTTGCTATAATCTTGGAATTCCAGTCCAGAAAGAACCAGGGTCAGCTAAGGGAGGAACTGTTTTTACACAGAGCCTAATAGAAAAGTGCTTGTTTGCAACAAATTGTATTTCCTAAATCTTGTTCTTATGATGAATCCTTTTCTTTATGGTAATTAAACCTTAGGAATTATTATATTATGTTAATTCAATGAAGTGTTATGTTTTTATAAAAAACTTATCACTGAGTAATAACTTAAACCTTCATTTGTGCCTCATATGCTTACACCCATGTACAGGAGGCCAATAGGTCCTAGATGGGTACCACCAATAATATATCACTTCTCCAGTTCCCAGGAGGGCTTAAAAGCATTGCTCATGTTGATTCTGCACACCCAGACCTGAACAGACAACACACAGGAGAAGCGATTCAGTAACTCCGAGTTTAGTGGCCAGACTGCCTGGGTTCATATCCCAGCTCTGTCGCTCATGGGCTGGTCACCTTGGGCAGATAACCTCACCTCTCGGTCCTCCATTTCATCAACTGCAAAGTGGGTTATTCACAGTGCCCAATTCATAAGGTTGTTATGAAGATTAAATGAGTTATCTAATGATATATGCATTAGCTGTTATTATTATTACTGTTATTTGGCACAAAGCAATGAAGACTTTTTTTTTTTAGAAAGAGGAAGAATATGTTTATTTCTCCTCTATCCACTCAAAACATATCGTGACCATCTGTGGCATTACTGAGATAGCATTTTGGTTAGGCAGCATAAGGCATTACACAGCATTTGATGGTGAAAATATCCATACTTTTTATTTCTATGTCTAGGAATATCTGATGCACAGTCAGAATCGGGTAGCACCCTGTGAGATCAAAGGTCCAGATAAAAGGCAATTCTGTTTGGTGTGGGCGAGGCCAGCTCTTCATTTGGCAGCGTGCTTCTTATATAGCTCCAGGAACTCCGTCACGTCTTCAGGAGACCCCAAGACGATTGGCGCCCTCTGGTGGATGTCAGTGGGAACAATGTCCAACACAGCTTCCTTCCCAGTGGTAGCCAATCCTCCTGCCTTCTCCATGACATAGGCCATGGGGTTACATTCATACAATAGTCTCAACTGGAAAACAAGAGCAGCATTCTCAGAACAGAATAGATTACACAGAAAAGAGATCTGCTTCATAGCAAAATAGTGCAGAGCTGATCAAATTAACTGATACTTTCCCTTACTTTCCATCTCAAGGTTGCATCTAAGACCGGATGGTTAATTTAACCATTTGGTTAAATTAAGCCATCCATCAAGAGCCAGCAATAGATCGCCTGATGCAGATGTGAGGCAGACCACCTGGGCTCAGGACCGAATGACATTTTGGCAGAACCGATGTTTCCCTTCTCTTTATAGCACGGAAACTGGACCTAATGAGTGATTCTGTGTGTGTTTTGGATGGATCTTTGCCTATTCTATAAGCATTTAAAAGTCCATGGTAGTGTCTGGCTGCAGACATCTGGAAAGCAGACTGGCTCCTCCAAACAGTATAATATTGTTTGCAACTCTGTACACATTCCTTTTACAATTCTCCTAAGGCTTGAGGGTTGGGATTTAGTATGTTATACATCTTGGAATTTACTTTTAAATATTAACTTTTTTATTGTATGCATTTTCATGCAGTCTGCCTACTGAGTAGACAGCTTTTTGCAGGTGTTTCCTGACTCTATTTCCATACAGGTGTCAGGGTCAGATTTGCAAAACTGAAAAAAGAGAAAAAGGAGGAGCCTCAATATTTGTGTTAAGGAACAATTTTTTGAGGCATTAGAGAAAAGTGCTATAAAGCAGGCTAATCACATAGGTTGGGATGCCCGAGGTAGGTGGCTATGGTAAGAGTGAATGTTTTAATGTTTTCAGTGAACTGGACGCCACATGCCATAAACAGAGATCTGAGCGCATCTGAAATACATCCATTTCTAACTATGGGGATTATTCCTATTCCTTCTCTCACATTAAAAATAAAATAAAATAAGAAAAACCTGTCTGTCCTTTGGGAAAAACAAAGGGACAATACTTGAGAAGGAAACACACTGTCCCTCTGTGTCGAAGAAAAGTGGGTGTCCCTTCTCCAGCATAAGCAAGCACAGCCCACCCCATGGCTTGTAAGAAGGTTGTGGGCATGAGACCAATGCATCAGTTACAGCTTACCTGAAAGCTCTAGGTGTCCCCAGAGATGCTTCCCTTCCCTAGAAAGGTAGCATTTTCTAAGCAGCAAATGTCAGCTCACTAGTCATTTCAATTTTATGCCTTTTGAAAACAATCAAAGAAGACCTCTGTTTGGGATGCATATGTGATTTGCTGCCTTGGTAATGAGGCTGGACTGTTTCATTTCATTTTATGAATGGCATTCATTTTGCCCAAGCCAAACCATGTGTATCCAGTGGAAGCAGAAAGCACTTTTAGTACCCTCTGACCATAGCATCATTACTTATCTTTAGCAATGAAAGGGCTCTCAAGAGATCATTTTTAGCTGATACCGCCTGGCTTTAACCAGGACAGCCTTTAATCTAGAAAAGAATATGCCACGGACATCCTTGGCACCCTACGGCAGAGCATAACAGCTACCATGACCTTTCTTCCTCAGTCAAATCTCCCAGGCTGCAAATGAAATCCACTGCTTCTCAACCACTCTTCAGGGGATTTTATTTACCTTTCCGTTGGGGCTTTTCTTGTTAGCTGGGTACAAAAAGATCCCTCCGTAGACCAGGGTGCGGTGAACATCAGCCACCATGGAGCCCACGTACCTGGCACCGTAGGGGGCTGAGTTGTCCTACAAGGTTAAGGCCAGCAATAGTTAGGGTTACAGAAGAGAGAGCTCTCTTCATGTCCTCTATGCTTATTTGATTCAACAGTCAAACAGAGCACCATCAAGGTGTGTGTTTGGGGCTGTGCTAGGAAATGCGATGAAAATTCTGTCCCCAAGCAGCAGAAAATGGAATAATGGAGACAGCCTCTTACATCTTACAATAACTCAAATTACCTGAGGAGGCCCTAAGGAGGGTGTGGTGGATTCAGGCTCCGGGGTGGGGCAGGCATTTAGCAGGACCCCGAAGGAGAAGAAAGATTTTGCAGAGCTAAGGAGAGGGGGCAAGCGTGGGGTTTTCATCTCTGCAGGAGCAGGAACTGCCCAGCCAAAGGTGGGGCAACTAGAGAAGCACACGCAGTCTGCCTTGGGCCCTGGGAGGAGGCTGGTGCAGCTGGGGGCAGGAAGGGATCTCTAGGGAAAGGTGGAAGGAGAGATAATAAGGCTGGAGAGAGAGCCTGGGGCCAGCTTGGAGGGCCCTGAATGCCAAACTAACAACATCTGGGCTTCTTCCTCAGAACACAGCAGCCTTCAATGGCATTAAGCAAAAGTGAAAATGAGTGAGGCCCGGTGGGGCTCCCAGGCATGGAGGCCCTTTTGTCCCCCATTTCTTAAAGGCAAGACTCCAGTCTCCATGACCTTCCCTGAGTTCCAAAGGGCAGATTTAAACAGTTGCTAATCAAGGGAGGACCGGCCAAGAAACCACCTGAGGCAAGATTAAAGGGACCAGAGAAGCTTGTCAAGATTAGGAAACCACCTGAGACGAGATTAAGGCGGGCAGGCCCTGCTCACACCCTAATCTTGTCAGAGACCCCAGCCTCGAACCACTGTTATATAACCCTCATCAAATCCTCCCAGGGTGGGACATATAGTTTTCTTTCTTTTTTTTCTTTCTTTTTTCTATAAAACTTTTTTAAAAATATTTATGTATTTATTTATTCCAGCTGCGCCGGGTCTTAGTTACGACATGCGGGATCTTCACTGTGGCATGCGGGATCTAGTTCCCTGACCAGGGATTGAACCCGGGCCCCCTGCATTGGAAGCGCAGAGTCTTACCCGCTGGACAACCAGGGAAGTCCCTGGGACACAGTGTTTTCGAGGGCAGGAGCCCAGTGTGTCCCCCTTTGACTGGCAAAGCAATAAAGCTATCCTTTTCTACTTCACCCAAAACTCTGTCTCCGAGGTTTGATTCGGCACCGGTGTGTACAGAGAGGCCGAGCTTTCAGTAACAAGAGTAGGACACGATTGGATATTCCTACATAGAACCGTCTCTACAAACAGCCGTTTCTTCTCTTCGTGTTCAGTGATTTGTAACCTCTTTAGAGAGATGCCGTGATGGATGCTCTCAGTCTAGAGATGACTGATAGAAATCCTTCAGGTGACACAGGGCTGGGGCCTGGGGTGCAAGAACCACGTTTCGTACCAACTGGGATCAGGGACCCCAGCAGTGAAGCATGTTTTATTGCCATGATTTCATTCATCTGACGGACTTTACAGTCCTGATTTTCTTCTGCCAAGAGAAAGTGGCAAAGGGGTTGCTGTCTCAGGGCAGAGGTTCCAGTCCCCAGCACAGTGGAATCCACCCGCTTCTGTCCCTGCCGCCTTTCTCTCCAGGGTAGATCATGAATCAACACATAACTCAGGGGCCCTCCCCCAACCCCGGCCCCGCAGCCCTCATTTACTGGGGGGAACTTCTTCCTCTGGACATACTCCGCGACAGCAGGGTCGAAGTCCTTGGTGTAGCCCTCATTGAGGCTGTAGATGCTCCCTTTCTTTTTGATCTTCACATCCCTGTCCACCAAAATGAACTCTCCAATGGCCTGTGAAACAGGAAGGAAAGGTGGAGCCGTGACATCTCCTTCAGGCCTGTGGGAGGGGGTGGCGTGAGGCCTGAGGCCACGTGTGTCCTTCAGCACAAAGAGCTTGGTTTTTATCTTTCTGCGTTTTCAACTGACGTATAATTGACATAGCATTATGTTACTCTCAGGTGTACAACATAATGATTCAATATTTGTAACATTGTGAAATGATTACCAGCAAGGGAGTTTCTCCTTGGCCTAGGACACCCATGCCTTTGGAAAAAAAAAAAAAATTGGTGCAGACAGGAGGTAGGATATCAGGAGAGATGGGCAGCTGACTTACAGCAAAGTGTTCATGGCTGCTCTTAGCTTTCCATTTGTTCGTTTCTATCTTGATGTCACTTTCCCCGAGCACCGTGAGTTTCGATTCACAGCATATATAGCTTCCGGTGCCTTTGCTCACTGATCTACAGAGTGCTTCTCAGAACTCAGCCTCCCACAAAGTCCCAGTGCTAAGCTGATGCCTTTAAGGCTTAGGTTCTTCAAAGGAGATTCGAGCTTTGGAGTAAGGTGTCACATAACTCCTATAGCTCTGGACTGAGGACTGTTTGGGGCTCCTACGCGCGCGTCCCTGATAAGAGAGTGATTGAGGCTCCGCCCATCTGGGGAGGGAGGTTGCTCCATGGAGACAGAGTTAAGAAGGGAGGTCCCACCTTGGACACATCTCTCCCCAGCCACTTATTCCCATAGCAAAGCTTGGTTCCTGTCAATATGGAGCATGTTGGAAGTAGAGAGGAAGTGGGGGAGGGAGAGAGGAGGGTAGGGGGAGAAAAGAGACTAGAATTAACAGTGGTCACTGAAAGGTGTCATTGTGAGTGATTCTTTTCTTTTTTTCTTTTATGGTTTTTTTGGTAAAAGTCTGGAAAATGAAGCCATCACACAACAGGTGCTCATGAAGCCATGCTTTGCGGGCACCCCGCCCTGGTACCTGGCCAGAACATCCTAGCTGTGAAGGAGGTTAGTCTCTTGTACGGGAGAAAGAGACTGAAAAGCTTTTCAAACATTAAAGCCTGCTAGAAATGCAAATAAAGCTGTTGTGGTCTTCTTAGCGGAAACTGTCAGCCAAAATGAAAAGAAAGCACTAAGTTGACCCCCACCCTGCAGGCATTCATCACATCTGGGAGGTCAGCCAGCAGGGGGTAGCGCAGCCTCCAAACACTGAGTGGCCATTAAGTGTGAGGTGGACAAAAGACTATCAAACACACAGAAACTTACTCCCCGACACAAGGTCTGCAATCTGGAAATAAGAAGAGGTTTCATGTTTTCTACACATCCATCAACTGGAAGGTAACAGAGAAGTTACCAGAAGAATGTCTGGGGAAGCGGTAAACGCCTGCTGAGAGGATAAACCCAAAACATCAGTGATTTCGGAAACTGTACCCTGGGCTCAGAGTGAACTTTGCTCGGGTTCTGCCACTACTTTACCCTGAAATCACCTCCTTTGGAGGCTTAAACTTGTGCTGTTTCCCTACCCTTGTTGATTTATTAAGCTCGGGTGCTTCCAAGGAGGCAAAGTCCAGTTGTGCAAGCGTGCGGGAGACAGAGGCAGCCTACATTCCGATTTATCCCACCCGCCACCCACAAACCTCGAGGCCCCACCACCAGCAGCCGGCCCCTCCCAGGATTCTAGCAGCTGACCGTACCTGGTGTTCGGTTTGTCAGCAAAAAGCACCAAATAAATAGTTTCATTAATGTCATCTGAGGACATTTCTAAAACTGAAAGGTATTTATAACCTCAATTCTTTTTCCCTTGGGACACTGGACCAAATGCACAATGAATGTGCCGACCTACGGAAGATGATTCTATGGAGTCCATTTCAATGGTGGGTTTAGTTATGCCAAATATGTAAAGAGACTTCTTTGCTCAATTCATCTGCTCTGTCGGAACTGTCATCTAACAGAATAAATAAAGAAGTCCAATTAATACACATGTGGAAGAAATTATCCACAAATTAAAAATTGTTAATGAATATTTTTCATGGCACCTTGGGCTCCTCTCCATGAGGAATTTGTTTCGTTTTTTGTTTTCTGGCCGAACCACGTGGCTTGTGGGATCTTAGTCTTGTCAGGGACTGAACCTGGGCCCCAGCAGTGAAAGCGCTGAGTCCTAACCACTGGACCACCAGGGAACTCCCGAGGGTGTTTTTCTCTATAAGTTGGACAGACTAAGGAATTATCTTCATTTCCTTCTTTATTTTCACTTCCTTGAGTTCGTCAAAGCCTTTCAAAACCACAGGGGTTCACTGAAGGTTTGCGTGCACGGGCACATCAAATGAATTTCGGAGCTAATTTTGAAGAAATGAGGTGGGCCACTGCTTCAGCCGGGACACCCATTCACCTCAGGAAAATAAGCTAGTAATGGATAGCGTGGGTGGCAAACAGACCATCTACGGGCCCCATCTGGTCCACAAACGTGTTTTAATTGGCTAGCACAGTGTTTTACACAGCCAGAAACATTACATTTTCTAAAAATCCAGTGTTTCTTGAAACATTGGAAGCCTTGGCAAGACTGAGCCGCTATTCCCAAGGAGTAACAACTGACAGACCTCCCCAGTTCCCCAGTGTCCCGCCACTGCCCTGCCACCACCCTGACCATCCTTTCCCAGCACACTCCACTCATCTGTGTGGCCTGCTCTGCCCAGTGGGCATCTGAGTCAGCTGAGTCACGTCCACTCTAAAGAATTCATCGTGGAAGAAAGACTCCTTATGCTCTGGACAGACACCATTTCTCACCTCGATAATCTTCTCATGGTGGTCCCTCCATCTCCCTTCCCCTCTTCCCCACCCCATCATCTCTGCCCCTTCATGGGCCTCATCTTCCACCTCTAGGTACTGCCTCTTCCCCGCCGCCACACACACACACAATAAACACTCACTCACAACCACCAGCGAAGCACCCAGCTTCCCCTGGGGTCTCTCACCGGGTCCAGCATGAAGCAGTTGACTCCATTCGCCATGGCCAGGACCAACATGGTGGCACTGCCATAGAGTGCATAGCCAGCAGCCACCAGGTTCCGGCCGGGCTGCAGTGCATCCTTCTCAGAAGGGTCATCAGTTGAAATCTAGGACAAGAAAGAAAACACAACACGTTTTTTGTTGTGTTCTGTTTTGTGGTTCTTTTTTGCAGTTCATCCATTAGCAAGATGCATTATCAAGGTGCTCTCGTAATGAAATAGGGCATCTTCCCAGAGAGCCCTTCCTCCTCACATCAGTAATATCCTGATTATATTACCACAGCGGCCTTCCCACCAAACCCCAAATTTCGTGCATCTGGATCCTTCTTTCCAATCAGGGTCCTCCTCCAATTTTACTAATTTGATATTCCCTCATCTCTCCATTATCACTCTCAAAAAAAGAGCATGCCTCCTTGCCAGCTCCTACTAATTTAATCTTATTACAGTCATCAGTGTCTTTCCCCTGCCTACTCTATCTTTATTTAAACAAATTAAAACTGGGCTGCAGGGCTTCAAGCCTGGTAAGGAAATCAATTTCATGAGCTCCTGCCAGTTGCAGCACATACTCCAGTGAGCACTGTGGTCCATACTCACACACCAAAGAAAGTCTCAGAAATACGGCAACCGAGAATCTCTCTCCAGAGTTGTTACAGTGTAGGGCAAATGCTTTCCCTTCTTTTGACCATGACCCACAGTAAAAAAAAAAATACATTTTGCATTACAAACCAGTACCAACACACATGCACCCGCATACACAGCTACAAAAATTTAATAAAACAATACTTACATTTAGAACGTGACACGTACTCTAATCTTTTCTTTGTTTTTTATTAAAAACACAGCCCACTGGGTCGTGTGACTGTCTGTTCCCTAATACTAAGGAAAGGAAAAACTTAAGGGCATGGCTCCTAACCAGTGATTACGAACTGATGATTACCTTCTCAACACTTGACAATCGGCTTCTATGGTTCTCAAAACAGCCTCAAACAAATCTTTCAGCTTGAATATTCTCTACTTGAATTTAAACAGAAGTGAAAATGGGCAGCTTCCGCCAATTTCATTTATTCTCTCCCCAACCACAGATTCCAGGGGCTGAGAATAAGTAAGGGCATCTATCTATATCATGATACCAGAGATGGAGGTCATCTCAGCAAAAACATTCCTGGTATGGGACTTCCCTGGTGGTCCAGTGGGTAAGACTCCATGCTCCCAATGCAGGAGGTCTGGGTTAGACCCCTGGTCAGGGAACTAGATCCCTCATGCATGCCGTAACTAAGAGTTCCGCATGCCACAACTAAGAGTTCCGCATGCTGCAATTAATAGTCCGCATGCCACAGCTAAAGATCTCACGTGTCACAACGAAGACCGAGTGCAGCCTAAATAAATAAATATTTTAAAAAAGAAATACATTCCTGGTCATTTCTTCCTATAACTTTTGAAAGTGTGGTCCAGAGACCATGTACATCAGACTCACTTGAGATGCTTATTTAAAATGCAGTTCTGGGGCTGCAGCCTTGACTTACTAAGTCAGACTTTCTAAGGTGGGCCCTGGGAATCTGTATTTTACCATGCACCATAGCTGACTCTTGCACTGAAGCTTAAGAACTACTCATGTAAAAGGAAATGTCACAAAAGCCATTTCTCCCTTTTTTTCCCCTTGTCTCCAATCTTTGTGTTTA
This sequence comes from Monodon monoceros, assembly GCF_005190385.1. Classification (NCBI taxonomy): domain Eukaryota; kingdom Metazoa; phylum Chordata; class Mammalia; order Artiodactyla; family Monodontidae; genus Monodon; species Monodon monoceros. The sequence continues at coordinate 28,399,759 of NW_021703782.1, read as the reverse complement.
ACAGTTTTCATCTAGGTGGTTGGTTGCTTGCTTGGCTGGCTGTGTTGGGTCAAATTATTTAATTTAGTTTGGTTTGTATTCACAGGGTAGTGCAGTGCAGTTAAACACAGGCTAAACACAGTATCAAAAATTTGAGTTGTTTCTCAAACTCCACATTTTGCCAGTGTACAACCTTAAAAAAGGAACCAGCTTCCTTCAAAGCCAGTGACATAGTGGGAGGAAAACAGTCAGGCTCTAACTGCTTCCTCTGTCATAACTACTTAACCCGAAAGTGCAGCACAAAATAAGACAAAGACAACATGTAAATAAGTAAGTTGACTGGAAGCCCCTAGGCTTGGAGTAGTCAGTTCTCCACCAAGAAAAGTCCCCCAGAGATTCACCTCATCCAGAACCACCCACGTCTGTCTGCAGCACAAGGATGAACAGCCTTTCCCTGAAACACTGTCACCAAATAATCTCAGCCTTCAACTTCCTTGCATGGAATAAGAAATGGTAACATTATCTATGATCCATATACTCAAAAGAAAGACAAAATAATTCCATCTAGTCATTAATTTGGAGGAATACTTTTCTACCCCGACCCCCCCTTCTAATGCATGAATTCCCTCCTCCAAACCCTCAGCAATGAATGCCTTTGTTCCAAGGGAATCCATTACAGTCTCATGTGGATGCTCATGGACCAATGTGCATAAAGCACTTGACAAAATTAAAAAGCGTCTGGACCCTACCTTTACTTATCCCACGCCACCACCTGCTGTAGGTGTTGCTCTGTTATAATCCACGTCACTCCATATAGAGTACGAAAGACACCATGGATTCTGGAGACTTGAGGTGGTGGAGGAGAAAGTCAGGCAGAAGTGGGGTGGCGCTGTCATATCATCAGATGGTCTTCCCTCAGCGCGGCAGCCAAACCCTCCCTAGAAGGTCTCATAGGGCACATGGCAGAGTCTCCAGTAACTCAGCCAATATTGTTCACCTACTATTGTACCAGGCTGCCTAGCAGACAAAAAAATATATAAGAGAAGGTCCCTGCTCTCAAGGCATTTATAATCTGCAGTGAACATCCATTGATTTTGCCTGGCCAGCACCCATCACCCTTCTGCTGATAAATGCACCTTAACCTTCCTCAAAATACTACCCCCCTGGCCCTCAGCTCCAGGAGTGAGCACATGACCCTGGTCTGGCCAATCAGATCACTGCATGCCTCAGGCCATAGTGATTGGTTGAGAGATGGACACATGACCTAAGCCAAGACAATCAGGGCCAATGAGATGATATTCTTGTTGGAATTGTTGGAAAAGAGGTTTGCATCTTCTGTTTGACTTGCTGAAAGGATTGGATGTGGACCCAGACCTACTGGGAGCCATTTTGCCACCGGAGAGGAGGGAGCAATAGAGACGGAGGGGAAGTGTGTCCCGTTTATGTCATCTGAGTCCTTGAATGCAGCTGTACTACCCACTGGACTTTCTAGTTAACATGAACCAATAATTTTCCTTTCCTTTCCTCCCTCCTTTCTTTCCTCCCTCCCTCCCTCCTTTCCTTCCTCAAGCTAGTTTGATTTGTGATACTCTCTGTTGAATCTTAACACAAAAAACAAGACATGTAATATTAATAGCTACCATTTATAGAGCACTTTTTATGTGCCAGGCACTATTTTCATTGCCGTTATGCTTAATTTTCAGTATCTCCCCTTTATGGATACGGAAACAAGGTTACCTTGCCCAAGGTCCCACAGAGCTAGTAAGCATCAATGTCAGGAAACCACACTCCATATGGCTATTACATCTCCCTGTGCCCAGTTAAGGGAAGTGAATTGGATTCTGAAGCTTCTAGAGCACTTTTGAAACTGCTTTTAGTCGTGGGGACTGGATATTTTTAAAGGGTGTTGAAAATTAGAATGGTATCCAATAGAGGGTGACCACACTAGAGAGGTCGAAAAACCATCTCACATGAAAGATATTCAACTTAAAGAAGATTTAAAAGAAGGGGAGCGGAAGGCAGAAAAGCCATTTCCAAGCATGTAAAAGAGTCTTATTTTCTGATGCTCTAAAAGGCCATATGAGCAACAGGGAGACAGATTTTGACCCAATATTTGGACAAACACTCTAGAATTCTACCTTTTCTGAATGTCTCCAGCCAGAGGTGGGGTGACCCTTCCGAAGGTGCTGTGGCAGGAACTTCGTAGAAACACTGGACCACAGGCCCTAAGAGATCCCTTTGGAGCCTATTTTCAGGCACCACGTGGGCAAGACTGTTTCCGAGTTCCAGTTACCAACTAATGTTATGCCACTGAGCGGGTGCACCAGGGAGCTGAACTCCAGCCCAGATCCAGCTCTACGGAAAGCAGGAAAGGTCTCCGTTAAAGCATCAGACGGTCAATATTTATGCCCCATAAATCCTCAAACAATCAATAAGGCTTTTGGAAACTGAAGTGACTTAAAGGGAATGTGACACTCATCACCTCTTTCGGTGTTTTAAGAGCGTCACTTCAGGTCTATTGAGAAGAGTGTGGAGACTCATTGTTGAGTTGTTCTAGCATTTGTAATTCGAGTTGCTGTTGCAGGCTGTTTTGATTTTTTTTTTTAGTTGATAGCCAGTGTCAGTTTTCTAGGTTTTTTTTTCCTTAAAAAGAGTCTTTATTTGGGGGGTTAAGGTGGAAACTGGGGCTGGCAAACATTAGTGTTGCTTTAGCTCTGGTTGAGTCATTACCAGAAGTCTTCCTCTACATGAAGAATTTTGCTGCAAAGTTCTCTTGCTATACTATATAGATCTGATAACATGCAGGTAAAATTACATGCCTCCTTGTCTATAACAAGAATGGGATGTTTCATGGTATGACTTGGAAAACAGATGAATTACTTTGCCTTTGTCTTTCTGGTATGAGTATTAGAACCTCCAGTTACTCACACTGACCTGCCTCCCGGCCAAGACAAACACAAGATACATTTCAATGAGGAAAGAGAACTGTCCCATGGCGGTCCTACTTCCCATGTTTGAAAGGAGATTATGTGCAATAGTAGACAACAAGTCACTTTGAAAAACAAAGCACAAATTGCAGTCTCGCTTCTTAAGTTATGGCCTCTGTATCCCAGAATAGGAAAGTTGGAGGAACCTCAGAGGTTGGCTGAACTAGCCACCTCGTCCATTAAGATGAAGGAAAGGGCTCAGCCTCAAAGACATCTGTGAGGTTTTATTTCTAAAATAAACAAGAAGGCTGAAGCCAAGATGACATATTTTAGATTTCATCATTTTTTATGATGGGCCCGTGGCTATTCATTCTATTTTCACTTGTATATATTTGAATGCACTTCCACCAAACCGCTCCCCTCCACCCCCAAACACACACACACACACTTAAAGTAAGAGAAGGGAAGAGAGACTTTTGAGGTAGAGTTACCTGCTCAGGTCACCCAAGTAGAAAAGACCCAGGGCAGGAGCCTGGATCCCCTCACTGTACCAGTGTGCTTTCTATAATTTATAGCAGAGTCAGCAAACTCTTTCCATAAACCAACAGATAGTAAATATTCTAGGCTCTACTGTCACACAGTCTTTCTTTATCAAAATCACTTAACCCTGCCTGTGCAGTGCAAAATCAGGCAGAGGCAACATAGTAAACAAGTGAGCTGACCATATGGCATTAAAACTTTATGGACAGTGAAAATTAAATTTCATATAAATGTCACAGGTCATGAAATATTATTCTTTAGATTTTCTTTTTAGCCATTCAAAAAGTCAAAAGAGTTATTTTTTGCTCACAGGCCATAACAATCAGGCAATGAGCTGGATTTGGCCCAGGGAGACCATAGTTTGCAGACCCCTGATTTAGAGGATTTAAAGGACAATTTTGATATAAGTACTCTCGATTGTTGTCACACTCTCACCATTCTCAGTTCACATAGCTACATCATTGCAGTTACCCTACACCGTCTCTTTTGTTTTTAATTTTATTTTCTGTCACAAAAGGAAGCAAGGTACAGTTAAAAGAGTGAAATATCTTTCTCTTCCCACCCACCTTTAACTACATTTTCTTTTAACAACCTAATAGATTTTCACTATGCAGTTAAGGCAGAACTTAAAAAGTCAGAACTTGACATATAAACCTATTCCAAGCCTCACAAGGTTTCATGATGTACATTCTGGCTGTGCCACCAATAGTGAAACAGGACTGGATGTTCAACCTTAACTCTCCTTTTGGTCCCAAACCAGGAGCTTGATCCATTACATTTTACCTTTCTGTAGATGCCAAAGATGGTTCCAATGGATACAAGGCAGTCGATGTTGGAAGATCCATCAAGAGGATCAAAACAGACCACATATTTACCCTGAGCAAAAAAAAAAAAGAAGACACAACTTTACACTTAAAATGAACACATTGGGACTTCCCTTGTGGCACAGAGGTTAAGAATCCGCCTGCCAATGCAGGGGACATGGGTTTGATCCCCGGTCCGGGAAGATCCCACATGCCATGGAGCAACTAAGCCTGTGCGCCACAACTACTGAGCCTGTGTGCTGCAACTACTGAAGTCCGCGCACCTAGAGCCCATGCTCCGCAACAAGCAAAGCCACTGCAATGAGAAGCCTGTGCACTGCAACAAAGAGCAGCCACTGCTCGCTGCAACTAGAGAAAGGCTGCGCACAGCAACAAAGACCCAATGCAGCCAAAAAAGAAAAAAAAAAAAAAAAAAGAACACATTGTAACGAAATAAAGAGTATACACTAAGGGGTTAAAAGAGGGAATCCAGGTGAAAATTCAAGAAATGTGTCTTATTTATACTCTGTCAGGGAAGGTATGAGGTGGTATACAGAGTGAAAATAACAAGAAATATATATCAAAAGATCATTAGGGGCTTCCCTGGTGGCGCAGTGGTTGAGAGTCCGCCTGCCGATGCAGGGGACACGGGTTCGTGCCCCGGTCCGGGAGGATCCCACATGCCGCGGAGCGGCTGGGCCTGTGAGCCATGGCCGCTGAGCCTGCGCGTCCAGAGCCTGTTGCTCCGCAACGGGAGAGGCTACAACAGTGAGAGGCCCGCGTACAGGAAAAAAAAAAAAAAAAAAAAA